>NC_053447.1:41558731-41878233 GCF_007990345.1 Gossypium hirsutum
AGGTACTCAGATTTGGCCGTAAGGGCAAGTTGAGCCCGAGATTCATTGGGCCGTACGAAATCTCCGAACGAGTTGGTCCGGTTGCGTATAGATTGATTTTGCCCCCTGAACTTGAAAAGATTCACGATGTCTTTCATGTTTCGATGCTTCGACGTTATAGATCCGATCCGTCACATGTGATTAATCCCTCAGAAGTTTAAATTCAATCTGACTTGAGTTATGAAGAAGAACCGATTCGTATCCTAGCTCGTGAAGTGAAAGAGTTGCGAAACAAAAGGGTTCCGTTAGTTAAGGTGTTATGGCTCAAACACGGGATCGAGGAAGCTACTTGGGAAACCGAGAGCTCGATGAAAGAACGATACCCAAACCTATTTACCGGTAAGATTTTCGGGGACGAAAATTTCTTAAGTGGGGGAGAGTTGTGACAGCCCAAAATTGACCCTAGTCGGGAAGTGGTTTCGGGACCGCTAAACCGAGTCACCGAAATGTTTGAATGTGATATTTATTGTTTAGAATATGTAATTATGAATGTGTGAAAATTTCAAGCTTCGATTTAGTCGATTGCATGTGAATTTAGTCAATAGGACTTATGTGCGACATTTTTGAAATGTGATAGGTCGAAGCATAAGGACCTATTAGTGCATGAAATAAAAATGGGGGACTTGCATGTCAAATTTCCCCCCTAATTAGTAGTGGCCGGCCATGACAAGCATGGTAGACCAAGTGTGATGGGCAAGACATGTCATAGACATGTTGTGTTGGTGCATCATGGGTGGAAAAAAATAAAATAAGGAGCATGGGCATAAAATAATGAAAGGGAATATGATGAAAAAAAATGTGTGGTTGTTTCCCCCCCATTGCCGTGAGTTAAAGAAAAGAAAAGAGATAATTTTGTTCATCCTTTTTCATCTTCATTTGGCCGAAAATTCAAAGGAAGGAGGAAGGAGTTCTTGCTTCACGTTTGGTTTGGAAGAGGATTAGGAGGAGGTTTGGCCATACTTGTATCTAGATCAAGGTATGTTTGAGGTTGTGCCATGAGATTCATGCATGTTTTTAGTTGCTAGCTTGAGTTCTAATTAGCCCATGGTTCAAATCTTTGCTATGTCATGGGGATGATATTCGGCCGAGGTAGATTTTGTGTTAATGCCATTGCATGCTAAATATGAAGCTTGTTAATGATGCATGTGATGGTGGATTGATGATTCTTGAATCTTCTTTTAGCATTTTTGAGTGAGCACATATGTGCATTGGTTGCTAGATGGAGAAGAATCGGCTAGCAAGTTGTGTGCTAAGGCCGAATATAATTTTTGTATATTAATGAGTAATGCATGTGTTAAATTGATGGAAAGGGAGAGGATGCTTTACTAGTGTATATATGTGTGTATTAGCCAAGTTTTGAACTTGAAACAAAAGGGTGTTTAGTCAATACAAGTGACCATACTTGTAGAATGTATTAAGTGTTGAAATCGGCCCCAACATAGACATGCATATTCGGCCATAGGAAGGAGATTGGTGTTGCATGTATTCGGTTAGAGGCAAGCATATTGATGCTTTTGTCTTGGCTTAGAAAATTCGGCCAAGGGGGAAAAAATTAGCTAAAATGTTGAGTTTGATTCATGATTCCGTACATATGTGACTTTAATGTCTAATGTATAAATATGGGCTAAGTGCCTTGTGTTCCTCTTTTCGATGCTCAAATGATTAAATCAATTTATTTGTTTAATTAAGCTCAAGAGCAAAGGGGAACTAAATCCGATAAAGGGAAGGAAAAAGTGGTCGAATAGCTATCGGAATCGTTCGACAACACCCGAGGTAAGTTCTTGAGTAAAAGAGCTTAAATTATGATTTGATTAGATCATGTTTTAAGCAAATTAAAATCATGCTCTCTGTGTGGCTATTGAGCCGAAATTGCAAGAACGATAAGTGTCTTGTGTTCGAGTTTTGCTAACGAAAATGAAATACGAATGTGCCATGATTTATTGTTAAATGTGCATGGTTATTTGAATGATGTCCGGGCTAAGTCCCGAAGGCTTTGTGCTAAGTGACCATATCCGGACTAAGATCCGAAGGCATTTGTGCGAGATACTAATTCCGGGCTAAGCCCGAAGGCATTTGTGCGAGTTACTAAATCCGGGTTAAGTCCCGAAGGCAATTGTGCGAGTTACTATAACCGGGCTATGTCCCGAAGGCATTTGAACGAGTAGCTATATCCGGTTAAATTCCGAAGGTACGTGATTTGGGAATGAATGATCTTGCTGTAAAAAATTTCAGTAAATACTCTAGAAACATCCCAACATTGAGGTATGTTTCGTATGTGCTTGAATTTAGTTGAGACCTTACAAATAAGTATTCGCTCAGTTGATAAACGAGCTACCGGCCTTTGGCTAAGTTGATCTTTTGTGTATGTACATAAGGGTTGGTAATGTGAAGCAAGTATGATATTGAAAAATTGTGCATATGAAATTATCCGTTTAGCTACATGAATGCTATACTTTTGTTGTGCTGGAATTCCTTGCTCAAAACTTACTAAGCATAAATTGCTTACTCCGTTTCTTTGATCCTCTGTTTTATAGATTTTGGTTCTCCAGCTATCGGACTCGGGATTTTGAAGTCGAAGTCGCCCACACTGTCAAAGCCCCCCCTTTTTGGTACAATTTTGGTTGAACTTCGAAATGGCATGTATAGGACTACCCGTTTGTTGTGGGTCATGGACCCTTTGGACTTGTATAATTTTGGATAGCCATGCGAAAATGGCTTATATATGTTTGAGTATAATGTTATAATCATTTGGTGTGGACATGCTTGACAAGGATTGGCCATGGGAATGGTTAATCACTATCATAAATTGTGCTATTTATGCAAAAAGGGCTAGTTGAATCATGGAAACTATGAAATAGGTAAAGTCTACCTTAAAGGCAGATGCTGACAGCAGCAGTGATGTAGATTTGGAAAATCACTAAAAATAGTAGGAATGGAATTAAATAGTGAATAAATTATGTAAACGAACCTTGATGAATCTATTTTCATAGAAAAGTAACGAAACAATCATACGGACAGTATGTTAAGAGATATTCAGGTTCTCGTGAGACAGGGCCAGAACGGTTTCTGGATTTCCTGTTCCGAATTTGGAAATTCATTATGAATTAACCAGAGACAATTAGGAGTCAAGCCATATATTTATAGATTCCTCTCTGAGTCTAGTTTCTATAGAAACAAACGGCATCAGTATTGAAGCCCTGTACAGGGAGATATCCAAGTCGTAATGCGCAAAGGTCAGTGTAGTCGATCCCTGTAACATGGGAGACTTTGACTAATAAACTGTAGTAATTGGCCCAACCAAAAATTCTAGAAAAAAATATGTAGATGGGCATATGAGTCTAGTTTCAGGAAAAATTTACGGAACTGGATTCCGAGTTTCTGAACTCAAGATATGATTTTTAAAGCGACTAGTACGCAGATTGGCAGTGTCTGGGAAATTTTTTTTTAAAAGTCTGTTAACACCTCGTGTTCGACTCCGGTGACGGTCTCGGGTTCGGGGTGTTACAATAATGAACATGAATTTGGTTAGTATATAAATTCAAATAAATATATAGTTTATCGAAATCATTATTATAATTAATGTAATCATAATTCGGTTTAAAAAACGTTGATATATTTCTTTAATTTTAAGAAACCATAAAAAGGGATATAAAATCCCGTTTTTCTTTGCTTGGTGTGTCTAGTAGCCATCAAACCAAAATCTTCTCAAAAACAGTTTTTGAAATTCTTTCCGTTTATTGTCAACAGGGTGGATTACGTAGAGGCCGGGGTCACGATAGATTGCAGCTAGATTCGATAGCAAATCAGATTACTCATTTTTGAGGCATCGCTGTCTACTCAGAATCACCATTCGGTAATTTCGAAACCCTTTTTCACCCCGATTTGTTCCTCACACATGGATCCATAGTTAGGATCGCCGGATGTTTTATTTTTCCGCTGCGCCGTAGAGGTGCCGGCGTTCCAACAATAAGACCTTAAAACATGATTCATTAGTCTCATGAAAGTACTAGATGCATTAGTTAAACTGAAAGTCATAACAAGCCATTCATACAATCCAAACTTAGTTTTAAATGTTGTTTTCCATTCATCCCCTTCCCTCATATGAATTTGACGATAACTACTTTTTAAGTCAATTTTAATGAAAATCGTTGAACCATGTAACTCATCAAGCATGTCATCGAGTCTAGAGATTGGATGCCTATACTTTATCATTATTTTGTTTATTGGGCAACAATCAACACACATTTGAAATGAAACATCTTTCTTAGGCACCAATAGGACAAGGACGGCACAAGGACTTAAACTTTCTCTAATGTACCCATTGTCTAATAGTTCCTCTACTTGCCGTTGCATCTCCTTTGTCTCCTCAGGATTGCTTTAGTAAGCTAAGCGATTTGGAATAGATACTCTGGGTAATAAATCAATTTGGTGTTCAATTCCCTGTAAAGGTGGTAAACCTTTAGGGGCCTCGTTGAAAACATCCACATAATCTTGCAAAAAAAATTTAAACACACTAGGCAAAGATTTGTTAAGGTTAATTAAAGATAAATAATTTTGCCTTCACCTCACAAGGATACAAGGATGGTTTTTCAATAGGACTCTCCACACATCTTTTACTCTTGCAAATATACTTTACACTCTATTCTTACCACTAGAGGATTCACTCACCATTGGGTCGTTTGAATTTTAACTTTTAGCACTAATGGCCTCTTTTCTCTCAGTCTTTTTTGTTTGTCCTTTCCCCTTAACCACCTCATAGAATTTTTATCATTTTCATTTGATCTTTATACAAGTCGTTGGGATTCAAAAGGGCTAGAGTAAATTTCTTGCCTTTAAAGATAAGAGAATATCGATTTTTTTGCCATGGTGTATTATATCATGATCAAATTGCCACGACCTTCCAAGAAGTAAATGTACAGCATGCATGGAGACGACATCGTACCATACTTTATCCTCATAATTGCTAAGTTTAAATGTAATCAAGTACTATTTTTCAACTCGTACTTCGGAACATTCATGAAGCCAATAAATGTGGTATGGCTTAGGGTGTTTTGAGTAAGGTAATTTCAAAGAGTGCACAAGATAGCTACTAACAACATTAGCGCAACTCCCACTATCCACAAAAAGCGAACACAATTTACCTTTAATGAAACACTGAGAATGGAATATATTAGTCCTTTAACTGTCAAGATCATCCCTAATTTGGATGTTAAGGGTACGACGCACTACTTTGCAATAGGATTCTGCAAAATGATCCTCATTATTTGGTGGTTCTACGACCTCCTCATTCATATCACTGGCTTGGACCATATTCTGCATAAATTTTGTCATATTTGGATTGTCTAAATCAGAAGTATAATCACCATTTTCTTTGATAAAGAGAAGTCTCGTGTCAAGGCAATCTCTACTATAGTGCCCACGTCTTCTACATTTGAAACATTTTATCTCACGAGTTTTTTTCAAGTTTGAACCACTTGAACTAGGCTGCTTAGAAGGTATTTGCATTTTCATGGGAGCCTCACTCTTCCAATCTAATTTTTTAGTATCACCACTTGAAGAGAACTTGTCAGCATTGAAAGGTGGTTTTGAATTCTTAAAGTCAGAATTGGAACTGTTACCTTTTTAATATTGTAAAGTAGAGAATGAACAAGGGCCTTGTACCTTCAATTGTAGTTCAATCTCAATGGCTTTGTGAACTGCCTCCTCTAAATCTATGCGAGTCTATAATTGCAAAGTGTTGGCTATAGGTTTATTCAAGCCATCAGTAAAATGTATCATATTGATCTTATGATCCTCTTCCACATTTTCTCATTACATGAGCGCCTCTATCTCCTTGAAGTACTCATCAACTGATCTACTACCCTGAACAAGTCATCGAAGTTTGGTTTTGACCTCCCTATAGTGATGGGAAAGAATAAAGCATTTCCGCATGACTTGCTTCAATTCATCCCATGTGGTAATTTCTCTCTTATAGTTTCATTGACGACTTATTCCAAGTTGAGTCCATCAACTCAACGCATAGTCTTAGAATTCAAGGGTCCAGGCATCTATAGTAATGAAACATAAGCTTTATTTTTTATTCTCACTCACAGTATGCCTCAAGATCATTCTTTCTACAAAATTGAGGGAATGTGAACTTTGGTTTTGCCAAAGAAAGCTACTTACGGTCATTAGTAACCAAAGGATCATCATCTGCACAAAGGACACGTCTAGAATTATGTCTGCGTGCACGAGGTTGTTCAACTCAGCATCATCATTAGCACCCACATTTTGAGTCATTTTCTCAGTCTACAAGTAATGCAAGGTATTGCTAATTGTCTGAAGTATAGCATCCCTTTATCTTTCGGCTACAGCTCGATCCTCTAGAGTTCATTGGAACCTATCAAACCTATTTTCGAACTTATCATTGACTTTATTGAGGTCATGTTATAATTTTTTTTAAAACCAGCAAGATTTTTATGCTCACTAGTGGTATGTCACTCTGGTCATCACTCCTTTTGCCACTACGAGACATTGTGACAAATCCGAAAAAACACAGCACTCAAAAAGAAAAAAACTAAACAAATCTCACAATTATGCACTCAAAAATAAAATTTAATTCTCAATGAGCTAAAAATTAATCTTGTGAGTCCTTTAGGAATATTTATGGCCATCAATCAAAATGTTAAAGAATCCAGCTATCAAATATCCTAACGACACTAGAGGTCCAAAAGTGGCTAGACACCAACGATTTGGGTTACGTGGAGGATTGAATGTGCAACGTGTTTTAACCTACTAACACAAGAAACAATAAAGTGTTAGAATGTGTCCAGGAACAATAAAGAGAAAAACCAAATGAAAACCTACGGCTAAGAGTCAATAAAAATTCCTAAAACTTGAAAACCCAAACAATTGCGAAGTAACTTGACAAACTTCATTTGAGGTGTTCCTAATTTCCAAAAATTACGAAATTTAGACTGAAGCCTCCTCAAAAAATGTAGATTTGATCTAGAAAGTTTCGACACACAATTCAACCCATAATTATTTTTTATTTTTCTTTTCTTTTTATATTTTATTTTTTCTCTACTTTTTCAACCACTTTATTTCATGGGAAATTATTTTTTATATTGAATACAGTGCCAAGAATCAGTATATAAAATTTTAGATCAATTGAAAAATGTTTACCCATTAAAAAATATTTTTTTCGAAAAAAATTCTAGGTAAAAACTGCTTATAGGTTGTTTTGCAACGAAATTAGTTTAGAAATCAACCATGAACATCCAAAACACCCAAATCAAATACCAAATGATAAAGAATGAGATGGATGAATGCTAAAGTGGATGGTAAACTTTGTCAAAGTCGCAGATTTATCCTAGATCTCTAAACGAACGTAAACTGAAACGAGAAACAACGAAAATAGATTAGCTGTCACCAAGGAGAGTCTAACGAAACTAAAATAAAAGAAAGATGAACCAACTGGTAAGTAGTCCAAAAGAAAACAAATTAGGGTTTCTTGGATGAAAATAAACTGTCCTTGGACCTCAAGAAAATGCCCCAACTAGATTTGGAAAAAAAAAACACAAACAGATTTGTTAGAAGTGATTTTAAAGACAAAAGCAAACTATTTTGTGTAAGAATTTTTGAAACAACAAGAAGAGATTAAACTCCTAATTTTGATTTGTTTCTTGATGGAACAAGATAGGAGAACATCTTTCTTGAAGCAACTTTAACCTAGAATGAAAACCAATAAAATCAGCAAGCCAACACAACAAGAACTAACTTAAATAAGTAAGAAACGATAAATTAAGGATAGAAAAGAGAAGATGACGTTCTAAAAAGCCTTGGAAAAATTAAAAACCCACAACTCTTTTAAATGGTTTTAATTCCCCTCCAAGAAAAAGATCTTGGCAAGAAAAAGCTTGAAGATGATTCCCACAACCTGAAAGATTGTTAAATCAGCTTCTGAAAGACACTCAAGAGTAATTCTTGAAGAAAAACTCAAATAGAATTATTATTAATTAAAAAAACATAAATCAATTGTGTATTTGTAAGGGTGGACGTCCATGCTACTTACAGGCCCAAAAAATAAGGTTTCCTACCCCTAATGGAATAACTAACATGACAACTCATCAAATAAAAAAACAATTCTAAGTGCAGACTTTTAATGGAATTCAGCCAAATGAATTAAGTGGACTCCTTCGACTGAATTTGTAACAACTCATTTTTCAGTGGTGTTAGAAATAGTGGTTTCAGGGCCACAAGTCCAATTAGTAAGTTTGTAAATATTATTATTTAATATTTACGAGTCAAATATGGTTTTAAAAGGGTTTTTCATATGGGAATTTATGCTATTCGAATGATTAATTAAGTTCAAGTGGTAAAGCCCTAAAGTCAAATGGTTTTAAAAAATGAGGTATTAGGACCTCATTTCTATAAATCGAGCAATACATATTTTTATAAATATTTACAGAGTATCATTAAGAAATTTTAATGTTTCGATACTTAATTAAGCAAAAAGAACTAAATCGTAACAAGTGTGAAAATTGAATTCTAGTAGCTAATGATGTTAAATAGCTATGAAAAAGTAAATTAATGGACTAATATGGTAAATATACCATAATATAAAAGAATGGGTTCATGGACTAATATGGTAAATATACCATAATATAAAAGAGTAGGTAGTTGGCTTTGTTTTATTATGAATATATATGTGTGTTTTATTTATTAAAAATGTAATATAATAAAATAAAAGGTTAATAAAATAAAGAAAACATAATGTTTTCTTCCCCATTTGCTTTTCATCACCGAATGTGCCATGGAAATAGAAAGGGAGAAGCTTCAAGCTTCAGCCTTGCTTTGGATGATGCATGTAAGACCGTTTTGAACCCGTTTCTCATATTTTTTTATGTTTTTGAGATCATTACAACTAGATCTAGCTAGCCCATACTTTCGATTTTGAAACTATTAAAGATACTGAATGTTTCCATTGATAAATCCATGTGATTTTAGATGTTAAATTATGAATTTGAAGTGTTGTTTGATGTTTAAAAGTATTTTGTTAAGTAATTTTGATGAATTTACCTATTAGGGACTAAATTGTTGAAATAGTCAAAATACAAGGATTTGATGTAAAATTATTACAAATGTGGGTTGTATTGGGTGCCATGAATATTTATCTAATTTTAATTTGCATTAAAAATGGTTAATTTGCATGTTTTAGGCTCAGGGATAAATTGAATAAAAATGAAAAGTTGAGGGCAATTTTGTAAAAATTTCAAAAATGACTAAATTGCATAAATGGAGTGATTTTGCTATTTGAATTAATAAATTGAATGAAATTATTAATTTAGATCAAGATCGAGTTTAAAATTGAAGAGAATAGAAAATTACCAAAAAGCCCTTATACTTTGACATTTCTGTATTTTACTCAGGTAAGTTCGTTAAATTATATTGTGTATATTATTGATTAAATTGAATGTTAATATGTGGTTCTATTGTAATTGAATCAAATATATATATATGTTAGTATGCAATTTATCATGTAATGAAACGATGGAAATCCAACGATGTTTCGATGACAATCGAGCCTCGTTTGAACCTTAGGAATTTATAGGATACAAATGACATGTCATTAGGGTTTCCATGCTTCGAGTGCTGGTCTTGATTGTCCTACCGATGGCTGAGGTCTGGCGTGTGTCACAGATACACTACAGCTCGTGTGAGCAATATCGTGTAGCTTACATTCTGACCCACAGCACGTGTCAGAAGGCTCATATCACATCTCATGTGAGCAGACTCATTTTACAGCTCCTGCGAGCAATGTTATAAAGGAAAGAAAATGTTACAGTTATATGTTATCACACTTAGTGTGAGCTATCCCGTGTATCCAATGATATTCTAAACAGTTCAACGATCATGAAAAAGGAATGGAAAGGTATGTGTTCAATATGAACTAAGACACGTATTTATGAAGTACATTGAAATGGTGAGATATATGAAAAACATGTTATGTTATGATGGATTATGAATCCAATGGAATCATGCTCAACTATAATGGTTATCCATGTTAAATTCATATAAGTTATGTTTAAATGAACTAACATGTGTTATTGGTGTGCTTAGGCTTGTGCCAAGCTTGTGGTTGTGATTGATGTTTATGCTTATGCTTATGCTTGCATTATGCATATGAAACGGGTAAGAAAAGAGAATGAAATGATAAGTTCATAATTTGGATGTATTATGCTGCTATAAAAGGTTTGATGTGATAAATGATGCACTTATATGTGAGAAGCCTATTTATGCTATGGAAGAATTTACCTATATCATGGACAAATACACTAATTCGTGAAATGGTAATGTTGATTTGGCTTATGCTAAACAGTCGGATTGGAAGGGAAAGTAAGTAAATAGAATGATTCATAATCTTATGAAAAGGTTGATGATTATGCATTATGACCTATAAATCCCAAAATGTTATTTATGAAAAGTATATGTGATGTTGATGAATATACTCAAATATGAGTGAATGTTGTTTAATAGGTTTATACCAAGTTTAAAGTATTGGTGTTAATTTATGTATTATATTATTGAAGTGATAAGTTATGTTCCATGTTTTACGAGCTTAATAAGCATTCATTGCTTATGTAGTTATCTTTCTCTTACTTTTCAGATTATCGAAATCTCGACCAGTTTAGGAGCTCATCGGAGACCTATCACACTATCCAGAGATTAAATTGGTAGATTCTGATGATTTGATCAAGGTTATAATGGCATGTATAGGTGGACTGTGCTTTATATTAGTTGATGAGTTTGGCTTGTATATGTCATTTGGGTTGATGTAACCTTAGTACTTTTGATGCCTTATTGATGTGTGTCATTTTGACAATGTGTTAATGCATGTTTGAGTGGCCAAAATGGTAGGTAATGAATTGACTTCAATATGGTCAAGTTATGGTATACTCTGGAAAGGTTTTGAACAGATGTGCATGATTGAAATATGGTTTGTATATATGTTGGTTGTTGGAACCATTTGGTAATGGGTAGATTGGTGTCATTTAGATGACTTTGATGCATGTTTGGAATGACCATATTTGGTATGTTTATAATGAGACCATGTGCAGATATACTTTGAGGTAGATATGAACTATTCGTAATGGCCTAAATGTGGTCAAATATGGTAAGTTTATGTTAAAGTGATATAGGTCAATTTATGATGAGTTTTGATATGGAAGATAATGAAATGTGTGAAGTACATGTATATGTTTAGGTAAATTTTATGAAATTTACCTATATGGCATATTGGCATATTGGTTGAATGGAATTTGACCATTTGAAATTGGTCATCTTATGCATGTTTAAACATGTTTTGATGCATTGGTCAAGTGTACAAATGATATTTAGGTGTATGTTTGAGGTGGGTGGAGGAAATGGCTTGATTTTGGCCAATTTCCTGTCCACGTGGCCTAAGACACGGGCGTGTTTCTCAGCCGTGTATGATAAACGGTAATGTGACATAACTATTTGTCCCCCTGTAGGTTTTAAAGGTTGCATTTTGAGAGTTACATGGACTGGCACACGGGCGTGTGGATTGGCCATGTGACCCAAGTTAGAGAGTTACACGGGCACGAACACAGGCTAGGACACGGCCGTGTGTCCCTATTTTGAATGTCCACACGGCCTAAGACACGAGCGTGTGTCTCAGCCGTGTGAGTCTGTTGGCTGTCTGACCCCTATAGTGTTAGTTTTTCTATCTTTTTCCATGAAGTTCTAAATGTTTCTGATTTAGTCTGGAATCGTTTCTAAAGTGTTTCTAAGGCCTCGATGGCTCAAATCAAGGACGATATGCATGTGTTTGAATGGACTAAGATATGATTGATGAAATGTTTGGAAATGAATGTTTTTATGTTACGGTTTTTTGTAATGCTCTGTATCCCTATTTTAGCGATAGATACGAGTTAGGGATGTTATATTTAGTGGTATCAGAACTATGATTTAGTCAGTTCTCAGACTGAATATAACATGTATGAAGTCCAGAAATACATGTCATTATATAACATGTGATAGCGTGATGTCTCTTGACTCTAATGAGATTTGTTTCAATATTAGATAGAGATAATTTCCAACCGAGATAATTCTAATAATGCTAAAAGTGATAATCAAGTATCTGATTCAAAAGTTGCTATTGATGGGCAGAAACTCATAAAGGTAAGAGTAGAGAATCATAATGTTATGTTGTTAATGATGAATGTTATGTTATGTGTATATATATGAGAGTCTGATTTAGTTGCTTAATGACCTCTACCCTCCCACATTCAAAGTCTCATACAACGGAATTCATACAACATTTATGTTGATTAAGTTTTCAAAAGAGAAACTATAGAATTCAACGATTGAATTAGTAATAATATGGTCAGAGCAGAGAATTGGTTAGTAAATAAAGAGAATTCTAGAAGAGATATTAGATTTTTTTCGAAGATCATTTGGGATACGGAACATCACTGTTAAGGAAGAAGTAATTCATGGGTAATCGACTTCATCATGTATGATATCTAAAGAATGGGTTACTTGGGATTTCTTTTGAATTGATTTCTTTAGTTAAACGAGGTAATATGGAGTCATCAATGACTTTAGGAATCAATGGGATAGTGTGTGAACTGCAAATGCATCTAAATGCAGCTGTTATGGCCAAGTAAATTACAACGATCTCTTTTGGGTATTCTACAAGTTCTTTTATCCTCACAGGCATGTGCAATTGTTTATCTTCAAATGTGATTCTTATCATATGAGAATGCTGGCTAATCGTAACGTTAAATAGAGGTATTGTTAGTCTGGTTGATTAATGATCAGCATTGCTCTACTATTCTTTGGCATTCTATTCCATTACGTTCGGTAGAAGACTCAACGATAAGACTCATATGATGTTATTTTATTTCTTCAACTAGCTGATGCTCTGATTTATATATATGCAATCTATGTTGTCTCTGTCACGACTGATTCCAGTGTGTATGAGCGATATTCTTCTTAATGATTTTCTCTGGGGTATCATTGATCCCTTTATCATTCAATATGGGTTGTATTCTCGAAAATTCAGTAGAGCTCCACATCTTGGATTTCAGTATCTCGGTTTTCTAGTCGTTCTTATTATTTAATCTATCAAATATGGTTAATCTGTAAATGATATTAATTAGCTAGAGGTAATTACATCTTTTACGGTTATAATTCCTGGTTCGATCATGGGAGCATGGTGATAGAGATCTCAAATTATAGAGGTTGTATTACTGCACTGGTTATTATTGGGACTACATTCGGTTTTTCTCTTTTAGTTTGGAGTGCACTATTGATGGTTGGGGTATTGTTCTATCTATACGGTTGTAACGTCGGTCTTATTAAGGTACTATAGTTTTAATTCAACTGATAGTTGCGACTTCGGAATAATTCAAAGCTTCGACGTTAATAGTTGGAATAGTTTATTTATATATCCCCTTTCTAGCTTTCGAGAAGGGGTATCAGAAAAAGTATAGAATTATGTCAACAAGTCAAAATGAGAAGTCATATTTCATTTGAGTTAATACATCTTGTAGTATCTTGGTTGGTATTCTGGGAAAAATTATGATAGACTGTATGTCTGGACTATCTTATTTTCTAGAAGAAGAATTATTCTAAAATGTTATTATTCGACTGACAAGATCGACTCAATTTTTTTAGTCAGAACGGATTATTCACTTGAAATGTTAGATGAGTTGTATATATTCGAGTACATCTCCAGATTCGAAAATAAATTTTTTGGATTCACAAGTAAATAGACGGATAGTCAAAATTAAGGATTCATATTCTTGAAGACAAGATCCAAGGATATATCAATCAGGTCAGTGATAACCGGGAAATATGATTATGGATTAAAGTCGTCTTTAGATGACTCGATTAGTGTCATTTAGATGACTTTGATGCATTTTTTGAATGACCATATTTGGTATGTTTATAATGAGACCATGTAGAGATATGTTTTAAGGTAGATATGAACTATTTGTAATGGCCTAAATGTGGTCAAATATGGTAAGTTTATGTTAAAGTGATATAGGACAATTTATGATGAGTTTTGAGATGGAAAATGAATTAAGGGTTGATGAATGAAATGTGTGAAGTACATGTATATGTTTAGGTAAATTTCATAAAATTTACCTATATGGCATATTGTCATATTGGTTGAATGGAATTTGACCATTTGAAATTGGTCATTTTATGCATATTTAAACATGTTTTGATGCATTAGGCAAATCTTCCTAATGTTAATGCTTCGATTTGATCTTGTGTACTAAGCTTGCTCAAGTAAATTTTCTTGCATGTTTATTTATTTATTTATTTTTTTGCTTACTTGAGGACAAGCAAGGAAGTGTGGGGGTATTTGACCTACCGCCAATTGTAGTGGTAGTTTAGGTACTTTTCAACACTTAAGGAGCTTGTTTTCTCGTTATTTATCATTTTTATATGTATTTTTTGTTTTCTTAGTTTAGATTTAATTATTTGCAAAATAAGGGTTTTTATGCGCTTTTTAGTATCTCGATGACTCGTGAGGCCAACTTGGGCCTAGGGAACGACTAATGGGATATTTGAGTGTGTAGGGTACCAATTCAAGCAGAAGAATACAAGGGACGATAATTACGCCGTGACACAAGGGAACCTATGTTGCAACATGAAACAACGAAGCTGCCAAGGCTGAAAATCATTCCATATCGTGACGAGGAATTTCTCCATGTCACCACGTTGAGATGAATATAGAAAGAAATCTTGGCAACGACGTCGTGACGAGGACTTCCCCAAGTCACAATGACTCGATGAAGGCATGGCAATATGTAGCTGATTTCTTAGACCTATTTAGACACTAGAAATTTAATATTATATTGTATTAATTAGTATCTAAGTGTATCTATGGTTTTCTAGGCACCAAGTAAATTGTAGCCTATATAAGTCACTTCAAGGTCATTGGATTGAGGGATGGAGTTAGAACTAGACAATTTTATTCAATTTTTAGTTGTATTTTATTTTTATGTTCTTGTAGTCGAAATTCTTTTTGTTCTGATGTGAAGATAAATGCGAGTGGAGATTGTTCAGGAATCACGCTTCAATTATTTATTAATGACCAATTTCCTTATCTCATTCTCTTATTCTTTTTTATAATATTTTTTTAGCTTGATCAAATAATGTTTGTATGTGTCTCACCAGGGGAAACTTGAAAATTAGGAACCTTTAGGGGTTGAATTAAAAGAAACCAAAAGTTGGCGGTCTCTACTGGAAAATTTGAGAAATATAGAGGCTAGTTGGACATAGTTGAGCTACAAATTCTGTTTGGTTAGGTTAGAACCAACCGGTTCCTTAGTGGGAGAAAAAATGATTTTGGATGAATGGTGTTATATGGTGGAAGACCAGGCATGAAGGGTTATAAATAGTTAGGAAATACTCCCCGAGGAGGATTGAACTCCATTCTGTCTCATTTTCTCTCTTCTTCATCCAAAAAACCTCTTAAGGGATTTTGCATGATTCGAGAAAATCGAGTTTTTAAAGCTTTGAATATTCAGTTTAATTCATTTTCATGCTTAGCTTCTAGGAGTATGAAAGCTCTGGAGCTCGAAAAAGCTAAACGGAGGAGGTGAAAAAGCAACAAGTGAGTTTCTGCACTCTAATCCCTGAAAAAGTAAGTATATTTAAAAGTATATAGATATCAAAGTGTTTGCCATACAGTTCAATGTGCATGAATTAAATATGGTTCCATGCTATTTTATCTGTGAAATGCATGTTATAATAGTGAAGAATTGATGGGTTTAGATGAATTTAGGATATTGGAAACGAGACTTTTTGTTAGATACCGCCATAGAGTGTTGCTATGTGCACCCGTGATGTGCGAAGCTCTAGGCCTTACGAGGGGACATTGCTCGAGCATTAAGGTATAGGATGGTGAAATGGATGGAATGGAATGGAAAGAGTAAATAGGAAAGATCATGGCTTGGCCATGGGCTTGATCAAAGGCTACATGCTAGAAATGAGTAAGACCATAGCTGAAAGATGTTATGACACCAAGTGAAAGCTCGCCATGATGGCTAAATAGGATTAAGACCATATTTGAAAGACACTATGACATCCTTTGATAGTCTGCCAGGACCGTAAACACGGGGTTATATTGTGTAAGACCATAGTTGAAAGACGTTATGAAATCATAGATAGTCCGATCAGACATTAAATAAGGGATAGGCCAATGATACATTATGTAACATCCCGATCTTGGGCCTAGTCAGAACAGTAGTTTCGGGACCACAAATCCAATGAGGAAAAATTTATTTTTACTATATTTTTGGGCCCTACAATTTCACGGAATGATTTCATGAAAATTTCGTTCAAAAATTTCGACGTTTGGGCACTCAATTTAGTCAAAAGGACTAAATTGTAAAAAATGCAAAAGTTGAGTTCTACATGTTAGAGGTGTCCAATTGTTATGAAATTTTAAATTGGAGGTCTTTATATGGAAATTAGACCATTGGTTAAGTTATGGACATGAGATAAGTGAAATAGGACATTTTTATATTAGGGGCATTTTGGTAATTTGGTAATTAAAATGAATTAAAAGGGAAAAAGATGGCAAATTGTGCTCATCTTCTTAATTTGGCCGAAATTAGCAAGGGTGGAAGCCATAGTTGGGGTTTCAAGCTTCCAAGCTCCATAGTAAGTGATTCCATGCCCCGTTTTTAATGTTCTTTACGTTCTTGAAGCTCCGGTAACTTGATTTAGCTTATTCTAGCAATAATTTAACCTAGGGTTCATATTTGGAAAAGTACCCATATGTGAAATGTGTTTATTTTAATGTTTTATGGTAGAATATGAAGTCTTAAATTATGTTGAACAACTTTTGCTAAGCGATTTTAAGGGAAAACGAGTAAAACGACATAATCGGTAAAAATACCTAATGTTCATAAGTAAGTGTTAGAATGGGAATTTGATGTTACTATAGAAGGGAAAATGTTCAGCATGTTATAAAACATAAGAATATGTGATGAAGTTTAATTTCCGATATTTGGGGTAAAAGTGTAAATATGTAAAAGTTTAGGGGCAAAATTGTAATTTTGGAAAAGTTAGAGTCGAGGGCTGTTTTGATAAATGTGACTATTAAATAAACTAAATTTGCTATTATAGATCAAGAAGAACGAAATCTGGGGTTAGACCGAGGAAAGAAAAAGGTTGAAGACTAAGTTGATAGATTTGGCCATGTTTTGTACTGAGGTAAGTTTACGGTAAATAAATGCAATATTTCAATAATTATTATTAATGCTGATATTTTCCAGCAATTATATATTTATTTTATGAAATTATTTAATGTTGACTCAAGTATGAGACGATAGAGAATTAGTATTAAAAAGTCCCGTTGAAACATTAGGAATGTATCGGATACAAATGTCATGACATTTGGGTAAAGAGATCCCATCTAAGACCATGTCTGGGACATGACATTGGCATCATTGAGGTTATGAGAGGTCCTATATAAGACCATGTCTGGGACATGGCGTTGGCACCGAGATGAGAGGTCCTCCGTAAGACCATGTTTGGGATATGGCATGGGCACCAATATGAGAACTCCCATGTAAGACCATATCTGGGATATGGCATTGGCAGTACAAGAAACATCCCATGTAAGACCATGTCTCGGACATGGCTTAGGCATGTTATTATCAGAAAAGAGAGCCAAGTATCCTTATTATTCCAATGTGGCTCAACAAGCTAGTAAACAAATTAAGTTCCATGAAAGTTCAGGTAAAAGCATAAATAGCAAATTCAGGTGAGTTATAAGAGTTAAGAACATATTATGTTTGTGACAGCCCAAAATTGACCCTAGTCGGGAAGTGGTTTCGAGACCACAAGACCGAGTCGTAAAAATAATTACTTGCTATATTCTATGCTTATTATGTGTGAACATGAGTATGTGGAAGTTTCACTCCCTAATTTTACCAATTGCATGAGAAATTATTAATTGGGATCAATTTGAGACATTGTAAAAATATGATAGTCTAATTCAAAATGGTCTATTAGTGCATGTACCAAAAAGAGTGGTTTTGCATGTCAAATTGCCCAAAAGATGATGGGTGGCCGGCCAAGGAGTGATGGTGCTCCACTTATTCCAATTTATTATGTTTTGTTTAGTTAACAAATGACTTAAAATAATTATAATAAAATGGAATGAAAGAGAAAAAGGGAAGAGGAGTGTTCATATTCTTCTCCACCTTGCCAAAACCGAAACCAAAGAAGAGAAAAAGGAAAATTCTCCTTTAGGCAATTCGGCACTACTTCTTGCTAGTAGGAGGTAAGTTTTGAAGTGTTAGTTAAACCTTCTTATATGTTTAAGTCAATTTGTGAATGTATTTTGACAATATTAAGAAGGATTCAAACTTTTATGATGGTTGGGCACTAAACCGTGTATCAAAGTACTAGAATTAGTAGTTGTTTACATGTATTATTGAATGAGTAGAAGATAGAATGGGGTTTAGATGGAAGGTTCATTTGATTTATTTTTGTCCTTGTATGAAAAGAGGTTCATTGTTAAGGCCGAATGAGTCATGCTAGATTAGTTGAAAAAAAAAATGTTCATGCTATGAGGTAATTTGAATAATTGACCGAAACAAGGAAGGAAGGGCAAGATTTATAAATTATGTTTTAGGGCGAAAGGTATAATGAAAGTTGTATTAAGTTTAATTTGCATACTTTGGTCTAAGTGTTGAGGAGTATTCGGCTAAGATAGTTGAATGTGGGTGTTGCCGATTTTTAAATGTAGATTATGGGAGTAGCTATAATGGGCATTAAGATGTTGAACTTAAGAAATTAGAAGTAAATGAACTTGATAATATTTAAGAGATAGAGGTGATAGATTAATGTTGCACATTCGGCTATGGTTAGGCATGTTGATGATCTTATCTTGATTTAGATAATTAGGCATAAAAGGGTGGTAAAGGGGATGGAATTGTTGAAGGATTAGTTGGGTAACAAAAGGGGCATTCGGCCATCTCTTGAGAGCTTGTGTGATGTTGGGTTTAAAATTAGCAAAGGTAACTTACCTAATGCATGTGCATGTGTGATTAGATTTTTGATGACATGGTAGTTGCATGAGGTTATTAGCCGAATATACTAACATACATATACATGTGAAATTGGATTGTAAATATTTAGCAAGGTGGTTAAACTAGTTAAATTATTGATTTAGCTCAAGGAGTTAAAGGAGGTGAATCGAGCAAAGGCAAAGAAAAGGTTATCGAGTAGCCGAGTTGGAACCGTCTTACCCAACACGAGGTAAGTCATTAAGCATGTAGTTGGTATTATTTCAATGGTCATAATGTTATGTATTGATGCTGAATGGAATGAATAAATATACATATATATATATATATATGCATGTACGTATGTGATGATGAAATTGTTGAATGAAAGAAAAGAGGTAAGATATACTGAGTTGTTGATCTCGGCACTAAACGTGCGGGATAACCATTTATGACCATGAGATTGGCGCTAAGTGCGCGGGATTAAATTGTACAGCACTAAGTGTGCGGTTTGACTATGTTGCACTAAGTGTGCGAAATGAATATGATGCACTAAGTGTGCGAATTGATCATGCGGCACTAAGTGTGCGAGTTTGACTATGTAGCACTAAGTGTGCGATTTGATTACGTAGCACTAAGTGTGCGAGTTGATTATATATAGCACTGAGTGTGCGGGCTCAATATACATTCGTGAATCATTATGGACACTATGTGTGCGACACTATTGAGTCGATCGCGGACAGCGGATCGGGTAAGTGTCTTGAGTACATGGCTAATAGGTGCTATGCTTATACTTGGTGTTGAGCGGTAAGTTGAACCTATGTGACAAATATACTTGAAGTCACGTACATAAAATTTATCGTAGAATGGGTGAAAGGCCGTTTTGTTGTTTGATTGTAACGAAAATAAATTGATTTATGAAAATGCTTCAATGTCCTATTGATGAGTATATGGATTGTGAATGCATGAATTGATATGAAATTGAACCGATAGGTTGGAGGAACTATGGTATGGTTGGTATGGATGGAGTAAATTGTCTCGTTCCATTTTGTTTCCTCTTGTGATAATGTTATTGATGGATGGTAGTACATTGCTTATGACTTACTGAGTTATAAACTCACTCGGTGTTTCCTTGTCACCCATTATAGGTTGCTTGGACTCATCTATTTTCGCGGGGTCAGGCCGTCATCGAAGTCATCACACCGGATAGCAAGTTTTGGTACTTTCTTCTTAGTTGGCTTAGAAGAACATTTTGGCATGTATAGGCTATTGTGTTGTGTTTGAACTTTGGTATGTAAACTTTTAGCCATGCGAAAATGGCATAAATGTTCGGTTGGGTTTGGTTTCATAACGTTAGGTCGTGAATTTTGATGATTTGACCTTTCTATGCCATATGTCATGGTAAATTGTTTTGGTGTTAAAATTTATGATATGGCAGTAATGTAGTAGGGAGAAGTTGACAATGATTAGCCTTGGCATGGTTAGTCATGATCATAATTTGTGATATGCATGAGGAATTATTAGTTGAATCAAGGAGTAAACATGAAGTGGGCATGGTTGCCTTCGTAATAGATGCTGGCAGCAGCAGTGACATGAAATCGAAAAATCACTAAAAATAGTAGGAATGGAATTGATTGATGAATAAATTATGTAATCGAAGCTCGATGAGTCTATTTTCATATAGAAGTAATGAAAAGATCATATGGACAGTATGTTAAGAGAAAATCAGGTTCTCGTGGGACTGGGCCAGAACGGTTTCTGGATTCCCTGCTCCGACTTTGGAAATTCATTATAAATTAACCAGAGATAATTAGGAGTCGTACCATATATGTATAGATTCCTCTCTGAGTCTAGTTTCTATAGAAACAAACGGCATCAGTATTGAAGTTCTGTGGAGGGAGATATCCAAGTCGTAATGGGAAAAGGTCAGTGTAGTCGACCCCTGCAACTTGGGAGACTTTGACTAATAAACTGTACTAATTGACCCGACCAAAAAATTCTAGAAAAAATTACATAGATGGGTACATGAGTCTAGTTTCTGGGAAAAATTACGAAACTGATTTTCAAGTTACGAAACTCAAGATATGATTTTTAAAACGACTAGTACACAGATTGGGCAGTGTCTAGAAAATAAATTTTGAAAAGGGGTTAAAGTCAGTTAACACCCCGTGTCCGACTCCGGTTTCGGTTTCGGGTTCAGGGTGTTACATTTTATTGGTATCAGAGCTATGGTTTAGTCGGTTCTAGGACTACCATAGCACGTATGAGTCTAGCTATACATGCCATAATGTTAATGTTTAAAAGGGTGATGACTTCTGACGGTTGAAATGTTTTTGTTTTGATTAGTAAATGGATCCCGGTGAAGAAAGAACCCTAGCGGATGACGTTGAGAGCGTAGCGGCTGCTCCTGCACAAGGGACGCCGCCTGTTGAACCTCAGTCATCTGCGAATAATCAAGGTGAGGGGGCTAAACAAGCCTTCTTTACCATGATGAATGAGTGGGTCGCGCAATATGCCCGAACCAACCCGGCTGTCCAGCAATTCCCAAATTTGAATAATCCACCCCAAGAGCCTGTAATGCCATCAGTCGTTGATCCTGTGAGGCTGAGTAAGCCACCTGTAGACTTGATTAGGAAGCGTGGGGCCGAGGAGTTCAAGGCCATAGTAACTGATGATGCCGAAAGGGCCGAGTTCTGGCTTGATAACACCATTCGGGTGTTCGATGAATTGTCATGCACACCCGATGAATGTCTAAAATGTGCTGTATCTTTGTTGCGAGACTCAGCCTACTATTGGTGGAGGACCTTGATTTCCATAGTCCCGAACGAGCGAGTAACTTGGGACTTCTTTCAAACGGAATTCCGGAAGAAATTTATTAGCCAACGGTTCATTGATCAGAAGCGTAAGGAGTTCTTGGAACTCAAGCAAGGCCGTATGACTGTATCTGAATACGAACATGAATTCGTAAGACTCAGTAGGTATGCCCGGGAGTGTGTAGCCGATGAGGTTGCTATGTGCAAAAGATTCGAGGAAGGATTGAATGAAGATTTAAAGCTACTAATGGGTATTTTGGAAATAAAAGAATTCGTAACACTAGTCGAACGAGCCTGCAAGGCGGAAGAACTTGGAAAGGAGAAGAGGAAGGCTGAATTTGAAGCTAGAAATTATCGTAAAAGATCGACGGGTAAAGCTCCGTTCTCAGCTGTAAAGAAGTTCAGGGAGGACATTGATAAGTCGAGGGCGACTGTGGGAATTTCCATCAGGGCAAGACCATCGATGGGCTCTCGAGCTACTTCGGTAGCTAGTGTGGGCAATAATCGTCACGAGAAACCTGAATGTCCCCAATGTGGAAGACGACACCTAGGTGAATGTTGGGGCAAGTCTACTAGCAGGGCCTGTTACGGATGTGGTTCGAAGGACCACCTCATTAGAGATTGCACGGAGCTGGATGAGAAGAATAAGATTCAAGGTGCAAGACCTAGTGGAGTGACATCTAGAGGTAGACCACCGAGAATTTTAGGAGGCAGGGGTGGTAGTCAGAGGGGGGCTTCCGATACGGCCGATCGAGCCGAGAACCGTACTCCTGCTAGAGCATATGCCATTCGCGCACGAGAGGAGGCATCCTCCCCCGACGTCATCACTGGTACCTTCACTCTCTTTGATACTAATGTGATTGCATTGATTGACCCTGGTTATACTCATTCATATGTATGCGAAACCTTAGCAACCAGTAAGACTCTACCTGTTGAGTCTACTGAGCTCGTAATTCGAGTATCAAACCCTTTGGGTCAATGCGTACTTGTTGATAAAGTGTGTAAGAGATGCCCTCTAATAGTCCGAGAATCCTGTTTTCCGGCTGATTTGATGCTTTTGCCGTTCGACGAGTTTGATGTTATTCTTGGTTTGGATTGGTTAACCGCGCATGATGCGGTTGTGAATTGCAAAAGCAAGACTATCGACTTGAGGTGCGCAAATAACGAAATAATCCGAGTTGAGTCTGCGGACTTAAGGGGGGTTGCCAGCTGTAATATCAGCAATGTTGGCCCAGAAATATGTAAGGAAAGGGTGCGAAGCATACCTCGCGTATGTACTTGATGACAAGGAGTTAGAAAGGAAGCCCGAATCGGTGCCGGTGGTCTGTGAATACCCGGATGTTTTTCCTGAAGAGTTACCGGGTTTGCCACCTGTTCGGGAGGTAGAGTTTGGCATTGAGCTTGTACCTGGAACTACGCCTATTTCGATCACTCCATATCGTATGGCACTAACCGAGTTAAAAGAGTTGAAAGCTCAGTTGCAAGAATTGACGGATAGAGGTTTCGCTCGACCGAGTTTCTCACCTTGGGGTGAACCAGTATTGTTCGTGAAAAAGAAGGACGGAACCATGAGGTTGTGCATTGATTATCGTCAACTGAATAAAGTGACGATAAAGAATAAGTATCCGTTACCGCGTATTGATGATCTGTTCGATCAATTAAAGGGAGCATCGGTGTTTTCAAAGATAGATTTGAGATCGGGTTATTATCAGTTGCGGATTCGAGATTCGGACGTACCCAAAACTGCTTTCAGAACGAGGTACGGTCACTACGAGTTCTTAGTGATGCCGTTTGGGCTCACTAATGCCCCTGCGGTGTTTATGGATTTGATGAATCGGATCTTCAGGCCGTATTTGGATCGGTTCGTAGTTGTGTTTATTGATGACATCTTGGTCTATTCAAGAGATGAGACCGAACATGCTGAGCATCTGAGGCAAGTGTTGCAAATTTTGCGGGATAAGCAGTTATATGCTAAGTTCAGTAAGTGTGAGTTCTGGTTAAGAGAGGTTAGCTTCTTGGGTCATGTGGTATCCGCATCGGGTATTCGAGTTGACCCGAGCAAAATTTCAGCCATACTTAACTGGAAGCCTCCGAGAAATGTTACCGAAGTCCGGAGCTTTCTAGGGCTCGCCGGTTATTACCGACGATTTGTCAAAGGTTTCTCGATGATAGCCACACCAATGACGAAGCTACTTCAGAAGGATGTTAAGTTCGAATGGACGGAGAAATGTCAGAACAGCTTCGATCAACTGAAAACTCATCTGACTGAAGCTCCAATTTTGGTGCAACCCGAATCGGGTAAAGAGTTTGTCATTTATAGTGACGCATCCCTACTTGGGTTGGGTTGCGTATTGATGCAAGAAGGTCGAGTTGTGGCCTATGCGTCGAGACAATTGAAGCCACACGAGAGAAATTATCCGACCCATGATCTCGAACTAGCTGCCATTGTGTTTGCATTGAAAATATGGCGACATTATTTGTTTGGCGAGAAGTGCCATGTGTTTTCGGATCACAAAAGTCTCAAATATTTGATGACTCAACGAGACTTGAATCTGCGACAAAGACGTTGGCTTGAGTTGTTGAAAGATTACGAGCTTGTCATTGATTACCACCCGGGAAAGGCTAATGTGGTTGCAGACGCCTTAAGTCGGAAATCACTGTTTGCTTTGCGAGTGATGAATGTACACTTGTCTGTTCTACCTGACAATGTGTTAGTAGCTGAATTAAAAGCCAAACCATTATTGACTCATCAAATTCACGAAGCTCAGAAAGTCGATGAGGAATTGGTTGCAAAACGAGCTGAGTGTGTTCCGAACAAGGAATCGGAGTTTCAGATTGATGATGATGGTTGTTTGAGGTTTAGAAGTCGTCTGTGTGTTCCAAGGAATTCAGAACTCATTCCGATGATTCTGAACGAAGCCCATTGTAGCCGAATGTCAATTCACCCGGGGAGTACGAAAATGTACAACGACTTGAAACGTCGGTTTTGGTGGCATGGTATGAAACGAGACATGTCCGACTTTGTTTCGAGATGTTTAATATGTCAACAAGTGAAAGCGGAACATCAAGTGCCTTCAGGGTTACTTCAGCCGATCATGATACCCGAGTGGAAATGGGACCGAGTCACAATGGACTTTGTGTCCGGACTGCCATTGTCAGCAAGTAAGAAGGATGCGATTTGGGTTGTTGTTGATAGGCTGACTAAGTCGGCTCACTTTGTCCCCGTGCGTACGGATTTTTCATTAGATAAACTAGCCGAATTGTATGTCTCTCAGATTGTGAGATTACATGGAGTACCTATTTCTGTCCTGTCGGATAGAGATCCGAGATTTACCTCGCGATTTTGGAAGAAATTGCAAGAAGCTTTGGGTACCAAGCTGCATTTTAGCACCGCTTTTCATCCACAAACCGATGGTCAATCCGAGCGGATAATTCAGATACTTGAGGATATGTTGAGATGTTGCATCCTCGAGTTTAGTGGTACATGGGAACGGTATTTACCCTTGATCGAATTCGCTTACAACAATAGTTTCCAATCAAGTATTAAGATGGCACCTTACGAGGCTTTGTACGGTCGTAAATGCCGTACGCCATTGTTTTGGACCGAGCTCGGTGAAAGTAAAATTTTCGGAGTTGATTTGATTAGAGATGCCGAACAGAAGGTAAAGGTAATCCGTGAAAGTCTGAAGGTAGCCACAGATCGTCAGAAATCGTATGCGGATCTGAAACGGAAGGACATTGAATATCAGGTGGGAGATAAAGTGTTCCTTAAAGTTTCGCCTTGGAAAAAGGTACTTAGGTTTGGCCGTAAAGGCAAGTTGAGCCCGAGATTCATTGGGCCGTACGAAATCTCTGAACGAGTGGGGCCGGTTGCATATAGATTAATTTTGCCCCCTGAACTTGAAAGGATACACGATGTCTTTCTTGTTTCGATGCTTCGACGCTATAGGTCTGATCCTTCACACATAATTAGTCCGTCGGAGGTTGAAATTTGAGCCGATATGAGTTATGAAGAAGAGCCGATGTGTATCCTAGCTCGTGAAGTGAAGGAGTTGCGGAACAAAAGGGTTCCGTTAGTAAAGGTGTTATGGCTCAAACACGGGATCGAGGAAGCTACTTGGGAAACCGAGAGTTCGATGAAAGAACGATACCCAAACCTATTTACCGGTAAGCTTTTCGGGGACGAAAATTTCTTAAGTGGGGGAGAGTTGTGACAGCCCAAAATTGACCCTAGTCGGGAAGTGGTTTTGGGACCACAAGACCGAGTCGTAAAAATAATTACTTGCTATATTCTATGCTTATTATGTGTGAACATGAGTATGTGGAAGTTTCACTCCCTAATTTTACCAATTGCATGAGAAATTATTAATTGGGATCAATTTGAGACATTGTAAAAATATGATAGTCTAATTCAAAATGGTCTATTAGTGCATGTACCAAAAAGAGTGGTTTTGCATGTCAAATTGCCCAAAAGATGATGGGTGGCCGGCCAAGGAGTGATGGTGCTCCACTTATTCCAATTTATTATGTTTTGTTTAGTTAACAAATGACTTAAAATAATTATAATAAAATGGAATGAAAGGGAAAAAGGGAAGAGGAGTGTTCATATTCTTCTCCACCTTGCCAAAACCGAAACCAAAGAAGAGAAAAAGGAAAATTCTCCTTTAGGCAATTCGGCACTACTTCTTGCTAGTAGGAGGTAAGTTTTGAAGTGTTAGTTAAATCTTCTTATATGTTTAAGTCAATTTGTGAATGTATTTTGACAATATTAAGAAGGATTCAAACTTTTATGATGGTTGGGCACTAAACCGTGTATCAAAGTACTAGAATTAGTAGTTGTTTACATGTATTATTGAATGAGTAGAAGATAGAATGGGGTTTAGATGGAAGGTTCATTTGATTTATTTTTGTCCTTGTATGAAAAGAGGTTCATTGTTAAGGCCGAATGAGTCATGCTAGATTAGTTGAAAAAAAAAATGTTCATGCTATGAGGTAATTTGAATAATTGACCGAAACAAGGAAGGAAGGGCAAGATTTATAAATTATGTTTTAGGGCGAAAGGTATAATGAAAGTTGTATTAAGTTTAATGTGCATACTTTGGTCTAAGTGTTGAGGAGTATTCGGCTAAGATAGTTGAATGTGGGTGTTGCCGATTTTTAAATGTAGATTATGGGAGTAGCTATAATGGGCATTAAGATGTTGAACTTAAGAAATTAGAAGTAAATGAACTTGATAATATTTAAGAGATAGAGGTGATAGATTAATGTTGCACATTCGGCTATGGTTAGGCATGTTGATGATCTTATCTTGATTTAGATAATTAGGCATAAAAGGGTGGTAAAGGGGATGAAATTGTTGAATGATTAGTTGGGTAACAAAAGGGGCATTCGGCCATCTCTTGAGAGCTTGTGTGATGTTGGGTTTAAAATTAGCAAAGGTAACTTACCTAATGCATGTGCATGTGTGATTAGATTTTTGATGACATGGTAGTTGCATGAGGTTATTAGCCGAATATACTAACATACATATACATGTGAAATTGGATTGTAAATATTTAGCAAGGTGGTTAAACTAGTTAAATTATTGATTTAGCTCAAGGAGTTAAAGGAGGTGAATCGAGCAAAGGCAAAGAAAAGGTTATCGAGTAGCCGAGTTGGAACCGTCTTACCCAACACGAGGTAAGTCATTAAGCATGTAGTTGGTATTATTTCAATGGTCATAATGTTATGTATTGATGCTGAATGGAATGAATAAATATACATATATATATATGCATGTACGTATGTGATGATGAAATTGTTGAATGAAAGAAAAGAGGTAAGATATACTGAGTTGTTGATCTCGGCACTAAACGTGCGGGATAACCATTTATGACCATGAGATTGGCGCTAAGTGCGCGGGATTAAATTGTACAGCACTAAGTGTGCGGTTTGACTATGTTGCACTAAGTGTGCGAAATGAATATGATGCACTAAGTGTGCGAATTGATCATGCGGCACTAAGTGTGCGAGTTTGACTATGTAGCACTAAGTGTGCGATTTGATTACGTAGCACTAAGTGTGCGAGTTGATTATATATAGCACTGAGTGTGCGGACTCAATATACATTCGTGAATCATTATGGACACTATGTGTGCGACACTATTGAGTCGATCGCGGACAGCGGATCGGGTAAGTGTCTTGAGTACATGGCTAATAGGTGCTATGCTTATACTTGGTGTTGAGCGGTAAGTTGAACCTATGTGACAAATATACTTGAAGTCACGTACATAAAATTTATCGTAGAATGGGTGAAAGGCCGTTTTGTTGTTTGATTGTAACGAAAATAAATTGATTTATGAAAATGCTTCAATGTCCTATTGATGAGTATATGGATTGTGAATGCATGAATTGATATGAAATTGAACCGATAGGTTGGAGGAACTATGGTATGGTTGGTATGGATGGAGTAAATTGTCTCGTTCCATTTTGTTTCCTCTTGTGATAATGTTATTGATGGATGGTAGTACATTGCTTATGACTTACTGAGTTATAAACTCACTCGGTGTTTCCTTGTCACCCATTATAGGTTGCTTGGACTCATCTATTTTCGCGGGGTCAGGCCGTCATCGAAGTCATCACACCAGATAGCAAGTTTTGGTACTTTCTTCTTAGTTGGCTTAGAAGAACATTTTGGCATGTATAGGCTATTGTGTTGTGTTTGAACTTTGGTATGTAAACTTTTAGCCATGCGAAAATGGCATAAATGTTCGGTTGGGTTTGGTTTCATAACGTTAGGTCGTGAATTTTGATGATTTGACCTTTTTATGCCATATGTCATGGTAAATTGTTTTGGTGTTAAAATTTATGATATGGCAGTAATGTAGTAGGGAGAAGTTGACAATGATTAGCCTTGGCATGGTTAGTCATGATCATAATTTGTGATATGCATGAGGAATTATTAGTTGAATCAAGGAGTAAACATGAAGTGGGCATGGTTGCCTTCGTAACAGATGCTGGCAGCAGCAGTGACATGAAATCGAAAAATCACTAAAAATAGTAGGAATGGAATTGATTGATGAATAAATTATGTAATCGAAGCTCGATGAGTCTATTTTCATATAGAAGTAATGAAAAGATCATATGGACAGTATGTTAAGAGAAAATCAGGTTCTCGTGGGACTGGGCCAGAACGGTTTCTGGATTCCCTGCTCCAACTTTGGAAATTCATTATAAATTAACCAGAGATAATTAGGAGTCGTACCATATATGTATAGATTCCTCTCTGAGTCTAGTTTCTATAGAAACAAACGGTATCAGTATTGAAGTTCTGTGGAGGGAGATATCCAAGTCGTAATGGGCAAAGGTCAGTGTAGTCGACCCCTGCAACTTGGGAGACTTTGACTAATAAACTGTACTAATTGGCCCAACCAAAAAATTCTAGAAAAATTACATAGATGGGCACATGAGTCTAGTTTCTGGGAAAAATTACGAAACTGATTTTCGAGTTACGAAACTCAAGATATGATTTTTAAAACGACTAGTACACAGATTGGGCAGTGTCTAGAAAATAAATTTTGAAAAGGGGTTAAAGTCAGTTAACACCCCGTGTCCGACTCCGGTGTCGGTTTCGGGTTCGGGGTGTTACAATGTTATCAATTGAGAACCAACATTTCAGCAAGAGAAGAGTAAATTATAATCATGAGTTATCTAAGTAAACAAGTAAGTGAACGAGTAAGAGATTAAGTAAAGAGGAAATTAGAGATCATGACACTTGAGTATATTTATTTGTGTTAAATGTTGTTATTTATTTGCTTGTAAACTTACTAAGCTTTATGCTTACTTCCTTTATTTTCCTTCTTTTATAGTATTACAAGCAAAGTTGGAAATCTTAAAGACGTCGGTGAGCGCTCACACTATCAACAACAACAACTCGGTATTTTATGATGATCAATGTTTGAATGTATGTCCTTATGATATTGCTAAAGGATGATGTGTAAATATGTGATAATGTTTAGGTATTAAAATGGCTAAGTAAGAATATGCTTGGTATTATGAATGCCTAGGTGATAGTTTATACCTAGAAATTATGAAAGAATAAAAAAAATTTGCAATGAAATAGTTTTGGAATAACAACAGTTACGTGACTTTGAAAAATCACCAAGGATAGTATAAAATGAATTAGAGAATGAATTATATATATAATTAAATCTTATCAAGTCTATTTTCATATAAAAATAATGGTGTGGGTAAAGAGATTATATATTCTGAGATATTTGAATTTTGTTTACATAGGGTCAGAATAGTTTTTGGAGTCCCCTATTCTGAATTAGAAAATCATTAAAAATTTTTAAAAAATAATTATTAGTTATAATTTATATTTCTAGATTCCTTAGTGAGTCTATTTTCTGTAGAAAGAAGTGAGAACACCATATGAAAATCATACGATGAGAAAATTGATTTTTAGTGACTAAAGGTCAGAACCGTCAGGCAGTGAAATAGGGGAGAATTTAATGAATAAACTGTACTAATTGGCTAAACCAAAAATTCTGAAAATTTTATGGTAAGATAATATATGAGTCTAGTTTCAGGGAAAATTTACAGATCTAAATTTTTAGTTTTTTAACTCGAGTTATAGTTAAATTAGTGACTGCTACGCAGATGTACAACATTATGGTGAACAGTGAAATAAATTTTAAAAGCAATTTTTTATGCCCTGAACTAATAAGTTAAGTCAAGTAACACCCCATGCTCAAATCCAGAAACGGTCTTGGGTAAGGGGTGTTACACATTAAACATGGGGTAGTCCGCTGAGATAGTAACCACATGTATTACGCGGTGTAAGACCATAACCCAACTATGGCAACTGATGGAGTCCTCTAGGACATTTAAACATAAAGTGTACTGTATCAAACCATGGTTCAACTATGTCAATGAAGGGAGTCATCTGGGACGATAAACATGGGTAGAAAACCAAGACAGTAACTGTAGGAAATCCTACAACTAAGGAAAAAGGGCTGGAAGAAAAGGTAAGTAATGGAAACAACGGTGAGCCAGCAGACTATTGGGAAAATCAATTGAATAAAGAAAACGTAAGTAGAAAAGGGCAGTAGTCCACCAAAATAATAATCATGGAAGCCTCAAAGGTAGGGGTGGTAAGTCGAAAAAAATCAATCATGTAAATTGTCAAGTCAAGTGGTGCTTGATTCATAAGTATGTTAAAAAAAAGAGTAAATGGAGGATCACAGTAGGGATTCACCGTTAGGAACTGTAAGGGAATGCTCAGTGATGTTAGTAGATAGAGTTAAGATCATAAGAAACCCATAAAAAAGGACTTGGAATAGAAGGGTCAAATGGGGACCCAAGATAGAAAAGTACTAAGAGGGAAGATACAAGTGACAAGTATGTTTGTCAAGACTATTCCTTTTTAAAGGGAAACCATTTGGGAAGTATCAGCCAAATCGCGAGTTATGCAGGGATGCAGTATGAAAGAGAAAGAGTGAACTTAGATGGCCATACAACGACAATCGGCTAAGTACTGAAGGCCATAATGGTCTATAGTAGGAGGGCGTGCTACGCTTAAGGTTAAGGTAATGCGACTAAAGCTGATTACAAAGATGTAATTTGACCACTATTTAAACTAAGCAGGATTTAGTCTGCCAGTCATACCAATAGATGGAGGGTGAGAAAGTCATACGGGATTAAGATAAGGAAAGAGTCTACCACAGACTAATTAGATTGAGAATACTCACCAGGGACTTAGGAAGGGTAAGCCGTAAGGCTGAATTAATAGGGCATAATGGTAAGAAGAAGAATTCCACATTAGGGGATAAGTGGAAGAAAGAATTTAAGTAAAAGAAATGATAGAGTCCTTAGAGATGGCGAGACATTCAAAGGAATTGTTAAAGGCTGATTGAAGGCTCGTAGAATGGTTAGAAGGAAATTGTTCAACGATCTATCCACCAGTGGGTAGGATCGATAATGAGATAAATTCCATTAGGACTGGTTTAAGAGAGATTTCCAAAAATGATCAAGGAGTTTAGTATATCTAATTATATTTATTTAAACCCCTGCAAAATAGGGTTTGTTTTCATATAGAGTAGAAACTCATTAAGTTCATTCGAACTTACAAGGGTTGGATTTGTGATTGCAAGATTTACGAACTGAGGAACTCAAGGAAGAACCGAGCCAAATTATGAAGAATGAAGGGGCGTCAAAGGGAAGCTTCATGGACGTAGGGTAGGGGTCACCTTTAGGAACTTCGCCAATAGAGTGGTTATATTGTATTTATTTAGATTCCTCGGAGTCTGGAGTTCAGACAATAACTTGTTAATTTTTTTTACTCCGTTGCAAGGTTTTATAAATAGTTAGCACATTATATTTTAATATAGAGAGATTTTAGCATGAATGATAACCCAATTCTGTTGTGACGCCCGCACCCGGATCCAACGAATGGGTCGAGTGTGGGTGTTACAGTATGAATATTAGAATAAAATATATGCTTTATCTTTATCTTGCATGGTTCAGTTATGGAACTGATTAATTAATTAAGTTGATTAACCAATGAAAGAATAAAGAGTTTATCATGGAATTAGTTTGTATAAATTGTGTGTGCCTAAACCCTAGGATTGATGACCCTATGAAGTAATCTAGGTTAAACGAGGTCAGGAGATAAGTTTGTCGAGTAAATCATAATTTATCCTATAAAAAAAGCGATGTCAGGAGATAAGTGTGTATTTTTCGATTAGTTAATTAGTAGAGGCTGAGAGGTAATACTGGTTAATTAATAGCTAATTCACTAAAAACCTGAAGTTCTAAAATTAGTTAATCTTCTGCAAGTTAATTGGGGATTTAATTAATAATATGCTAGAGACTCACATTTTTTACACTAGGAATAGGAAATTCCATTAGGTTAATTTAGGTTTAGTAAGTTAATTAGTTTAATCATTAGTTTAAATTGGATTCTCACTACTAACTTGTAAATCGATTAGATTAGTAACTATTTTCTATAATTAATTTAATAATAAGATTCTCCAATTTGCAATCCCTTGGGCACGATCTTCAAAATACTTCCCTATGTTTCGTTGTAACACTTCTATATAACAATTTGACTCGTATACTTGCGAACACTGCTATTTTGTTTTTGTATCTTTTGTTGTAATACTTTCTATCTAAACATTCGCATGTTTGATAACAGTCAGGAAAATGGTAACATTCCACTAACACTTGTCGTTTATACTATAATTAGTTCTTAATCACTTACTTTAATTAACCTAAATCATGTTTTAGTTAGTTTAATAAATCATTAATCAAATTTGTGGAATCTTCCATCAAGTTCCACTACTTCCTATTGCAAAATGGTTTAATTACCATTTTAAACCTTTGGTTAATTTCTTTTTAAGTCCTTAAGCCTTTGGTTAATTAAAAACTTATAGCGATTGGACTTTACAATTTAGTCCCTAAACCTTAATTAACTATTAATTCGACAAAACTTCTTGAACAAACTTTGATGTAACAATATATTATACATGTAAATATTAATATTTAAAATTTTTAACTTAATTTACAAAAAATGGGATTCCAAAATCACATTTTTTGGTACTATTGAAAATTAGGTCATTACAATTTTCCCTCTTTTGTGCTCACAGATTTACCTAAAAAAGGTGAGGGTATTGAGATCTCATAGCTTCTTTTGACTCCCACGTAGCCTCTTCTATGTCATGACAATGCCATAACGCTTTCATGAATGCCACACATCTGTTTCTTAATTCTTTCGTTTTTCGAGCTAAGACTCTTACTAGTCCTTTCCTATATGACAAGTTAGGTTGTAAGTTGATCTCATCGAAAGAATTAGGCTTGTATCATATTGACTAGCATTAGCCTTAGAACTGGATAAGATTCACAATTTTTTTCATTTGTCAATGCTGAAAAAATTACATGGTTATTTACACTAAAAGAGTATGCCTAAATAAGGAAACACAATCAATAATCCTAATTTTAAGCTAATCTAATCCCTAAAATCAGTAATGAGATTAGCCGCGATAAGCTGTTAACGCTTTCCCTCATGTTGGTACATAGATGTCACACATGCCCGATTTGCAAACCAAATTATGACAGCTCTTGTTGTTAAGTCCTTTAGTTAACACATCAGCTAATTGCTTTTCAGAGGCTACATGACTTAAGCCCAAGATGTTGACAGTCAACTTTTCATTAGATTTAGAATAATTATGCAAATGATTTATAAACATATATCAATCGAAAATAATTCATGGTATATATATGTTCATGTAGGCCTTAATTTAAGTTTACGGGGCACTAAAAATAGTTTGAGAACAATTGGGGATCAAAATGAACCAAAACATAATTTTTTGGAAAAACATGAAAATTTGTTAAACAAGGGTCACACAGCCATGTGGCCAGGCCGTGTCACACAACCCAGACCATGAAGGAATTCGAGCTTAGGACACACGGCCGTGTCCTAGCTCATATGTCAAATCGTGTAACTCACTGACTTGGATTACACGACTGGGTCGTAGGTCATGTGCTAGTCTATGTAACCTACTGACTTGAGACACACGACCGTGTCCCAAATCGTGTCTCAGACTATGTGAAACCTGCACTTAAAATAATAAAGCACACACGACCGTGTAGGGTGATCGTGTGTGGCACACGGCCATGTGACAGCACGTGTCCCAGGCCATGTGCTATCAAATCACCCCCTAAAGAAAGCTAATTCTATGCTAAAATTCCCCAACAAGGTACACCTATACCACAAAACATCCCATGACCAAAAAACTCAAAACACATATTTTAAAAATGTCAAAACAATCATCCTAAACTTCTAACCAATATACCATTCATAGGTACCTCAATTTATAACCAACCGCATTAACACATTTTAAACATACCACAAAATTTACCAAATACACATTAAGATATTCATCTATACATAAAGGTTACCTACTCCAACATTACAAATCATACTAAAAAGAATTTAGCTAATCTTCATCATCACCCATGACTATTAACATTAACAAACTCAGAACAAAACCTATATACATGCCACAACCCAAAAAGAGATACAAAAGCTACCGAAATAGTTGGATAATGTGAGCTTTATGGTCGATCATTCTGATTAGTTCGCAACTGTTATCTACAAGATAACATGAGAAAAATAATAAGCTTAAATAGCTTAGTAAGACCATAGTATAATATCTACTTGACTTGTTTTAGTTAACATAAACACTTAATGATATAACATGGTAAGTAAAATCCTTGAATGCATTGTACATAAGTTCTCATAATCAACCAAATCAAATGAACAACTTCTCAGAAAATTTATCATAATAAGAATATACCAATTCCATGTAACCCTTCATATCATTTAGTCTAAATCACCAATGCTCGGTTCACATACACGATCATCACTCAATTTTCAAGGGAATCATAGAAGCAAGATAGGGGCACATACATGCAATCAAGGGCACTGAAGTGCAAAAAGGGACATCGAAATGTATTCAAGGGCACAATTTTTCAAACAAAAGCACTTCTTCATTTCCATATACACGATAGAACTCATTTTCTTCGCATATAATTTATTACAAGTCCGAGGAATACTACTAACAATCTGTTCTCCATTTCATGTAAACATAAATACTAGAAATTTACAATTTTATACAAATAACCAAAGGAACTTCACACATAAATACATCAATTATGTAGAAATCAGTAATCTAACACAAGTAATTAAAATTTCTAAAACAAATCACTATGAACTTACCTATGGTCACCCCCGATTTCATAGCAGAGACAACTCCACAATTTTTCCTTTTCCACTATTATTGTCTTTTTTAGTCTTAATCTAAAATAATAATTAGATACAATCTATTAAAATCACATGCATTTCACACTCATTTTAATGCATATGACCCTGAACGTTTCATTAATTGTACATTTTCCCTAAAATTTTACATTTATCACAGTTTAGTCCCTAAACATAAATCTCCAAATTTAGCAAAATTTGTCAAATACCCATGCTAGCCAGATGTATTCCTAAATTTGTACAGTCCATGACTGTTCAAAATTCACAAGATTACCATGTCAATTTTTTATATTTTATCAAATTGATCCTTAACTCAAAAACTAACAAAATTACTTAATAAAAAATTCTAGTAAACAACTAAAACCTCCATTTCATCATCTAGCATCAATATAATAAGGATTCATCAATGGCAACATCTAAAATCTTTGACAGTTTCAAAAATGAAGGTACGGGTTAGTTGGACCTAATTGTAACGATATCAAAAACATAAAAATTACAAGAAACATGTTTAAAAATCATACCATGCAAGTCTAAAGGAGTAGTCTGAAGCTCAAAATCCCCTTCCATGGAGGTTTCAGTTGTCCAAAAGAGAAATAAAGATGATACCACTTTTGTTTTAAGATTTTTCTATTTTATTATATCATTTATCATTAATAATAAATATTATAAAGTATAAAAACAATGAAAGTCACCTAATAACCGTCCCACAGAAACACAAATAGTATATTTACCATTTAAATCCTTCCTTTTATGAAGTTTAAGCCATTTAATCTATACAATTCACTTATAACAACAGTTTTCCATCTTTTTCAATTTAATGCTTTTTATTAAATTAACTAAGTAAACCTTAAAATTTCTTTATCAAAATTTAATATGACCCTAATGTAACTCCATAAACACTAACCACACAATAAAATGTGACCCCACATATCAAAATTCTAGTTTCAAAACCATATTTTCTGATGCCACTAAAAAACTGGATATTACAACTCTCCCCTTAAAGAAAATTTTTGTCTTTCAAAATCTTACCAGAGAAAATGTTCGAATAGTGAGATTTCATATTTCTTTCTATTTCCCACATCGCTTCTTCTATACCATGACATTGCCATAACACTTTAACTAACCGTACAGATTTATTACTCAACTATTTTGTTTCTCGAGCTAAAATCTTTACATGTTCTTCATCATAAGTTACATCAGGCTGTAATTCAATTTCTTCCCTAGACAAAATATGCGACATATCAGAATAATATCATCAAAGCATCGAAACATAAAAAACATTATGAATTTTATCGAGTTTTGGAGGTAATGCCAATCTATATTGCACAGATCCTAATCTTTCAAGAACTTCATATAACCCAATAAATCTGGGACTGAGCTTTCCTTTCTTACCGAAACTTCACACTTTCTTCCAGGGCGAGACTTTCAGGAATACTTTTTCACCAATAGAAAATTTGATATATTTACTTTTTAGATCAGCATAAGATTTATGACAATTGGTTGCAGCTTTCAAGTTATCTCGAATAATTCTGACTTTTTCTTCAGTTTCCCGAACAAATTCATTCAATTCAGACCAAATAACGGACTTCTACATTTACAGTCGTATAAAGCCTCATGTGGGGCTATTTTTATGCTCGAATGATAGCTATTATTATACGCAAATTTGACTAATGACAAATATTTTTCCCAATTGCCTTTGAACTCAATAATACAACACTGTAATATGTCCTCTAAAATTTTAAAAAAATTTGCTTAGACTGACCATCGGTTTGCGAGTGAAAAGTAGTACTAAAATTCAATCTTGAGCTTCAAGATTTATGCAACTAACCCCAAAATCTTGAGGTAAACCTTGGATCATGATCTGATATAATTGATAGTGGCATGCCATGCAACTTCACAATTTCAGAAACATAAAATTTAGCCAATTTTTTTAGTGAATAATCAATTCGAACAGGTATAAAATGAGCTAATCTGTCAATGATAACCCAGATTGAAACTTTTTTTCGGCGTCAAAGGTAACCTGGAAACAAAATCCATAGTAATTCGTTCGCATTTCCATTCAAGAATCATCACAGGTTGTAGCAAACCCGATGAAACTTGATGTTCGGCTTTTACTTGCTGAAAAATTAAACATTGAGATACAAACTCTATTAGTTCACGTTTCATACCAGACCACCAGTAATGTTGTTTCAAATCATTATACATTTTTGTACTCCCAGGGTGAATCGAATAAACACTATTATGCGCTTCATTCAACAGTTCTCGTTTTAACTCGAAATTGTTCGGTGCACAAATTCGATCTCGAAAATATAAACAATCATCATCCCTGATACAAAAATTAGATTTCTGACCAGATTTCACTAGATTAAGCTTTAACAACAATTCTGGATCAACTTTCTAAAGTTCTTGTATCTTCGATAAAAATACCAGCTTTACAACTAACTCTGCCAATTCTGAATTATCATGCTCCAGAGTTCAATTTGCATTCATAACTCTCAGAGCAAAAAACTATTTTTGATTCAACGAGTCTGTAACAATATTAGCTTTTCCAGGATGATAATCAACTACAAAATCGTAATCTTTTAGTAATTCGAGCCATGTACGCTGATGCAAATTCAATTCTTTTTTAGTCATTAAATATTTCAAACTTTTATGATTAGTAAAAATATGACATTTTTCATCGTATAAATAGTGTCGCCAGATCTTCAAAGTAAAAACTACTGCAACGAACTCCAAACCGTGTGTCGAACAATTCCGCTCATGAGGCTTTAACTGTCTCGAGGCATAGATAATTACTTTACCATTTTACATTAAAACACGGCCTAAGCCACGGAGAGATGCATCGCTATAAAGTATAAATTATTTTAAGGATTCAGGTTGACTCAAAACAGGAGCTTTACTTAACATTCTCTTCAACTATTCTAAACTTTTCTGACATTTAACGGTCTAGAAAAGTTTTTAACAAAATGCTGATAATATCCCGCTAAGCCCAAAAAGCTACAAACCATAGAAACATTCTTGGGAACCTTCTAATCAACTATCGCAAATATTTTGCTTGGATAAACTCAGATACCTTCAGCTGAGATAATGTGACCCAGTAAACCAACTTCTCGTAACCAAAATTCATATTTGTTAAATTTTGCATAAAGTTTTCTTTCACGTAAAGTTTGTAACACAATTCTCAAATGCTCAGCGTATTCTAATTCGTTCAACGAGTATATTAAGATATTGTTAATGAATACCATGACAAACCGATCTAAATACGGCTAAAATACCAAATTCATCAAGTCCACAAATGCAACAGGAGCATTAGTTAAAGCAAACAGCATTAACAAAAATTCATAATGATCATATCGGGTTTTGAATGCAGCCTTTGGTACATCTTGCTCTTTAACTCGGAACTAGTAATATCTGAATCTCAAATCAATATTTGAAAACACTGTAGCTTATTTCAACTGATCAAACAAATCATCAATATGAGGTAACAGATATTTATTCTTGATAGTGACTCGATTCAACTATCGATAATCTATGCATAATCTCATCGACCCATCTTATTTTTTACAAACAGGACAGGAGCACCCCAGTACGACACACTCAGTCGAATAAATTTGCGATCTAACAACTCTTGCAACTATGCTTTCAACTTTTTCAATTCAGTAGGAGCCATTCTATATGGAGCTATCAAAATTGGAGTTGTTCCTGGTACAAGTTCAATTACGAATTCAAATTCTCGAGTCGGTGGTAACCCAAACAATTCTTTAGGGAAAACATTTGGAGAAGATCATAGTAACTATCATAGGTACATTTTAAGCATACCAAAAAAATTACCAAATACACATTAAGATATTCATTTATACATAAAGATTACCTATTCCAGCATTACAAATCATACTCAAAAGAAATTAGCTAATCTTCATCATCATCCATGACTATAAACATTAGCAAACTCATAACAAAACCTATATACATGCCACAACCCAAAAAGAGATACAAAAGCTACCAAAATAGTTGAATAGTGTGAGCTTTATGGCTGATCCTTCCGATCAGTCCACAACTGTTATCTACAAAATAACGTGAGAAAAATAATAAGCTCAAGTAGTTTAGTAAGATCATAGTGTAATATCTACTTGACTTATTTTAGTTAACATAAGGACTATCAACATTAACAAACTCATAACAAAACCTATATGCATGCCACAACCCAAAAAAAGATAAAAAAAGCTACCAAAATAGTTGGATAGTGTGAGCTTTATGGCCTATCCTTCCGATCAGGCCACAACTGTTATCTACAAAATAACATGAGAAAAATAATAAGCTCAAATAGCTTAGTAAGATCATAGTGTAATATCTACTTGACTTATTTTAGTTAACATAAGGACTTAAAAATATAACATGCTAACTAAAATTTTCAAATGCATTGTACATAAGTTCTCATAATCAACCAAATCAAATGAACAACTTTTCAGAAAATTTAACATAACAAGAATATATCACTTCCATGTAACCCTCCATATCATTTAGTCTAAATCACCAATACTTGATTCACATACTCGATCATTACTTTATTTTTAAGGGCATCATAGATGCAAAACAGGGGCACATACATGTAGTTAAGGGCACCGAACTGCAAACAGGGGCACGAGTGTGAGAACAGGGGCACCGAAGTGCAAATAGGGACATTGAAGTGTATTCAGTGGCACAATTGTGCAAATAGGCACACCGAAGTGTATTAAGGGGCACAGTTGTGCAAACAGGGACATCGAGTTATATTCTGGGGCACAGTTCTGCAAACAAGAGCACTTCTTAATTTCCATATACATGATAGATCTCATTCCATTCGTATATAATTTATTCCAAATCTAAGGAATACTACTAACAATCCATTCTCTATTTACATTGTTATACAAATAAGCAAAGTAACTTCACACTTAAATACATCAATTATCTAGAAATCAGTAATCTAACACAAGTAATTACAATTTCTAAAACAAATCACTATGAACTTACCTACGGTCACTCCTGATTTCATAATAGGGACTACTCCATAATTTTTTCTTTTCCACGATTATTGTCTTTTTGATTCAAGTCTTGATCTAAAATAATAATTAGATACAATCTATTAAAATCACATACATTTCACACTCAATTTAATGCATATGACCCTAAACTTTTCATTAATTATACATTTTCCCTAAAATTTTATATTTATCACAATTTAGTTCCTAAACTTAAATCTCCAAATTTAGCAAAATTTGCCAAATACCCATACTAGCCGAATGTATTCCCAAATTAGTACAATCTATAACTGTTTAAAATTCACAAGATTACCATGTCAATTTTAAAATTTTACGAAATTGATCATGAACTCAAAAACTAAAAAAATTACTTAATAAACAAATTCTAATCATCAACTAAGACCTCCATTTCATCATTTAACATCCAATATAACAAAGATTTATCAATGGGAACATCTAAAATCTTTGGTAGTTTCAAAAACGAAGGTACGAATTAGTTGGACCTAGTTGTAATGATCTCAAAAACATAAAAATGACAAGAAACAAGTTTAAAAATCATACCATGCAGGCCTAAAGCAGAAGACCGAAGCTCAAAAATCCCCTTTTGTGGGGGTTTTAGTTGTCCAAAAATAGAAATAAAGATGTTACCACTTTTTTTTTATGATTTTTCTATTTTATTATATCATTTATCATTAATAATAAATATTATAAAGTATAAAAAAAATGAAATTCACCTAATAATCATCCCACATAAACTGGAATGGTATATTTACCATTTAAATCCTTCTTTTTATGATGTTTAAGCCATTTAGTCTATACAATTCATTTATAACAAGAGTTTTCCATATTTTGGAATTTAATCCTTTTTCTTAAGTTAACAAAGTAAACCTTAAAATTTCTTTACCAAAATTTAATACGACCCTGATGTAACTCCATAAACATTAACCAAACAATAAAACACGACCCCACATATTGAAATTGTGGTCCCAGAACCACTAAAAAATGGGATATTACATTCTGTCTCAACACTTAACCGAGCAACCCACTTTGATTCTTGCTTCTCCAAATGACAAAGTTTCCCCCCACAATTATGCAATATCTAGATGTAGACCTTATCATCCAGAGATCCAGCCCAATATGCATCTGTAAAAGTTTCTATCTTGAGATGACCATGTATAGAAAAGAGGAGATATTTTCGTGGGGCAGACTTTAGGTAGCGTAGAATGCAAAAGACAACCTGCATATGAGACTCTCGAGGATCATGTAGAAACTGACTTACCAAACTGATTGTATATGCTATGTCACGTTTAGTGTGTGAGAGATAAATTAGTCTACCAACCAATCTTTGACATCTTTCTTTATCCACTGACTCTCCTATTCCAACTTGCAACTTATGATTACTTTCTATAGGTGATTCTACGGGTTAGCATCCCATCATACCTGCCTCAGTCAAGAGGTCTAAGATGTATTTTCGTTGAGATATGAAGATTCCTTTCTTTGATCTGGCAACTACAATTACCAAGAAATATTGTAACTTCCCTAGATATTTTATTTCAAATTCTTGAGACATTGTTTCAGTTGAGTCATTTCTTCCTCATCGTCTCTTGTCATCACTATGTTATCAACATATACAATAAGAAGAGTGATCTTACCTTTGTGATGTTTCATAAAAAGGGTATGATAAGTATTGCTTTATTGATAACCAAAAGTCATCATAGCTTTGTGGAATCTTTCAAACCATGCTTTGCGAGATTATTTTAATCCATACCAGGCTTTCTTCAATCTATATAATTTCACTTGAATTTTTTCTTTATTAAATTGTAGGAATGCATTCTTCACATCAAATTGTTGTTGGTTCCAATCAAGGTTGGCTGCACAAGATAACAAAATTCTGATGGTCTTTATTTTGGAAATAGGGGTAAACGTCACTTGATAGTCTACTCCATAAGTTTGAGTGATACCTTTAGCAACCAATCTGGCTTTGTACCTTTCAACCGAACCATTAGACTAGTGTTTCACAGTAAACACCCATTTGCATCCCACCAATTTCTTGTCTACTAGAGTAGTTACTAGCTCCTAGGTCTCATTCTTTGCTAGTTCCTTAATTTTTTCAAACATGGCTTCTTTGCACTTGGGATCGTCAAATGATTCATGCAAATCCTGTGGAATAGACATAGAGGAAAGAGATAAAACAAAGGCTTTATAGGGAAGGAACATTGAGTCATAAGAGATCAAATTAGATATAGGGTGTCTAGTACAAGTTCTAACACCTTTTCTTTTGGCAATTGGTTTATCTAAATCATTAGGGGGTAACTCACTAGAAGAGGAAGATTCTTGGCACATAATAGGTTGCATGATAGCCTCTTCTATTCTAAGCTATCTTGAATACTTTTTTAAATCTGGTTTGTCTAAACACCCAAAAATCTCCTTTTGAACAGTAATCTCCCCCTGAGCAGTAGCTTCCCCTTGAACAATGGTGTGTTCTTGAATAATGTTTTTAATAGTTACTGAGCAAGATATCACCTCTTCTCCCTCATTATTCTCTCCTTGAAGAGGTGATTGAGTTGTACCATAATAGGGCTCAGTTTCTCTGAATGTAACATCCATACTAATGAAGTTCTTTGTAAAGGAGGATGATAATGCTTGGAACCTTTTTGTGTTGGAGAATACCCAATGAACATGCATTTAAGGGCTCATAGATCTAATTTTCTTACTTTTTGATCATGGACATAATAGACGCATCCAAATATCTTAGGAGGAACAATATAATTATTCTTACCTTGTAAAGTTTCCAAGGGACTTCTAAAATTAAGGGTTCTTAGTGGCATTCTATTAATAAGGTAGGCGGCTACAAGAATTGTGTCCATCCAGAATGGTTTTGGAAGGTTCATAGAAAACATAAGAGATTTGGAGACTTCTAACAAATGCCTCTTTTTTCCTTTCAGCAACCCTATTCTGTGAACTAATACTGGGACAAGTTGTTTGCTAAATTATCTCATAAGACTCCAAATAGGTATCAAAATTTTACTTTGTACCTTTGTAAGTTCTAAAAATTCTATCTTAGCATCAAATTGAGTACACACCATTTTATGAAAATATTGGAAGCATGTAAACACATCATTTTTTCGATTTTAGCAAATACACCATAGTCAATCAATAAAAGTAACAAACCACCGATTACCAAATAATGACGTATGTCGAGTTGGTCCTCAAACATCAGAATGAATAGTAATAAAAAGAGTATCACTTCTATTATTTCTTAAAGGATAAGAATTTTTAGTGTATTTAGCAAACCACAAGCTTCACAAAATAATGAATCAAACTGAATCTTTGAAAATAATCTAGGATATAACTTTTCCATAACAGAAAATGAAGGGTGTCCTAATCGCTTATGGCAGTTCATTATTTCTTGGTTGATAACCTTATTACCTCCAAAATTGGCTTGAACAGATTCATTACTGCTTTCCAACATATATATGTCATCATGCAATCTACCACTGCCAATCTTCTTCCCTGTCTGAAGGTCCTGGAATACACAATGATCAAGAAAAAAAACTCAATTTTGCAATTTAAGGTATTTGTGATGGCACTAACAAATAAAATGTTAATTGAAAAGTGAAGAACATGTAGTACAGAGGATAGTTTAATATTGGGTGTACTGTAACACCCCAAACCCATCCTAGATGTTATGGCTAAATCTCAGAAGTTACATAAAAATTGTTGAAAAATGTTTACTTGTTTAAAGTGATTTTGATTTTTTAAAAATATTTATTATAACACGAATATTTTAAAAAGTTAGTATTTTATCGTAATTTCATTTTAAGTTATTAAAACAAGGAATCTGCAATTTAATTATAACTTAAAAACCATTTTTGCATAAAAATCTTTCGTAGCAAACATTCAAAAATACTTAGAAAATAAAAAATTTATAATCATGTTTAAAACCAAGTAAAATTATAAATATTTTAAATAAACTCAATAATTTAAAAGATTTGAAATCTCATCAAGCATGCATGCATGGTAGTTTAATGTTGTAAAATAAAGAAACAACTTAATAAAATTTCCAAAGTCCAAAATAACATTCCAATAGTTTATAAACTAATTATTAGAACTCATCCAGGAAGCTCCACTGAATACCGAATCCAGGCCCTTAGCCCGAGTATTACCTAAAAGGTTATGGAACTAACGGAGTGAGCTTTTAAAGCCCAGTGTGAGTGTTTTAACAAATAAATATCAATACGCATATAATCATCATACAAAATAATCAATATTCTAAAATTCCTAGCAGCTATGCAGATTTATTTTAAAACATCCTACCCATCATTCCAAAATTGAGTTCCCTAGAACTTGTCCATCCAAACACTCAAATTTGTGGACAACCCACTAGTAATGTAGATAAGCTGCCAGTAATATGGTGAAGCCACCAATAATGCAGATAAACTGTCAGTGTAATAGCCTGTTTTCAGTGAAGTTGGAACAGTGGTTTCGAAACCACAAATACGAGTCTGAAAAGAAAATTATTTTAATATTATTTTATGGTCTGTATTATGTTAGAAATGTCGTATGAAAACTTTGTTAAGGAAATTTTACCGATTACATATTTAATTGATAAAAGAACCAAATTGCATAAAATGCTAAAGTTGGGTTCTAGTAGCTATATGTATCAAATAGCTATGGAATTCAAAGTTTGAGGTCCTTATATGGCAAATAGACCATTAAGAGAAGTTAGTAGATAAGGATGATGATTCGTCCATGGAAATTTAATTAAAGAAAGGATGAAATTGGAAATAAAAGATATTAAAAGATGATAATTGATTAAATGATGCAAATATCAATTTTTTTATCATCTTTCCTAAATTTTTTTTATGAAAACCCTAGCTAAGAGAAAAGAGTTCAAGCAAGCTTACTTGGCTTAATTGGGTAAGTATTCAAGTCCTATTTTTAGTAATTTTTATATTTCCGAGATTGTAATTACATAATCTAGCTAGCTTGAGGATTTATTTGCAAAGTTGTTGAGGTATTATAGTTTTTCCATGGGTGAATATAGATGAATTATGAAGTTTTATGGTAGAAAATGAAAGGTTGTTGATAGATAAACTACTTTTGTTATAGGAATTTTGATGAAAATGTGATTTAGGGATTAAATTATAAAGGTGTAAAATTCATGGAAAATTTTAGAATTTTATGAATTTCAGGGACTGTAAATTTAAATGAAAAATTTGGCTAGGCTTGGAATAAGGATTAAATTGCATGAATTTCATTTTCTGAGCCTAGGGACGAAAATTAGAATTAATTAAAAGTATAGGGGCAAAATGGTAGTTTTGACTAAGATGTAAGTTGGATTGAATTGAATATGAGATGTGTTAAATTGATGTTAAATTCATTTATATAGATCCAAAAAGATCAAATAAAGAGTTAGATCGAGGAAAAGAAAAAGTATCAGATTAGTAGATCTCCGTATACGAGCAAGTGACGAGGTAAGTTCATAATGTGATGACTTCATTAGAATGTATGTTAAATGCTTTGATTATGCCTAAACTGTGATTACGAGATTTTTATTAATGTATATGAATGTTATAAAATTTTGATTATTGTAAAATAATGCTTAAGTAAAAGTACAAATTAGTTGGAACGATGGATTTGAATAATTTCGTTCAGAGGACAAGACGAATTGACGAAAAAGGCCATGGTTGGACCATGGCAACCTGTGATATGTGATTTCTATATAAGACCATAGCTGGGCTATGGTATTGGTGTGATGTGATTATGAGTTTTCGTATAAGACCATATCGGGATATGGCATCGGTGTGATATGTGCTACTGTATAAGGCTATATCTGGGATATAGCATCAGTGTGATATGTGATATGTAGAAGACCATGATTGGGCTATGGTTTCGGTGTGTGATATGTGACAAGGTGCAAGACCATAGTTTTACTATGGTATTATGAAAATGAAGTACTCAATTCCGTAATCATCCCCTAATTTAATTAAGAGAGGTAAATGATAAATGAGCCATGCATATCAGATAAATTGGCTTCGGGCGATGATATTAGCACTTCGGGTGCGATTTATATCGATTTGGCTTCAAGCCATGCATATTGGATAAATTGGCTTTGAGCCACGATAATAGTTCTTTGGATAAGTTACCTTGATTTGGATAGGGGCCATGGTATAGGTACTTATCACATGAGATATTTGAGTATCCGATTTCTATTTTGAATGGTTAAACGGGTAAAAGAATGAGATGAATGAGAAAGAGGTTAGTATGAGACGATACAGGTACGTACGGAACCTATTCACGTATTTAATAGAGAAAATGGTGAAATGGTATTTGATCATGTTTTAAGACATGAGAAAGGTTTGTTGAAATTATATGAAATGTATGAAAGAAATCATGAAAGAGTAAAATTTGTAATAAAATAGTTTTGGACAGCAGTAGTTGTATAACTTTGAAAAATCACTAAAAATTGTGAAAATTGAATTAGAGGTTGAATAAGGCATGAAATTAAATCTTATTTAGTTTAGTTTCACATAGAAGAAACGATGTAAGCAAAAAAACCTCGTAGATATTTGAATTTTTGTAAGATAAGGTCAGAATGATTTCAAAATCCCCTGTTTTGACTTTGGAAAATCAATAAAATTTGTGTAAAAATAATTATGGGTTAGAATTTACATGATTAAAATTATTAATGAGTCTAGTTTGAAGAGAAACAAACGGGAATATCATCCAAATCTGTTATTAAGAGATAATTAATTTCTAGAGAAGAAGGGTCGGAACTATCAGACAGCAGAATAGGGAGGACTTTAAAGAATTAACTGTACTAATTGACTAAACCAAAAATTTTAAAAATTTTATGGTAAGAAGATATGTGAGTCTAGTTTTTCAAAAATCAAGCAGATATTAATTTTGAGTTCCGTACCGTAATATATAAATAATTTAGTGACTATGACTCGAGTAGATAGCTTGATGTGAACATGAGTAAATAGTGGAACTATGTGAACTTTTGATTTAGTTATCTTGAGAACATGTTGTGAGGGTTGGTAAAACCATGTTAACATATTCGTTATTATTTACATATCAACTTATAAGCTTTAATGCTTACTCAATTTATTTCTTCGTGTTTTATAGAGGTTTGTTAGCTAGCTCGATTTGGACGATATCGGAGATAAGCGTCACACTATCCAGTCGACTTCTGGTACTTTTGAACTCATGGAAGTTGTGTAAATATGGCATGTATAGGCTAGTTTATGGGAATATGTTTTTGGTTACTTTAGCTTATTGTATAGTTATGTGTTTTGATGTTCTTAAGCCATGGGATTTGGCTTAGTTATTAAAATGGTCAAATGTGTTTAAGATGATGTTTGTTAAATGCTTGATGAATTACTGATCTGAACTGAGTTGAAAGTTTGAACTAAGTTGAAAGTTTGGTAATGCCTCTTAACCTATTCCGACGACGGTTACGGGTTGGGGTGTTACATTTATTGGTATCAGAGCTACGGTTTAGTCGATTCTAGGACTAACGTAGCATATGTGAGTCTAGCTATACATGCCATATTTAACCTGTGATAGTGTGATATCTCCCGATTCTGATGAAAATTATTTTAATTAGATAGATGTGTTTTCCAACCGAGCTAATTTCGATTGTGCAGGAGATGCTACTCAAATGTTTGAGTGAAAATGTGATTATAATGAGTTGAAACTCATAAAGGTAAGAATAAAAATTTATAATATTGTGTTATTAATAAATGTTATAGTATGTGCATGTATACGTGAGAGTTAAAGTTGAGGCTTTACGACCCTTACCTACTCATCAGTAAGGCATTACAATGAAATTAGTAACATTTAGATTAAATAAGCTCAGAAGTGTGGAATTACAAAGTTCTATGGTTGAAGGAGTAATAGGTAATCAGATAAGAGAATGAGTCAGCAAGTAAGGACAACACTAGAAAAGATATCAGATTGTATTAAAAGTCATTTGCGTTGTGCAAAGTCATTGTTAAAGAAGAAGTTGACTTTGATGAAACAAAATATTCAGGTATAATATCTAAAGAATGTATTAACTAGAAGTTCTTCTGAATTGATTTCTGTTAGTGATGGGATAATGTGAAATCAGTGATGACAGAATTAGACAGTGGAATGATGTTTGAATTGAAATAATAGCTGAGTGCATTGGTTATAGTCAAGTAGTTTCTATGGTTTCTTCTGGGCATTCTATGTATACATTTATTCTCAGAAGTATATGTGACTGTTTAATTTCATAAGGAATTCTTATCGTATGAGAACGTTAGCTAAATATACTGTTAGACGAAAGCATTGTGGTCTATATGGGTTATGATCAGCATTGTTCTATTTTTTTCTTTGTTATTCTATTCCATTATGTTGATATAAAAGTCGACGGTAAAATCTGTATGATTGCTAGTATTCTGTTTCTACTGGTTATTTTTCTGCTAAATATACATGAATATTATATTGCTTCTGTCACCGTTGATTTTAGTGTTTATGAGTATTGTTCTTCCTTCTAGAAATTTCCTGGGATATCATCCAGATCTTTATCATTCTATATGGGTTGTAATTTTCAGAAATTCTGTATAACTCTATATTCTGAGATCTCGTTACCTCAATTTTACTATGATTCGATGTAATTAATTGTAAGAGACATTCTTCTAACGGAGGTAACTATATCTATTATGATTATAATTTCTAGTTTGATCACGGGAGTACAGTGGTACTGTCATCAGATTATAGAGGTTGTGTTTCTGTATTGGTTGTTGAGGAAACCAGATTTGATTTTCTTTTGTGTTCAAAATGCATTATTAACGGCTGGGATTTTACCTATTTATATGGTTCAGACGTTGGTCTTATTATGGCATTATGATTTTCATATGATAGAAGTGGCTTTAGTATAGTTCAACGCTTCGATGATTAATAGTTGAGATAACTTTATTATATAATTTTTTCTAGTTTCTTGAAAGAGAGTTGGCATCGGCAAATGTGTAAACGGTGAATGATCGAGTTCAAATTTGTATATCAGTTATCATTCCCAGGTAATCTTGATAAATGTCAATGAGTTGAAAATGGGATTGTTTTCATTTGAGTTATGTAAATTTTTTTTCAAAAATCATTGATTGTATTCGGAAGAAAGTGTGATAAATAGTATGTCTCGGTTATCCTTATATCAAGAAGAAATGATTTCTTTAACAATTTATTGCTTGATGGTCAAGATTGATTCAGTGGTTAACGTTGATCATCAAGTGTCTTCGGGACTGTTACAGCATGTGTTGATATCTAATTAGTAATGAAATAGGATTTTTATAGATTCTGTAAAAGATAGATGTTATCTAAATTATGGTTGACCGTTTGAAGAAGTCTGCACATTCTATCTCAATACGTACAGATTCCTCTCTTGATAGATTAGCGGAGTTATACATGTCAGAGATTTTCAAATCACACAGTGTGCCAGACTCCATTATTTCGGATGGCTAATTTGAGGGAGAGATTTAGATTCTCAATGCAATGTTTCATTTTTGTGTTTTAGAATTTGAAAAATACTTACCATTTTTTAAGTTGCGTATAATAATAATTTATCAGTTGAGCATAAAGATGGCACCGTATGAAGTTTTATATGAGATCAGTGATAAAAAAATTATGGGGTTGATGTGATTAGAGAGACTGAAGATAAGGTGAAAGTAATTCGCGACAGTCTGAAAGCAGTTTCAGATTGACAGAAAACATATGAGGACTTGATGCGTAAAAGCATTGAATTTCAGTTGGTGAATTGAGTGTTTGTGAAAGTGTTAATGTGAGAATATAATTTCTTGAATTAGCCGTAAAGAGAGGTTGAGTTCGTGTTTCATCGGGTTGTATGAGATTATTGAGAGAATAAGGCCAGTGGGTTTATTAACTTATATTACCGCCAAAACTTGAGAAGATCTATTGCGAAGAACAGATCAAAACCCTAGTTTGTGAGACTAAAGAGTTGAGAGCAAATGTGATAAGGCAATGTGAAAGCAAATGTCCAACCAAGTCACTGGTAAAATTTTCGAGGACGAAAATCCCTAAGGGGGGAGTTGTAACAGCCCGTTTTTAGTGAAATTAGAACAGTGGTTTTGAGACCACAAATACGGGTCCGACAAGAAAATTATTTTATTATTATTTTATGGTCTGCATTATGTTAGAAATGTTATATGAAAATTTTGTTAAGAAAATTTTACCGATTACATGTTTAATTGATAAAAGAACCAAATTGCATAAAATGCAAAAGATGGGTTCTAGTAGCTATATGTATCAAATAGCTATGGAATTCAAAGTTTGAGGTCCTTATATGGAAAATAGACCATTAGGAGAAGTTAGTAGATAAGGATGATGATTCATCCATGGAAATTTAATTAAGGAAAAGGATGAAATTGGAAATAAAAGATATTAAAAGATGATAATTGATTAAATGATGAAAATATCATCTTTTTCATCATCTTTCCTAAATTTTTTTTATGAAAACCCTAGCTAAGAGAAAAAAGTTCAAGCAAGCTTACTTGGCTTAATTGGGTAAGTATTCAAGTCCCGTTTTTAGTAATTTTTATATTTCTGATATTGTAATTACCTAATCTAGCTATCTTGAGGATTTATTTGTAAAGTTATTGAGGCATTATGGTTTTTCCATGGATGAATATAGATGAATTATGAAGTTTTATGGTAGAAAATGAAAGGTTGTTGATAGATAAACTACTTTTGTTAAAGGAATTTTGATGAAAATGTGATTTCGGGATTAAATTATAAAGGTGTAAAATTTATGGGGAATTTTAGAATTTTATGAATTACATGGGCTATAAATGTTAAATGAAAAATTCGGCTAGGCTTGGGATAAGGATTAAATTGCATGAATTTCATTTTCCGAGCCTGGGGATGAAATTTGAATAAATTAAAAGTATAGGGACAAAATGATACTTTTGCCTAAGATTTAAGTTGGATTGAATTGAAAATGAGATGTGTTAAATTGATGTTAAATTCATTTATATAGATCCGAAAAGATCAAATAAAGAGTTAGATCGAGGAAAAGAAAAAGTATCGGATTAGTAGATCTCTGTATACGAGCAAGTGACGAGGTAAGTTTGTAATGTGATGACTTCATTAGAATGTATGTTAAATGCTTTGATTATGCCTAAATTGTGATTACGAGATTTCCATTAATGTATATGAATGTTATAAAATTTTGAGTATTGTAAAATAATGCTTAAGTAAAAGTACAAATTAGGTTGAACGAGAGATTTGAGTACTTTCGTTCAGAGGATAAGACGAATTGATGAAAAAGACCATGGTTGGACTATGGCAACATGCGATATGTGATTTTCGTATAAGACCATAGCTGGGCTATGGCATCAGTGTGATATGATTATGAGTTTCCGTATAAGACCATATCTGGGTTATGGCATCAGTGTGTTAGCTAGCTCGATTCAGATGACGTCGGAGATAAGCGTCACACTATCCAGTCGACTTCTCGATGTTTTTGAACTCATGAAAGTTGTGTAAATATTGCATGTATAGGCTAGTTTATGGGAATATGTTTTTGGTTACTTTAGCTTATTGTATAGTTATGTGTTTCGATGTTCTTAAGCCCTGAGATTTGTCTTAGTTGTTAAAATGGTCAAATGTGTATAAGATGATATTTGTTAAATGTTTGATGAATTACTGATCTGAACTGAGTTGAATGTCCGGTAATGCCTCTTAACATATTCCGACGACGGTTACGGGTTAGGGGTGTTATAGTCAGTAGTACAGATAAGCTGCCAGTATTGTAGATAAACTGCTAGTAATGCAGACAAGCTACCAGTATTGTAGATAAACTGCCAATAGTGTGGTCAAGCCACTAGTGATGCAGACAAGCTGCCAGTACTTCCTCCTTAGACATCTCCCACCCCATGCATGTGATATGGCTACAATAAACATATTTTCACTTTGTTACAGAATTTCACTTTTAGGCATGTGAATTATGCTCATCTATTCATTTAACAAATAATATCACATAGGCATGTTTCGACATGCAATTTACACATTATTTCAATGTATCAAAACATCACATTTTAACAACCATATAAAAACATTTTCCCCATAATGTCGCATAACATGAGAATGAGAACAACGTGCTTTTCAAATCAGTAATAAACATAACCACACAACCATGCTTTCACAAAATAGTTGGCTCGGAATCACTTACTTGTATAGTTCATTTTAACGGATTTACTCTCCCATTTTAGAGTACTTAAAGTATTCGCATAGAACATAGATCAAATGATAATATTTTATTTAAGCATTTTTAGCGATATATATATAACTTGTGTCAAGTTAGACCCACACCTGATAGTAGATCTGGTGTGAAACTCCACTCTAAAGAACACCTACACTTGGATATTAACCAATGGAATATCGATCTATTATCAAAATTATTTTCTATTAATGAATCATCTTTAAACACTTTGTGTGATGCATCACTTAAATTAAGTCATTCGTTTAGAACTGACTCTTCTAAATAATCGTTTGTACGATGGTTTTGTTCCCAAAGCTAGGAGTTTTTCAGAATGGTGTTGATTGGCCCTTCATTAAAAATAAAGTATGATATGTGAATACACGAGGAAAAATGCACTATAAGTCCTTGTAGACAATCAACCAAGAGGAATAAGCAGGGAAGAAAATAGTGATTTTGATTCCACTACCACTTACTTTGAATTGAATAAATCAGAATGAAAAATGGATCACTAGGGTCTTTAGTTGGAGAGGAGATCAAATCTAGAGCAATTGGTCACTTTGAAAAGTGAGTCAAAAGTATAATAATATTAAAGTAATTTACGAACTTTTTGACTATAAAAGAAATGAGGTTTTGTTTACTATGGAGAGTGGTAGAGATCAAAAAATGATGAAGAAAGGGGAAGAATCGTTAATCGTCGGTGGTTCGGCGAGGACCCAACAGAGGAGGAGGGGAGAAGATGTTGCAGAACTAGAGGAAAGAAAAAGAGAATGAAAAGGAAAAAAGAAATATAGAAGAAGAAGACAGAAAAAGAAAGGTAATTTAGATGTTGGTGCGCAATGGTGGCAGCCACAGTGGTGAATGGTGGTGCTAGGGCTGCGGCGGAGCAATACAAAAAAGGAAGAGTGGTGGTAAAGGGTAGGTCCAGTGGTGGTTCGGTTGGCAAAGAAGAAATGGAGGAGAGGAGGAAAGTAGTGCAAATGTGGTTGATTTCCAAAAAAAAGAAGAAAAATGGAGAGAAATGGAGGAGCTAGAGAGAGGGACGACAATAGGGGGAGGAGTGTAATGAAAAATGATTCAATAGGTGAATTGAGTTTTTCTAGGTACAATGAATCAATTTATATGGAACGAATGGAGAAAAGGGCATGTGGAGGGGACAAAGTGTAACACCCTTAACCCGTATCTATCGTTGGATTAGGGTTACAAAGCATTACCATACGAATGGAACATTAAAACATACATTTTATACATTATCGAAAACATATTATAAAAAATCATTCACATACATATCATCCCTAAATCGAGCCTTCAAGGCCCTAGAAATACCTTAGAAATGATTCGGGACTAATTTGGAAACATATGAAAGGTTTATGAAAAAGTTAGAAAATTTTGACTACAGGGGTCACACGGCCATGTGGCAAGGTTGTGTGCCTCACACGGCTGAGACACACGCCCATGTAACCTTTGAACTAGGGACACACAGTCGTGTCCCAGCCCCTGTCCTCACATGTGCAACTCTCTGAGTAAGGTCACATAGCTGTGTCACACGCTCATGTGCCAAGCCGTGTAACTCTCGAAATAGCCCCACACGCCTGTGTGTCAGGCCGTGTAACTAACTGACTTCATGCAATAGAACCTATAGGGGACACACGTCCATGTCTCACGCTGTGTGGACATAAATTTGCCCAAAATCAAGTCATTTCCAACACCAAATCATGCATACACCTATTGGCCTTTTGCGCACATAAATAAGGCATCAAAAACTTACCAGAACACACATGTATTGACTAATTCAAAAGTCCTAAATCAATTAACCAATATGTCATTCAAGACACCTCAATTTCAATCATCCAAAACTTATGTAAACATGCATAATATACCACTTTTCGTTCACCAACTACTATTGCAAATGCCTTTCAAAACATACTATAATCTTACCATATTCAAATTATCTCGAAACATACCACATAAGCCATTCCGAAACATGCAACATGAAATAGCAAAATGACACAAGTCATCAAGGCATCAAAGTACTAAAACAAGATAATATTTACAACTTTTACAAGACAAATCACCAACCAAAAATTTATCACAATGACATTATAATCCAACCTATACATGCCATTATAACCTTGGCCAAAACGTTCAAAATCTACTAATATTTATGCTGGATAGTGTGATAGATCTCCGACGAGCTTCCAAACTGATTGAGCTTCCGATTATCTATAAAACATATGAAAGAAACTACGTAAGTACATAACGCTTAGTAAGTTTGTAGATCATGAAACATAACTTACAATTTCATTTATATAACATTAAGTACAAGCATAATGTAATCCAACCACAAGCATCAACATTAATACACAAGTTAGTGCATTAATACATAACTTACTTGAATTAAACATAAAGTAAGCCATTTCCACATGAACATATATCATTTAATTCATTCATCTTTTCATGAGCATATGCATTATTCCATTTGGAAACTTACCTTTTCAATTCCTTTTCATGTCCGTTGAACCATTTAGAATATCATTGGATACATTAGAAAGCTCACACGAAGTGTGCTTAAACATATAACCGTAACATTTCCTTTACATCATTGCTCACACGAGCTGTGAAATTGGCCTGCTCACACGAGCTGTGGGTCAAAATGTAAGCTACATGATTCTACTCACATGATTTGTGGAGTATCCACAAAAAATGCAGGACCTCAGCCACCGATAGGACATTCAAGACCAACACCCAAAACATGAAATCCCCAATGACATGTCATTTGTATCTTATGAATTCCTAAGGTACTATTGGGACTCGATAACTGTCATGGCATTTCTTTTGATATATATTGATTAGTAATATTATAAATACATAATAACATACAATTGAATAACATGGATATAGTAATCCGTACATACGAACTTCCCTTGACATTAGGGCATAGAAACGAAGTCGAACTAATCTGAGGCTTTAGGTTTTCCCCGATCTAAATTTGTACATCATCTCTCTTGATATAAATAGACAAATTCAATCCATTTAATATCCCTAGCATGCAATTTAGTCCACATTTTATATTAATGCAAAATTACCATTTTGCCCTAATATTTTAACCTTTTTTACAATTTAGTCTTTAAGTTAATAAATTGAAATCTAAGCTTTTTAATCCTCTTTTTAGTCTATCCAATTTCTCTAAGGACTTAAAGAAACCCATACAAACCATAATTTCATAAATTTACCATAAACTTTTACCATTTTTACAAACAAGTCCCTAAATACAATTTTCATAAAAAATCACTTTACAGAACTTGTTTATTTATCAACAAGGAGTCATAATCTATCATTAAACATCAAGAATCACACAAAATCATTCATGACATAACCGTCAATCTTTAATATTTTTACAAATTGATCCCCAGGCTAGCTAGATTAAGCTACAACAATCCTGAAAACATAAAAAAATCATTAAAAACGGGACTTAGAAACATACAATGCAAGCAAGGGACTTGGCTAAACCTTTAAACCTCAACAATGCAGTTTTCTAACCCTATTTTTGATGGAAAAATAATCTAAAGAAGATGATACATCTTTTCTTTACTTTAATTTTAGGTTAATTTATTAATTACTATTTAACCTTAGTTTGTAACTTAAAAATCACTTAAAATGTGTCCATAAAAGTCCACTAACATTTTGAATGGTCTAATTTCCAATTGATTCCATTCATTTTAGAGTTTCATAGCCATTTAATACCTCAACTAATAGAACTCTACTTTTGTACTTTTTATGATTTAGTCCTTTTCACTTAATTAATCATGCAAACATTAAAATTTGTTAACAAAATTTTCAAATGACCTTACTAACATCCCATAGATATTAAAATAATAATAAAATAAAAATTTACTCGTCAAATTTATAGTCCCCAAACCAATATTCTGATTTCACTGAAAATAAGTTGTTACACAAAGGAGCAAGAAGGGGATTATATTTGTAAACATATGACATGTTAACTTGTTAAGAAAGGAAAGAAATCCTCCCACGCAAGGCTACAAGTGGACGAAAAAAGGGGGTCTTGACCATTTAAATTTGGTAGAAAAATAAATAAAAATATGGAGAGTGTGGAGACTTGAACCTAGAACCCTTAGGAATTTATTTAACTACAACAAACATGGTGCCACCTTTACTAAGGTTAGAATAAAAATTGTACCAAATGGAGAATAATGCGAGAGAAGGGATTCGACCTCGGATAATCAAGGACAACTCCACCACTACTTAATTACTAGACTTGAACTAAGTTATTGACAAATGTGCCAAGGTCATCTTAAAAAAATTGTGTAACCACTCTCGATTCATTAATGCAATTTCTACTAACCCGATTTTTGGGATGTGACATGTACAGTTGACAAAACTTGATCCAGTTACAGGACTAAAAGACCCATTGGCTATCCTGACACTTTATTTTGTTTGACTTGGGAAGTAGTTTAAAAAACTTTTAGAGGAGCTTGTCATGTGTCAATTCATACCAGAATCAATAATCCATGAGCCAGTATTAATATGAGTATTAAAGGCACTACCAGAGTTTACAAAATTGCATGTTGGATTCTTTTTTAATTCTGCCATTTTTTTCTCTAAAAAAAATGCACCACAAGAGCCAATAACAGTAAGGAAGACCGAAGAGACACCAACAAAGCCAACTGTGGTGATTTAAGAATCAAACTTCACAGATGTGAGCTGCACGCACCGACACGTGAGCAAGTACGTCAAAGTTGCGGGTAGCATGTGAGATCCACGCGTAGGGAGTTTTGTCACTGGATTTTGAGGATTCGTAGGACATGAGATTGCAACTCTATTAAAGGGGGCGATGAGAAAAAAATAGGTCGAAAAATGGAGAGTACCAAATTAGATTTTCTGGGGTTTGGGAATTTTAAAAAAAATAGGCTCACTAAATCTAGATTCTCAAGCTCTTGATACCATGTTGATAATATGAATCATTTTCTCTTGTATATCCCAATAGAAAATTTTACATGGCTATTTATACTAAAATAATATGCCTAACTAAGGAAACATAATCAATACTTTAAATTAATAATCCTAATTTTAAGTTAATCTAATTCCAAAAGATCAGGAATGAGATTAGTTGAGATAAGCTGTCAACATGGTCCAATGAACCTTGAACTGAGTTTTTCTTTTATGTCGAATCGTAGAATTTTCTTCCAAGGTGAATCATACAAAAAGAATTTGTCACCAATTTGAAACTTGATAAATTTTCCTTTCAGATCAATATAAGATTTCTATCTATTAGATGTATCCTTTAAATAATCTCAAATAATTCTAACTTTATCTTCTTCTCTTGCACTAAATTTGTTCCTACTATCTTTCTTTCACCCAACTCTGACCAACATAGAGGAATTCATCATTTACGGTTATATAAAGCTTTGTAAGTCATCATTTTGATGCTCGATTGCTAGTTATAGTTGTATCCGAATTTAACCAATATAAAAATCTTTCCCAATTTCCCTCAAATTCAATTACGCAACAATGCAACATATCTTTAAGTATTTGGATTGCTCGCTCTAATTGAGCATCAGTCTATGGGTGAAATGATGTACTGAAATTCAATTTAGTACCCAAAGCTTCATGTAATTTACCCCAAAATTTAGAAGTAAACCTTTGATATTGTTCTGAAATGATAGATAATGGTACACCATATAGTCTCACAATCTTCAAAATATACAATTCAACCAATTTTCCAAGCAAATTGTTAGTTCTCACCGGAGTGATATGGGCAGACTTCATCAACTATTACTCAAATGGACTCTTTCTTTTTCAGTGAAAACGATAACCCATTCAAAAAATCCAGAGTGACTCACTCCCACTTCTATTTAGGAATCTTTATATGTTGTAACAAACTTGAAGAGACTTGATAATCTACCTTAACTTGTTGACACAACAAACACTTGCCTACGTATTCAGTTATCTTCTTTTTCATGCTCAGCCACTAATACAATGGTTTCAAATCATGATACTTTTTATTTTCACCTAGATGCATCGCATATGAACTACTGTGAGCCTCGTGGAAAATATCTTGCTTCAACACTGAGTCATACTATGACACCCCAAAATGTTAAGTTTAAGTTGGAATGGTGATTTCGAGTATTAATTTAAAAAACTTACAAATGAATTATGGCAATAAGAAGATTTGGTAAACTGGTTGTGAAAAGGTTGGATTTCAACCTTGGTTTCGTTACAACTAGAAAATATATCCTAGTGGTAGACATGATGATTATGGATATGTACACTCGGTTATTGAAATTTATATCGATGAAGGAAGTGCGGGAGTAGTATATAAGGAAGAGGCATTATTTTCGGTGTTATTCTTTCATTTTTCTGTTCTTTTTTTATCTTCTTCATTGGTCTGGCTATAAGCAAGAAATATTAAGAAGCGGTTTGGATGAATGAAAAAAGCTAAAGTTTTTGCATGAGTAACTGCTAATTTATGAAGTTGCTAAGTTTCCTAACCTTTCTATGTTCACGAATTTAAGAAAAGGGAAGAAAGTTCAGGATTTCAGTTAATCCATCGATTTTGTTCTGTATCAGGTATGTTTGCGGATAATCATTTAAATGGCCTCTACATGCAAACAAATTATGGTTCTTATATGATGAATGGTTTGTTATGTTTTGTGAATTTGGTTAATTTTGGTGTCTTGGCAATTTAGCGTAAGTTAGTATGATGGAGTCTACTTATGAGATAATTTGATAATTGTGGCTTAATTGAATTTTAAATCGATGTGTTTGCTTAAGGGAAGTGGTTGTAGGATCAAATTTCAACTAATTCTTGTTAATTTGATTGAATTGATGATTTTGAAAATTGAATTGACTTGGATGATTGTGGTATGTTTGGATGATGAATGCAAGAAATGCTTAAAGGCTAGTATTGACTAAATGAGGGGGGATTTGATAGTGCACTTGAATGACGTATTTTTACTATTTATTGTAACAAATTTTGGACATGTGTTCTACTAGTTTTGGTACGTAATTGATCATGTTTTATGCAGATACAAGAATTGTTTAATGGGTCGTAGAACAAGTTAAAATGTGGACTACAAGGAAGCTTTGACATGAGAGCTCGAGTTGGTGCAAAGATGTTTAAAAGTTATGATTTTTATTTTTATTATTTTTATTTTGAAAGATATGTCTTTAAAAGATTAGTTAGGACTAGATTTATTTTAGAGAACAAGTAACTTTATTTTAGGGTTTTAGTAATTTAGATTATTATACATATATAATTAAGCGTTAATCCCACATTAATTCTTTAGATTAGGTATTATTCTTATTTAATTAGTTTCTACATGAATAGAGCCACCAAAACATTTATATTTTATTTGTTTTATTTTTTTCTTTTAAAAAAAATCTGTTGCACTGTTTTATTTTTATTTAAACAATACCAATATTAGTTTATTAGTTAAAGTTGAAAGATTTTATTTTAAAAATTGCGAATTTCAAACGTGATAAATAACAAGATTTACTGCAATACTAACCGTAGCGAAGACTAATATTTACACTTTTGACAATCACATAAAACACTTGCCTCAACCTAAGCTAAGCTCGTAGAACCCTTAATTAACCCCATTTAACCTCTTTTGCTTGGTTTATGGTCTGACTCAGTTCGAAGGACTTCATATTAGATATAAACAATTTATACATACAGGTGTTTCTTTTTACCATGTCAGATCATATATTGTTAATCAATTGAATATTCATATAATTAGAGATTGTATATATTAAACTTCAAATTTCAAACATACACGTTATCTTTAATTTAATAGCTGGTTAAAGTATACAATCAATCAAGGTTCTCTAGTCAAAGATAAGAACTTCTTCGTTTTGAACACGTGTATAAATAATGTAAAAGAAATCCCATTAGTCATACATTCTTATCTACCAAACTGATTAATAGTTTAGTTAATATTCTATTTAGACAAACTCATGTTACCTTTTATGTAAACTAACAGCTAAAAGAAAATATAGTAGCAAATAGCAAGGCCATCAGTTTCAGGCAATTGCATAGCAGCTCGACCAATAGATCATCAAAACCGGTTGCTATCATGGACATGGAAGATCAGTGTAAAGGTGACATTGTCTTTGTTCAGAAGGAGAAGGACGAGCATGCAACGAGGTATCCGAACAAAGCTCGTGGATTGAAGAAAAAGGAGGAGAAGAGTCGGAGTTGCAAGTCAAACAATAGCTGGTTAACTGTGTTTTATTGCTTTGATCGTTTATACCGTTACCTGTAGTCAGAAGCTTAAAACTCAGTGGTTCATTTCTAGTGTTCATGTGTTTTGCTTTTGCATTTTAATTGCTTTTTCTTAATAGTGTTCTTATTCTCTATACATAAATAAATTCATTCCAGTTTTATAAACGACGGAAATTTCTGTTATTGAAGACTTTTTTTTATTCAATTAAAAATGGAGATTCAATTTTAGTTTAAATGTACAAATATACTTTTTTGGTATTTTTTTTTTTGTAATAAATCGTAGAGAAGTATATGGTTCTTTTTAAAATTTTAAAACTCCATCAAATGGGGTGAGCTAATTCGTCTTCGAACTTAACAAGATTACTTTACAAGTTAAAAAAAAATTAAAGAGAAAATTTAAAATTGTGAAGAAAAAAAAGTTAGACCACACGTATTTTTATTGTTAGACTTTTAAATAAATAAGAGTAGTCAAATTAAATAAAGGAGTATAAATATTGAATCGAATAGTTACAATTGCTTAAAAATTAAAGTGTTAAATGAAAGTGAATGGTTGCAATGATCACTTCTATTGCCATTGCAATGAACAAACGAAAATGAAATAAAATAATGATACAAATGATTGTTTATGCAGTTTAGTTTTTTTACTTTTGCGAAGCTTAGCTCAATGAATAAGTCCACTATCATTAATCCCAATACATAAGTAATTCAAGTCTTATCACTCTCCTACTACAACAACCTCATTTTTGTATCTAAAGACATAGATCACTCACCACTGAGTAATCTCCATGAGAACTTAGGCTATAAACACAACTTGTTTACTCTCTTTGATGCACTCAAAAAGTGTTACACAATGAATAGATTAGTGCTCAGAATGCTATATACAAAATCTATACAAGTATCTCAGTATATAAGAGTTTTCAAGACTTGCTAACATACTAAAGTGCAATTACTATTTATTTCTTTAAGGACTCAATTTTCGTTGGTGTTAGAAAATTCAAATTTGAGGTCGAATTTCTTAAAACCAGCTAGTCCAAAAATTTAATGGAGAAGTTTACCAGACGAATGCAGAATTAGAGAGTAGGATTATTAAATTATTAAGTGAAGTGTTAAAGAAGTTATTAAGTATAATATCATGACAAATTGAAAGGAAACGAAAATTGAAGGTATTAGGTGAGAGTTCAAGTAAAGTGCTCCGTGTGCAATTTAACCAAAACCTTAAGTGTAATTAAACCGAATGTCCTTTTAGTTCGTGGCATGAGTTGATCACATCCATTGATACCAAACTCATTATTAGTTATTAATTTATATTATTAATTATTATTAAAACTAATTATATTGGAAAATAGGAGAAATATGAGAACAAATGCTCCTTCCCATCTCTCTCAAACGGCAAAGAAGAAAGAAAGTAAAAGAATAATTTCAAGTTTCCTTCTCATTGCCGTGAGCCATTTCTATGGTTGGTGAAATTTTCATTTCAATTTTAGTTTCATTTTTAGTTTAGGATGATATAAGTCTGAGTTAAAGACATTCCTTAGAATTAGAAATTGATAAGGTTTTAGTACAGATAGCCACTGATAACACTTATAAGATAGAGACAGAATTTGGGATAAAAATTATGTTTTTAGATAGTTTGAAGTCTCTAGATTATATTTTTAAATTCAGAATTAGATTCAAATGAGAGAATCACAAGTTCTTCAAAAATCAAAGATTAGGGTACTAATTAAACAAGTTGAGACAATGCATTACATGTTCTAATTGTAATGAATTCAATGTTTGGATGTGTGTGACTAACTCATTTTAATAGTTGAAACTATCGAATGTAACTAAAAACGAAATCAAGATATTAAAGGGTAAAAAAGAAAAAAGTGACCAATAAGTAACAATATCGATTTGTGCTAATATAATTTGTTTTCTTTACATAAACTTATTAAATAATTAAGCTCATAAAATTGTTAATATGAATGATGACATGAAATATGCTTATACTTTTTGAATAATGTCTTGATTTGGTGATAATACGTATGTTTATAAAGTGTAAAGCATGGAAGAGTTGACAAGTATTAGTTGAAATGATGATAGAATATTAAATGATACGTTTGTTAATGCTATGTGATGATTTTTGATGGAAAATGATAAATGAATTTGTAATCATTTTAAAATTAAAGATGGTTGGTAAGTAGTTATACGTGATTTTCACCATGTGATAATCGGTTAACTTATATTGATATCTTTATGAGAATTGGTGTTAACCGATAAAAACGTACTCTATTAAACGAGGTTGGAAAGAGTTTTTGTAACAGCCCGATTTTAGGCCTAGTCAGAACAATGGTTTCGGGACCACAAATTCGACGACGAAAATTTTATTTTTTTATTATATTTTTATGGTCTAAAATTTCACGGGATGATTTCGTGAAAATTTCGTTCAAAAATTTCGACGTTTGGGCACTAAATTTACCCAAAAGGACTAAATTGTAAAAAGTAAAAAAGTTGAGTTCTACATGTTAGAAGTGTCCAATTGTTATGAAACTTTAAATTGGAGGCCCTTAAATGGAGATTAGACCATTGGTTAAGTTGTGGACAAAAATGGACATGAGATAAGTGAAATAGGAAATTTTTAAGTTAGAGGTTTTTTGGTAATTTGGTAATTAAAATGTATTAAAAAGACAAAATAGGCCAAAAATCATCATCTTCAACCTCATGGCCGAAATTAGAAAGGGGGAAGCCATGGTTAGGGTTTTCAAGCTTCTAAGCTCGATTGTAAGTCGTTCTAACCCCATTTTTAATGTTCTTTACGTTTTTGGAGTCCCGATAACTTGATTTAGCTTATTCTAGCAATAATTTAACCTAGGGGTTATATTTGGAAAAAGACTCATAGGTGAAATGTGTTTATTTTGATGTTTTATGGCAGAATATAAAGCTAGAAATTATGTTAAACAACTTTTTCTAAGCGATTTTAAGTGAAAACGAGTAAAATGACAAAATCGGTAAAAATACTTAATGTTCATAAGTAACTGTTAGAGTAGGAATTTGATGTTTCCATAGAAGGGAAAAATATACAGCATGTCATAAAACATAATAATAAGAGATGAAGTTTAATTTCCGAGATTTGGGGAAAAAGTGTAAATATGCAAAAGTTTAGGGGCAAAATCATAATTTTGCCAAAGTTTGAGTCAATGACTGTTTTGATGAATGTGAGTGTTAAATAAGTTAAATGTGTTATTATAAGTCAAGAAAGACAAAGAATTGACTTTGATTAGTGAAAAAGAAAAGTGAGAAAAAAATGAGAAATTCCTAGTTGAACCTTCGGAATAAAAAGGGATACGAATGGAGTGATAGAAATGATCACATGTGTGGCACGGACTGTGTGTAGGCCACTATGTGAAAGTGAAAGTCGTGGTCACGTGTGTAGTACTATGTGCAGGCTACTACGTGTACCAAAATGATAGGTCGCATGTGTAGTACTATGTGCAGGCTACTATGCGCACCAGATAGCTTCGATCACGTGTGTAGTACTATGTGCAGGCTACTACGTGTATCGGATAGTGATGGTCACAGTGTAGTACTATGTGTAGGCTACTAGGTGAACCGGTATCATTAATTATAAGGTGGTTGCTATATGCTGATCCCACCGGATATCATTGATTAGAAAGGGTGGTTGCTGTGTGCTAAATCCACCGTGTATCTGTTACTATTTCTAAGTGTTCATCGGGAAATTGACTAAGTGAAAATACATGAGATCATGTAACAATTAAGTGTAATTGAATAATGAATATATGTGTGGAATTGAATTGAATATTGACTTGAAAATGGATAAGAGTATTTTGAATTGAATTGTGATTGAAAGTGAAAAAGTGAAATTATGAAAAAGTAGATTTAACAACAAAATAGTTTTGGACAGTAACAGTTGTGTGATTTTGATAAATCACTAAATATTGTGGAAATTAAAATAGAGATTGAATAAGATATGAAATAAAAGCTTAATGAGTCTATTTTTACATAAGAGAAACATAACAAGCAAAAGAGTTATATATTTTGAGATATTTGAATTTTAATGAGACAGGGTTGGATTGATTTCGGAATCCCCTGTTCTAATTTTGGAAAATCAGTAAAAATTGTACAAAAATAATTATGAGTTATAATTTATATTCTTAGAATTCTTAATGAGTCTATTTTCAAGAGAAACAAATGGAAACACCATTTGGATTCTGTACAGTGAGATAATTCATTTTTAGTGAAGAGTGGTCAGAACTATCAAACTGCGTAATAGGGTAAATTTTAAAGAATAAACTGTACTATTTGGATAAACCAAAAATTCTAAAAATTTGAAGGTAAGAAGATATGTGAGACTAGTTTCAGGGAAAATTAATGGTTCTTAATTTGGAGTTCTGTAGCTCTAAATAAAAATAATTTAGTGATTCTGACTAGGATAGACAGCTTTGAATATACATATGAGTGAATAATGAAACTATAGAAAGTGTTATTTCCAAGATTGTTAAGTACACTAAGGATGTGGAATGGAGAGGAGGAGGAGGAAAATTAAATATATATGAATGATTTGTGTATAATTGGTTATATGATCAATTATAATCGATAAACGTGGAAATAGAAATGATGCTTACATTTGTATATTATTGATCATGGTTTAAGCTCATATGGGAAAATAAAGTTTCATAGTATGTATGTATGGTATATTTGGTATATGATTTGGTATGAAGTAAGGCCATGAATGGTATATGGAGTGACCCATATTGGTAAGTTATGTGTAAATAATAGAAATATTTTTATATAAATTGTGAATTATATTTGATATGTTATTGTTTTGTGTGATATTCGTAGGAAATGGGTTTGGAAAGGAAAGGAAATACTAAATTCACACTCGAAGAGTAAAATGACGAAAAAGAGGATGATGAGTTGATTCAATGTTGTTATTTAAGCTTAAATGATGTTTGCATTGCAATACTAAAAATTTTATAAATATGTTAATGAATGGTAAAATCGATAAACGTTGAGTTAAATGGTGAATACGTACTAGTATTGAACATAATGATATTGAATTGTACGTGAATTAAATGAAAGTTTCTAGTGATATGTTTTGAATTAAAAGAATTATTGTGGTACTGAAATGTATATTTGAATTGTATGTTGGTACTTAATAAAATTAAAGCATGCATCTCATACAATTGCATCACCAAAGTATTTAAACCCGAGTCCGTATTACACAAGTGGCTCTGATAGCACTATTGGAACGCCGGCACCACTACGACGCAGTGGAAAAATATAACACCCGGCGATCCTAACCATGGATCCATGTGTGAGGAACAAATCAGGGTGAAAAAGGGTTTCAAAATTACCGAATGGTGATTTTGAGTAGACAGCGACGCCTCGGCAATGAGTAATCTGATCTACTATTGAACCAAGCCGCAATCTTTGATGACTCTGACCTCTACGTAATCCACCCAGTTGACTATGAACGGAAGGAATCCCTAAATAGTTTTGGAGAAGACTTTACTTTGACGGTTGCTAGATTCACCAAGCAAAGAAAAACGAGATTTTATATCTTATTATTGTTTTAGGGTTTCTCAAAATTAAATAAAAATAATAATGTTTAAAAAACCAAAAATTATAATTACATTAATTATAATAAAGATTTCGGTAAACTATATTTATTTATATACGAACCAAAATCATATTCTCATTATGTGTACAACAACCTTGTACATATAATGTGTTCGATATTTGATTACCCAATTAAATTAATTCTATAATTAATTTAATTCATGCGTATAATTAATTTAATTCATGCGACAACCAAACACAATACCAATTATGTTTTATTTCATTCATTTCAACTATAGGGTGTGACCCTATAGGTTCTTGTAACGTTAGCAGTAATGTTAGAACGATTCCAATGTTACAAACAATGAGTGGCACCTAGCAATGCGTCATTGCTACCTAAGTCACAAGAAATCATGATTCGACATAACCTTTTCATGATTAATCTTTTCATGCACTAATCCTTAAGTCCTTTATCTCTGGATTGAAAACAAGTCATGGAATAGTCACACTTGTATAGTCCATTCCATGTTCCTTGATATCTTAAGTAGACTACGATATACAAATAAGTATGACATCTCATATTAGCTTATTTGAGCTTGGTCATGCATTTCTCATCTCATTCAATCAAGTGGCCTAAGATATTATTCCCATTATGTAGGAGGGACTTATCCTATACCGATCAACCATATCCCTCTACATAGATTGTGGTATATCCAACATCAGCCTTTATAGAACAACCAGTTACGATGTATGTTTGACTGTATCAAAATATACAACTCACGATGTTGGAATTATGATGATCTCAAGTCTGAGAATCATATACATATTAATCACTATGATTAATGTCGTGACAATTACATAATAATCCAAGAAACATACTCATAACGGGTCAGTCCAATATGTTGTTCTCTAACACACATATTCATGCATCGATTCTGACACTCCATATCAATGACAACTCTTTATCATCAATCAACTACATGTTAGTCTTAATGCATTATCGTTGTCCTATCCAACAATAATACTTGACTAAGGACCTTTTAAGAATAATCATATTATTCTCAGGACATTATTATAAACCAGTTTATTTATACACACAGAAAAGAAACTGAAATAATAATGGTAATGCCTTATATTAATAAACATGATAAATCTAGTATGTTATTACAACCATCTCATGATTGATCTTTGGGCATACTCTAACAATCTCCCACTAGCACTAAGACCAATCACTTATATATCTAATACCAAGTGACTTAGTGTGACGATCATGCTTCTACTGTGTCAGAGGCTTGGTCAGGGGATCAGCAATGTTATCATCTATAGGTACTCTGCATATCTCTACATCCCCTCGATCGATAATCTCTCGAATAAGATTGTAGCACCTAAGTATATGTTAAGATCATTGGTGAGATCTAGGTTCTTTAGCTTGTGCAATGGCTCCATTGTTATCACATCGGAGTTTTATAGCATCTGATATGCTCGACACTACCCCTACTTCAGTAATGAACTTCTTGATCGAAATAGCTTCTTTTGCTGCCTCACTGGCTGCAATATACTCGGCCTCTGTTGTAGAATTGGCTACTGTACTTTGCTTTGAACTCTTCCAGCTCACAAAACCTGATTGTGATCGAGAATCATCCTTATCGGTTTGGAAGCTGGCATCAGTGTAACCTTTTACACTTAACTCTTCCTCACCTCCATATATTAAGAACGTATCCTTAGTTCTTCTTAAGTACTTAAGGATATTCTTGATTGTGGTCTAGTGACCTTCACCGAGATCTACTTGGTATCTGCTCGTCATACTTAAGGCAAATGAAATCCATCTCAGATCCCATGGCCTCAAGCCAGTTCTCAGAGTCTGGGCTCGTCACCGCTTCTTGATACGTCCTAGGCTCATCTTGATCTATAAGTAGAACATTACCATGCGTTGTAATGAGAAATCCATATCTCTCAGGTGATTGGCGTTCTCTTAAGGATCTACATGGTGGTTGTGTTTCTACAGTAGTTACTTGTTCCTCAATTTCTTGTGGAACTTGCTGTTGTTCTCTCTTTGGTTCAGTGGTATTTTGTGATTCTGGAAGTTCTTCAAGTTCAATCTTTTTCCCACTTCCTTTTTTAGAAACAAATTCTCTCTCTAGGAAGACACCAGTCTGAGCAACAAGTATTTTTTTCTCAGTGGGATTAAAGAAATAATATCCTTTGGTTTCTTTTGGATACCCCACAAAAACACACTTTTAAGATTCGGGTTCAAGCTTAGTAGATGTTTGACGTTTAACATAAGCTTCACAACCCCAAATTTTCATAAAAGACATATTGGGATGTTTCCCAGTCCACATTTCATATGGCATCTTTTGAACCGATTTAGATGGAAACGATTTAGTGTGAAAGCAGTTGTCTCAAGTGCATGTCCCCAAAAAGAAGTCGTTAGATCAGCATGACTCATCATGGATCGAACCATGTCTAACAAAGTTCGATTTCTTCTCTTAGAAACTCAATTCTATTGAGGATTACTAGGAGGAGTAAGTTGTGAGACAATCTCACATTGCTTCAAAAGATCATCAAACTCTAAGCTTAAATACTCCCACATCGACCAGATCGAAGTGTCTTGATAGTTTTGCCTAGTTGATTTTGTACTTCATTTTTGAATTCTTTGAACTTTTCAAGGGATTTAGACTTATGGCGCATGAGATAGACATACCCATATCTACTGAAATCGTCAGTGAAAGTAATGAACTAGTGAAATCCTCCTCTAGCTTGTGTATCTATTAGCCCACATACATCAGAATGCATTAGGCCCAATAAATCACTAGCTTGTTCACTTTTACCAGTAAAAGGAGATTTAGTCATTTTTCCCAATAAGCAAGATTCACATACTTCAAATTGTTCAAAAACAAATGAATCCAAGAGACCATCTTTATGGAGCTTGGATATGCGTTCTTCACTTATGTGGCCCAAACGACAATGCCATAGATAAGTTTAATTTGAGTAATTTATTTTTTACTTTTTAGTATTTATGTTGTAAATGAGATTCACTTGATCTAAAATATAGAGGCCATTAATCAATTTTGCCGAACCATAGAAAACATTATTGAGATAAAATGTGACACCCCTAAAGTGACCCTAGTCGGAAAGTGGTTTCGGGACCACGAAACCGAGTCTTATAAATAATTAAAGGTTATATTCTGTGTTTATGATGTGAGTAAATGCTTGTGTGATAGTTCCATACTTCAATTTGGTCAGTGTATGTGAAAATTATTAGTAGGGACTTATGTGAGACAATTTAGAAATATGCTAGGTAAGTGCTAAAGTGGCCTATTAGTATATGTGGGAAAGTGCTTGTCCTTGCATGTCAAATTAGCCAAACTATAGGTAGTGGCCGGCCATGCTACAAATTGTATAATCAAGTGTGAATTTTATATTAACTTTAATTAACTAGGTGCCATATTAGTATGGAGGATGTAATAAAATAAAGAATTGATAACTAAAGGAAGGGATGGGTGAAAGAAAAAAAAAAGAGATCATCATACATGTTTCTTCCTAGCCGAATCTAAAGAAAAAAAAAGGGAACAAGAGCATTTGGTGATGAAAACAAGTTGTGTTCTTTGGTTCTTCTTGGCTGAATTGAAAGGAGGAAGAAGGGAGTGAAGCCATCGGTCATCTTAGGTCAATATTAAGGTAAGGTGTTCATATTAGTTCTTGAAATTTTAGTTGATCTTGAGTGAGATATCAAGTTATTTTTTTGTAACCCATGATGAAATTTTGATTTTTGGATTGAGTAAGGTTTTCGACTATGGTAGCTAATAATGGTGAGTTTTGTTGTTTCATGTTAAAGTTAGGTGAATGATGATAGATGAGTGTTTGAACCATAAAAAGAATTCGGCTACCTTGTTATGAACTAGGGCCGATTGTGAGTTGGTTGTGGTTGAATATTACATGCTTGGTAGAATGGTGGATGAAAGTGCCGAATGTGGTCTTTGGTTTGGCATGAGGTGATAAATAAAGGTTTAAAGGTAGCCTAAGTTAATTGATACTCACTAATGATTTCGAATGGAAGCTTTGTTAAGTGTGAAATGAGTGGCCGAGAGAGAGAACTATAGACTATTCCCGAATGTATGTTGGGTTGATAGAGTCTCCAAATTGATTTTATGCGAGTATGCATGACCGAATATAATCGACCACATGAGTAAAGAAATGGGTTATTTGATATGTGGTAAAAGTTAAGTGTTAAACGAAATGGAAATGATTTCATATGTATGTGACTTTAATGTCTAATGTATATATATATGGGTTAAGTACCTTGATTTTCTCTTTTCGATGTTCAAATGATTAAATCAATTTATTTGTTAAATTAAGCTCAAGAGCAAAGGGGAACTAAATCCGATAAAGGGAAGGAAAAAGTGATCAAATAGCCGCCGAAATCGTTCGACCACATCCGAGGTAAGTTTTAAGTAATTAAACGTTGAGTAAATTCAATCATAATAGGACATAATGAGTTGATTTAATAAGATATGATGTGGCCATGATATGTCTTAAACTCAAATGGTAAGTTCATATGTGTTTGGACTTGGAAAGTTAAGAGCAAATTGTAATAATTTGCTTTGGACAGCAGCAGTAACGTGATTTTAGAAAATCACTATAAATTGTTGGTGTTGAATTATAGGCTGAATAAAATATGTAATCAAGTCTTAATTAGTCTAGTTTCTTATAAAAGAGACCTTGTGAGCAAACAAATTTCCTATAAAGAGATATTTAAAGTTGTGTGAGACGGTGTCAGAATGACTCCGAAATCCCCTGTTCTGTTTTTAGAAAATCATTATAAATTGTACAAAAATGGTTATAAGATAAAATTTATATGCTTAGACTCCTTAATGAGTCTAGTTTCAAATGAAATCAAATACAACACATTTTGAATTCTGTAAAATGAGAAATTTGATTCGTAGTGAAGAGTGGTCAGATTAGTCAAACAGTGAAACAGGGGAAACTTTAAGAAAAATCTGGTATTGATTGGCCAAACCTAAAATTCTGAAAATTTTATGAATGGAAGATATACGAGTCTATATTCAGGGAAAATTAACGGCAAGTGATTTGGAGTTTTGTAGCTCCAGTTATAAATAATTTAGTGACTACTGCACAGGAAAACAGCTCGTAGTGAATATGTGATTTTGTTGTAAACATGGATAAAACTTGTTTTAGTTACTCATAAGCTATTGATTAAACCCATACGTGAATTCTAAATCGTGATATTGTAAAACGATACATGAGTGTTAGATGGATCTTTGATATTAAAATTTGTGAAATTGTAAGTTTATGAGTATTCGAATATGAAATGATAGTATGGCGTGAAATTGAATTATTAATTGGGAAATGATTAATGTAGGTTCGGCCAAGACAAAGTGTATACATGATAGTATATGTGATATGTGAAGTATATTTGGATAATTGTGATGTGAATGTATATATATGTGATAAGGCCTAATGGCCGATGTGATGAATGTGAAAGTGTATATATATGTGATAAGGCCTAATGGCCGATGTGATGAATGTGAAAGTGTATATATATGTAATAAGGCCTAATGGCCGATGTGATGAATGTGAAAGTGTATATATGTGATAAGGCCTAATGACCGATGTGATGAATGTGAAAGTGTATATATATGTGATAAGGCCTAATGGCCGATGTGATGAATGTGAAAGTGTATATATGTGATAAGGCCTAATAGCCGATGTGATGAATGTGAAAGTGTATATATGTGATAAGGCCTAATGGCCGATGTGATGAATGTGAAAGTGTATATATATGTGATAAGGCCTAATGGCCGATGTGATGAATGTGAAAGTGTATATATGTGATGAGGCCTAATGGCCGATGTGATGAATGTGAAAGTGTATATATGTGACAGGGTCGAGTGGCCAACGTGATGGATGTGAAAGTGTATAAATGTGATAAGTCCCGAAGGGCAATTGTGTCAGTACTATATCCGGGTTAAAACCCCGCAGGCTTTATGCGAGAGTATTATCCTGATTAATATCCGTAGGCTTCGTGCTCGTACTATATCCGAGCTTTAAAGACCCGACGGCTAAATGCTAGGATTCAAGTAAGACTTTGATATTGAGTATCTGCATTAAGTTACCATCAAATAAGTATTATGTATTCAAGATGTTCAGGTACGTATTACTTACTCATCGGTGGAGTGATTTCGAGGTGAATTATCAGTATCAAAGAGGTAGGTAAATGTGATTAATATTATAACTCCAAATGTGAGAATGTGCTTTGGAAATATTTGACCATCTAGGTCATTATTATTCGAAAGTATATATGTGGCAGCCAAGTGTTGCGTTTAATGATATTATAAATCGAGATGAAGCTCTAGATTAACTTCATCGAACAGTTGAAATGAATGACCAATAATAGTGATTGAGAACACTTTGTCTTGCTTAAAACTTACTAAGCATTAAATGCTTACTCCGTTCTTTGAATCTCTGTTTTATAGATTTTGGTTCGTCAGCTATCGGACTCAGGATTATTGAAGTCGAAGTCGCCCACACTATCAAAGCCCTTTTGGTACACTTTTGGTTGAACTCTGAAAATGGCATGTATAGGACTACCCTTTTTGTAGTGGGTCATGGACCCTTTGGATTTGTATAATTTTGGATAGCCATGCGAAAATGGCTTATATATGTTTGAGCATAATGTTATAATCATTTGGTATGGATATGGTTATTGAGAGGTGTGGATATGCTTAACAAGGATTGGCCATGGGAATGGTTAATCACTATCATAATTTGTGCTATTTATGCTAAAAGGGCTAGTTGAATCATGGAAACTATGAAATAGGTAAAGTCTACCTTAAAGGCAGATGCTGACAGCAGCAGTGATGTAGATTTGGAAAATCACTAAAAATATTAGGAATGGAATTAAATAGTGAATAAATTATTTAAATGAACCTTGATGAATCCACTTTTATATGGAAGAAACGAAACGGTCATATAGTGGTATGTTGAGAGATAATTAGGTTTTCGTGAGACAGGGCCAGAACGGTTTCTGGATTCCCTGTTCCGACTTTGGAAATTAATTATAAATTAACCAGAGATAATTAGGAGTCATTTCATATATGTATAGATTCCTCTCTGAGTCTAGTTTCTATAGAAAGAAACAGCATCAGTATTGAAGCCCTGTACAGGGAGATATCCGAATTGTAATGCATGAAGGTCAGTGTAGTCGCACCCTGTAACAGGGGAGACTTTAACTAATAAACTGTAGTAATTGGCCCGACCACAAATTCTAGAAAAAAATATGTAGATGGACATAGGAGGCTAGTTTCAGGTAAAAATCACGAAACTGATTTTTGAGTTGTGAAACTCAAGATATGATTTTTAAGGTGACAGCGACACAGTTAGCCAACTGTCTGGAAAATTTTAAAATGGACTGCGATAGTAAGCGAATTTAGTCTGTGAACCCCTCGTGTCCGACTCCGGCAACGGTCTCGGGTACGGGGTGTTACATAAAAGGAACAACAATTATTCTTAATAATTATCTCAAAACCAATTTTGTGTAAATAAGAAATTGAAATAATGTTTTTAGTCAAACTGGACACATAATAACAATCCTCTAAACATAAACCAAGTCCACTAGGAAAAGATAAATTATATGTTCCCACAACTAATGCAACAACTTTTGCTCCATTTCCATCTCGTAGGTCCACATTTCCTCTAGCCAAAGTCCTACTCCTTTGCAGTCCCTATAATGAAGTACAAATGTGAGAACCAAACCAGTATCCAACACCCATGAAGTAGTAGTTGATAAATTAATATTAATAACATAAATACCTGAAGTAGACATTCCGCTTATTTTGGCCTTCTTGACTTCCTCAAGGTAGATAGGGCAGTTCCGCTTCCAATGTCCAGTCACACCACAATGAAAACAGTTTCCTTCCTAAGCCACCCCACCTTTAGGTTTCAATGCAGCCTTTACTTTTCCAGGCTTGGGCCTACCTTTGCCCTTGGGCTTTGTCTGGACTTTGGCCTTTCCCTTGCCCTTGTTATTAAGGACCATCAGTATAGGCTTGGGTGCAACCCTTTTCATGTTGCCTTCAGAAGTTCGTAACATACTGAGCAACTGTGGCAGAGTCTTATCAATTTCATTCATATTGAAATTGAGAGCAAACTGTCTGTAGCTATCTGGCAACGATTGCAGAATAACATCAGTGGCCAACTCTTGGCTCAATGGAAACCCAAGCTTAGGCAGGCTTTCAGTATAGCCAATCATCTTAAGGACATGAGGTCCTACTGGGCTTCCTTCAGCCAGCTTACATTGGAATAGGGCCTTAGAGATATCGAATCTCTCTTTCCGTGCTTGCCCTTGATAAAGTTCTTTTAGGTTCTCAATCATTTCATAAGCAACCATGTCCTCATGTTGCTTCTGAAGCTTAGGATTCATAGTGGCAAGCATAAGACATCCAACGTCTACCATGTCATCGAGATGCTTCTTTTAAGCATCTCTATCAGCCCTCAAGGCATTAGCGGGTGGTTCGTTAGGAACCGGTTGTTCAATGACATATAATTTTCGTTCTTGTTTGAGGACAACCTCAAGTTACGAAACCAGTTAAGAAAATTTAAACCATTCAATTTATCCTTCTCAAGGACCAATCGCAAGGAGAGTGTATTAGTGTTTGCAGGCATAATATATCTACAATAATAAAATATGCGTGTGAAAATTTATCAAATTTATATCAATCATGAAAAGGAATTTATTAAATGATGTTCCCACTATTTTATTACAAAATTAATACCCTCATATATTAGTTTCAGAAAGACTTTCTCGAAAAGTATTTCAAGTGCGTTAAGGATCCATATTTCACCTCCTCTTAAGTCAACTTTGGCTTGACTCTCAAGATTATGGTTATCTAGGTAAGCAACACTTGCTAATTACATCATATGTAACTCCTAAAGTTTGGTGAACAATTCTTGTTCTAATCTTCTTATGATTTATCCAAATTACTTGCCTCTAGGTTTCTAATCCTATTAGAATAACCTAGTTAAGTCATTAACAAATTTTAACCAGCGAATATCACTTGTTTATTCTTCGCGTTTAACCAAGATAAATACTAGTACTTCGCTTTAGCAGAACCTACACAGTATTGATCGAGGCCTTAATGAGGGCAAAATTGGAGGATATGTTGACTTAATATTTTAATAGAGGGATTTTATTAAGATCGTTCCATCTCACCAATTATGGTTTATATTAGTCCATTTAGCCATTTAATTGATCTCATCAATTAATGTGATTTATTATTATCAAATTTTAACATATTTAAAATTTTGCTTGCTTTAGACATCCATAACATCTCATACATGAATAAAGCTATAAATAAATGCAATAGTTATAACCCATAAACTAAGGTGGTGCAACCCAAGCCAATGGGAGAACCAAAAGAAAACCTAAAGGTGTAAGTTGTTTCTCAAGCTATCGGTCCACACTGGTTGGCCCATCTTCCTTCTCGACTAGCCCAGAGCAACTCTTGCAAATTACAATATGCAGAAACTCATTTTACATATGAGGGAGTAAGATGAGAAAAGAAATACAAGAGAATAGTAGTAAGGCACGGCACGTAGGCCGTATTTAGAAAATTACAACCTTTTATCAAATGGGCCGCCGGGCTATAACTATGCATTTCAAACACCGTGCATGTCAGAAATAGCATACATAATTAAACACTTTGTTATGGTGAATTATAACATATCCTTTCAACTTTTATGGCCCGCGGTACGAACCGCATACCCCATTCAAATGAAACCTCACGATTTGATAACTTTTATCAATAGAATCGTGTTTTCGGGATTTTAATCCTTGAGGTTTCATGCCGGAACAACCCTTGTTCCACTAACCAGTTAACTCTTACTAGAAACTGTCAACACCACCGTCGCATCGTTATAGATCTATTAACACTTAACAGTAATAACATAAAATTGAATAGGCCATAACACCATGATTAACATTTAATCCATTGTAAAAAGAAACGGTTATCAGGTTACTCTTAAACGGTTTAAACAGTCAGAAACTTAATAAAATTCAAGCATGCATCTCATACAATTGCATCACCAAAGTCTTTAAACCAGAGTCCGTATTACACAAGTGGTTCTGATACCACTATTGGAACGCCGACACCACTATGGCGCAGCGAAAAAGTATAACACCCGGCGATCCTAACCATGGATCCATGTATGAGGAACAAATCGGGGTGAAAAAGGGTTTCAAAATTGCCGAATGGTGATTCTGAGTAGACAGCGACGCCTCGAAACTGAGTAATCTGATCAACTATCGAACCAAGCCGCAATCTTTGATGACTCCGACCTCTACATAATCCACCCAGTTGACTATGAACGGAAGGAATCCCCAATCATTTTTGGAGAAGACTTTACTTTGATGGTTGCTAGACTCACCAAGTAAAGAAAAACAGGATTTTATATCTTATTGTTGTTTTAAGGTTTCTCAAAATTAAATAAAAATAATAATGTTTAAAAAAACCAAAAATTATAATTACATTAATTATAATAAAGATTTTGGTAAACTATATTTATTTATATACGAACCAAAATCATATTCTCATTATGTGTACAACAACCTTGTACATATAATGTGTTCGATATTTGATTACCCAATTAAATTAATTCTATAATTAATTTCATTCATGCGACAACCAAACACAATACCAATTATGTTTTATTCCGTTCATTTCAACTATAGGGTGTGAACCTGTAGGTTCTTGTAACGTTAGCAGTAATGTTAGAACGATTCCAATGTTATAAACAATGAGTGGCACCTAGCAATGCATCATTGCTACCTAAGTCACAAGAAATCATTATTCGACATAACATTTTCATGATTAATATTTTCATGCACTAATCCTTAAGTCCTTTATCTCTGGATTGAAAACAAGTCATGGAATAGTCACACTTGTATAGTCCATTCCATGTTCCTTGATATCTTAAGTAGACTACGATATACAAATAAGTATGACATCTCATATCAGCTTATTTGAGCTTGGCCATGCATTTCTCGTCTCATTCAATCAAGTGGCCTAAGATATTACTTCTATTATGTAAGAGGGACTTATCCTATATCGATCAACCATATCCCTCTACATAGATTGTGGTATATCCAACATCAGCCTTTATAGAACAACCAGTTACGGTGTATGTTTGACTGTATCAAAATATACAACTCACGATGTTGGGATTATGATGATCTCAAGTCTGAGGATCATATATAGATTAATCACTATGAGTAATGTCGTGACAATTACATAATAATCCAAAAAACAAACTCATAACGAGTCAGTCCAATATGTTGTTCTCTAACACACATATTTATGCATCGATTCTGACACTCCATATCAATGAAAACTCTTTATCATCAATCAACTACATGTTAGTCTTAATGCGTTATCGTTGTCCTATCCAACAATAATACTTGACTAAGGACCTTTTGAGAATAATCATATTATTCTCAGTACATTATTACAAAACAGTTTATTTATACACACAGAAAAGAAACTGAAATAATAATGGTAACGCCTTATATTAATAAACATGATAAATCAAGTATGTTATTACAACCATCTCATGATTGATCTTTGGGCATACTCTAACATTGTGAACATGAGAAATTGTGAATTAAATGAAATGGAAATGAAGCATTGAATTACGTGAGTAAGTATCGGGTCTAGTAGGCACTATTTATTATAATTATAGTATTTTGAGTTATAATGTGAAGATTTATAAAATCATGTTAATAATTTGGAAAACCTTAATTTGAATGAATTTTTGTAACTCGGTTTAAGACGTATGCAAATGTATGTGTTCTAGTAATGCCTCGTACCCTATTCCAGCGTCGAATACGGGTAAGGGGTGTTACATTTAGTGGTATCAGGGTATAGTTTAGTCGATTCTCGGACAAACATAGTGTTTGTAAGAGTCTAGCTATGTATGTCATTCTTGAACTGTGATAGTGTGATATTTTCTGACTCAGATGAGATTGTTTTTGTTAAAGTGGAGATGCTTACCAATTGAAATACCATCGATAATGCTGAAAGGAGATAAGTAAGTTCGTATAACTTAGTGAATATATTGATTTGCTTGAATTGATCTTTGTGAATTGTGATAATATGAATGTGTTAACAGATGCAATACAATGGATTAACCAAAATTTGAGAAATATGGAAAAGTGAAATGAAATGAAAGTTTATATTGTGAAAAACTCACCCCTTTTTGTTCGATATCCATACGATGTTATGTGCTCAATATATTTGATTAAGTGAAAATGGTAAGCGAATTTAATTATATAGACGAAATGTGTGTTTATGTAAAATTTCTTGAATAAGTGAAATAAGTACGTTCATATGATAGAATCTTATGTTTAATTGTTAAATTAGAGGTAATATGATGTTTTTTTTATGTCTTTATTATTGAACCATGAATATTATAATAGTATGAAAATTGAACTAGAAGATCAAATTGAGTAGAACGCAGGAATGAGTACTTTCGTTCAGTGATATGTGATGAATTGACGAAAAAGACCATGTTTGGACCATAGCAACATGTGATATGTGATTTTCATATAAGACCATATTTGGGATATGTCATTAGTGTGATATGTGCTATTGTGTAAGACCATAGCTGGGCTATGGCATTGATATGTAAATATGTGTAAGACCATAGTTGGACTATGGCATTGAGAAAATGAAGTACTTAATTTCGTAAGACATTTTCTAATTGGATAAATGTCGGTAAGTAAAATGGAAGATAAGTATTGGAATTTAATTAGATATTAATATTGAACTCGAGTAAGTAAATTCATTGTGTAAAATTGTAGGTGACATAAAATATTCATAATAAATAGATGTGTTAATTTGCTTGGAATGAATTATATGACTGTGATGATATTACATTGATGATGAATGCAAAGTCATATATATGTATCATGAGAGTAAGTTAAAGGCTTTACGACCTCACCATCACCCCTTTACCAGTATTGTTTTATGACGAAAATTATCTTGATGAGAGAGATATGTTTTTCAACTGAGTTAATTCTGATATTATAGAAGTAAACATTTAAATGTTTGAGTGAAAATGTATTGATTATGAGTTGAAACTCATAAAGGTATGGATCAAAGAGTATAACATTTTGTTATTGATAAATGTTATAATTTTATGAGCACATGAGTTATGATATTTGGATTATGATGCTATATAGAAATTTCAATTGTGAATTAGTAATTTGAGTTGGCATATGAATTATGTGTTAAGAACAAAAGTGATTAAAGGCAAATGTTTATTAAATTCTTTGAGAATGTGAAATTAGCAATGAACTGGCTATTTATGATGGTATGTGTTATGCACATTTATGTGTAAGATAAATTTGAGGCTTTACTACACTCACCCCCATATTAGTAAAATGTTACAATGAAATTTGTAAGATTTGGGTTGAATAAGCTTACGAGTGTAGTGTTACAGAAGTTTGTGTACAGAAGATTAATAATGTGGTTGGAAAAGTGAATGAATTAGCAAATGAAGACAATATAAAAAAAAAGATATTGGATAGTCAGAAAACTACTCATATTATGCAAAGTTACTGTCACAAAAGAAGTTAAATTCGATGAAATGATTTATTTAGGTATGTTATTTAAAGAAAGAATTAACCAAAATATTTTCTGGATTGATTTTTGTTAGTGAAGAGATAATGTAAATTCTGATGATAGAATTAGACAGTTGAATAATGTTTGTATTGTATTAATAGCTGAGTACAATAGCTGTAATTGGGTAGTTACTATGATTCCTTTTAGACATTTTGTGTGTACAATTATCCTCAGAAGTATATGTGACTGTTTAGTCTCAAAAAGAATTCTTATCATATGAGAACATTAGCTAAACATATTAATAGATGAAAGTATTATTGGTCTGTTTGAGTTATGTTCGACATTGCCAAGTCTTTTTCTGGTAATTATTCTATTGTCTGAATACGAAAATTGACGGTAAAGTCTGAGTGAGGCTAATATTTTGTTTCTACTGGCTATTGTTCTATTGAAAATACGTGAAGATTATATTGCCTCTGTTACTTTAGATTCCAGTATTTATGAGTGACATTGATCTTTCTAGACATTTTCTGGGATATCATCGGAATTGATATCATTCTATATGGGTTGTAATTTTTTTTAATATTTTGTGTAGCTTCAAATGTTGATATATCACTATCCTAATTTTTTTATGAATCTGTGTGATTATCTGTAAGAGATGAAAATCCAAAGTCAGGTGTGAATTTAAAATATACTGTGTAGAAGTCAATTCTTAATCTACTATATGGTAATATTTTCGGGGACAAAAATCCTTACAGAGGGAGAGTTGTAACAGCCCAATTTTAGGCCTAGTCAGAATAGTGGTTTCAAGACCACAAACCCGACGAGAAAAATTTTATTTTTTTATTATATTTTTATGGTCTATAATTTCACAGAATTATTTCGTGAAAATTTCGTTCAAAAATTTCGACGTTTGGGCACTAAATTTACCCAAAAGGACTAAATTGTAAAAAGTGAAAAAGTAGAGTTCTACATGTTAGAAGTGTCCAATTATTATGAAATTTTAAATTGGAGGTCCTTAAATGGAACTTAGACCATTGGTTAAATTGTGGACAAAAATGGACATGAGATAAGTGAAATAGGAAAATTTTAAGTTAGGGGCATTTTGGTAATTTGGTAATTAAAATGTATTAAAAAGACAAAATAGGCCAAAAATCATCATCTTCAACCTCATGGTAGAAATTAGCAAGGAGGAAGCCATGGTTAGGGTTTCAAGCTTCCAAGCTCGATTGTGAGTCCGTTCTAACCCCATTTTAATGTTCTTTACATTTTTGGAGTCCCGATAACTTGATTTAGCTTATTCTAGCAATAATTTAACCTACGGTTTATATTTGGAAAAATACCCATCGGTGAAATGTGTTTATTTTGATGTTTTATGGTAGAATATGAAGCTAGAAACTATGTTAAACAACTTTTGATAAACGATTTTAAGTGAAAACGAGTAAAATGACATAATCGGTAAAAATACCTAATGTTCATAAGTAAGTGTTAGAGTGGGAATTTGATGTTGCCATAGAAGGGAAAAATGTTTAGCATGTCATAAAACATAAGAATAAGAGATGAAGTTTAATTTCTGAGATGTGGGGCAAAAGTGTAAATAGGCAAAAGTTTAGGGGCAAAATCATAATTTTGCCAAAGTTTGAGTCAATGACTGTTTTGATGAATGTGAGTGTTAAATAAGTTAAATGTGTTATTATAAGTCAAGAAATACAAAGAATTGACTTTGATTAGTGAAAAAGAAAAGTGAGAAAAAGTGAGAAAAAAATGAGAAATTCCCAATTGAACCTTCGGAATAAAAAGGGATACGAATGAAGTGACAGAAATGATCACATGTGTGGCACGGACTGTGTGTAGGCCACTATGTGAAAGTGAAGGTGATGGTCACGTGTGTAGTACTATGTGCAGGCTACTATGTGTACCAGAATGATAGGTCGCATGTGTAGTACTATGTGCAGGCTACTACGTGTATCGGATAGTGATGGTCACATGTGTAGTACTATGTGTAGGCTACTATGGGAAATGATATCATTAATTATAAGGTGGTTGCTATATGCTAATCCCATCGGATATCATTGATTAGAAAGGGTGGTTATTGTATGCTAAATCCACCGTGTATCTGTTATTATTTCGAACTGTTCATCGGGAAATTGACTAAGTGAAAATACATGAGATCATGTAACGTTTAAGTGTAATTGAATAATGAATATATGTGTGGAATTTAATTGAACATCGACTTGAAAATGGACAAGAGAATTTTGAATTGAATAGTGATTGAAAGTGAAAAAGTGAAATTATGAAAAAGTAGAATAAACAACAAAACAGTTTTGGACAGTAATAGTTGTGTGACTTTGAAATATCACCAAAAATTGTGGAAATTGAATTAGAGAGTGAATAAGATATGAAATAAAATCTTAATGAGTCTATTTTTACATAAAAGAAACATAATAAGCAAAAGAGTTATATATTTTGAGATATTTGAATTTTAATGAGACAGGCTTGGATTGATTTTGGAATCCCTTGTTCTAATTTTGGAAAATTAGTAAATTTTTTACAAAAATAATTATGCGTTATAATTTATATTCATAGAATTATAAATGAGTCTATTTTCAAGAGAAGCAAACGGGAACACCATTTGAATTTTGTACACTGAGATAATTAATTTTTAGTGAAGAGTGGTCAAAATTGTCAAACTGCGTAATAGGGTAAATTTTAAAGAATAAACTGTACTATTTAGATAAACCAAAATTTTAAAAATTTTATGGTAAGAAGATATGTGAGTGTAGTTTCAGGGAAAATTAATGGTTCCTAATTTGGAGTTTTGTAGCTCCAGATAAAAATAATTTAGTGATCCTGACTCGGATAGAAAACTTTGAATATACATATGAGTGAATAATGAAACTATAGAAAATGTTATTTCTAAGAGTGTTAAGTACACTAAGGATGTGGAATGGAGAGGAGGAGGAGGAAAATTAAATATATATGAATGATTTGTGTATAATTGGTTATATGATCGATTATAATCGATAAACATGGAAATAGAAATGATGCTTACATTTGTATATTATTGATCATGGTTTAAGCTCATATGGGAAAATAAAGTTTCATAGTATGTATGTATAGTATATTTGGTATATGATTTGGTATGAAGTAAGGCCATGAATGATATATGGAGTGACCCATGAATGAAATACTAAATTCACACTTAAAGAGTAAAATGACGAAAAAGAGGATGATGAGTTGATTTGATGTTGTTATTTAAAGCTTAAATGATGTTTGCATTGCAATACTAAGAATTTTATAAATGTGTTAATGAATGGTAAAATCGATAAACGTTGAGTTAAATGGTAATACGTATTAGTATTGAACTTAATGATATTGAATTGTACGTGAATTAAATGAAAGTTTCTAGTGATATGTTTTGAATTAAACGAATTATTGTGGTACTGAAATGTATATTTGGATTGAGAAATTGATTTGAATTGTGAACATGAGAAATTGTGAATTAAATGAAATGGAAATGAATCATTGAATTACATGAGTAAGTATCGGGTCTCGTAGGCCCTATTTGTTATAATTATAGTATTTTGAGTTATAATGTGAAGATTTATAAAAGCATGTTAATAATTTTGAAGACCTTAATTTGAATGAAATTTTGTAACTCGGTTTAATACGTATGCAAATGTATGTGTTCTAGTAATGCCTCGTACCCTATTCCGGCGTCAAATACGGGTAAGGGGTGTTACAGTTTTAAGCAAAGTTGGTATGTTTTGGGATTTTTTGTTTTAAAGGAATCATTTTGGCAAATTGGGACAAATAATTCTGGTTGTTTGCAACAATTCATTCGTGCACTTCGGTGTGATTTATTTTGACACTAGATGCGCACATTATGGAGTGTTACGAGATATCAGTGTATTTGTGCCCGATTATCACTTATGTGCATACTGTAGAGTGTTAGGGACTTAATCCATGTATCTGTACTTGAGTCTACATCCGATTAATAAAGGTTAATATACGAAAATCGAAACTTTGTGTTACATGTATATACAGAGGGAATATTAATTTGAATACCTTGAGGGTGAATTCTTATTTTCTGGTTTGTTATGAGCACATTTAATGAAAGCTTGGGAAAGTGATACGAGAAAGATCATAACAACATGTTGATGCAAATACCTTTACGGTATATCGAAACTTGTTACATTGTAACAACCCGTTTTCACTGGAATCGAAATAGTGGTTTCGGGACCACAAATCTAATGTGTGAATATCTATTTAGTTATTATTTTAATGTCTATAGCATGTTAGTAGTATCGTATTAAAATTTTGTTAAGAAATTTTACCGTTCGCATGCTTAATTTGATAAAAATGATTAAATTGCAAAAGGTGCAAAACATGAATTCTATAAATTAAAGGGAGTTATTAGCTATGAATTTAAATGGTTGGAGGTTTTATGTTGTAATTATACCATTGATATGGTTAATGGACAAAACTGGGCATGGTTTAGTGAATTTTTAAAGGTTAAAAATTATGGTTAAAATGGTAATTAGTAAAATAATCATAAAACAAATAAAAGAAAATTTAGTGCTCATCTTCATGAGCTTTCTTCTCCACCGAAATTAGGCTTGGAAAACCCCATTTTTGGAGCTTGAATGTTCGGTTGAGCTTTTGGGATTGCATGGTATGAATTTTAACTCCATTTGTAATGATTTTTATGTTTTTAAAATCGTTGTAGCTTAATCTAGCAAGCCCAGGGACTAATTTGCAAAATTGTTAAAATTCTAGGATGTTACCATGAATGAAATCATGTGAATTTGATGTTTGGTGGAAGGAAATGAATATATGTTGTTAGATAAATAACTTTTGTAAAGTGAATTTTGTTGAAAATGTCAATTAGGGGTTAAACTGAAAAATGTGAAAAGTTTATGGTGTTAATTGTGAAATAATGAATTTTATGAGTTGATAGGGACCTATATGAATTTATCTAGCTTGGGATAGGGATGGAATTGCATGAATTTCATTTATTGAACTTAGGGACTAAATTGAGAAGAAATAAAATGTGTAAGGGCAATAGTGTAATTTTGTTAACATGTGAATTTGGATTGATTGGATAGGCTAGTTACTATATTGGTTGAATTTATTTATCTATATCAGGATAGATCTCAACCGGATTTAACTCTAGGGATGGCGAAAGTTGAGGATTAGTCGATCGTACTCCTTCGCGATAGTGTCAATGTAATTTCATAGTAATTAAATTATATCCTTTGATTTTCTTATGTATTTGTATTTTATAATCAAGTAGTAAATTATTATATAATTATACCCCTGATCGCACTTACGTGCCCTGTTGTACTTCGGTACCCCTGATCACACTTACGTGCCCTATTGTACTTCGGTACCCCTGATCGCATTTACGTGCCCCTGTTGTACTTCGATACTCCCGATAGCATTTTTGTATCGTGGTTACGTTTCAGTAATATTTATTAAGTAAAATAGGGGTTCACTCATTTAATTTTAAGTGAAATAAATTGCTATGTGCTTACTAAGTTTTATAAGCTTATATGAGTTTATGTGTCGTTTTGTAGACTACTTTTGCTGACTTGGGTCAGACCGAAACTTCGGCTCACATTATCCATCATCATTAGTAGCTTTTGAACTCTTTTGGGATTGTGGCATGTATATGTGGCTTTAAGTTTATATGCATATGTGTTTAGTTAGTTTTGATATAAAAGTGAATCACTAAATTGTGTGTTTGGACACTTAGTTTTCTAGGTTGTACATATGTATCTTTTGACTTGAGAAATTGGTATGTTTTGCTAAGCAAATTATATGATATGTATAGATGTAAACATGCCTAGAATTTAGTTGATTATTTTGGCCAAATTTAGTACATGGTTGTATATGTTTTGATGTAGTTATTGAGGTGCCTTTGGGCATATTGGTTGTATGTTATTATATCATATGTATATAGCTAGAATATGCATGGTTTTGGTGCCTTGTTATGGCTGGTAATTGTGTGCAAATGTGGTTGTAAGTGTCTTGTTAGGTGAGAAAAATGGCTAGGAAATGGCATATTTTTCGTCCACACGGGAAAAGACACGGGCGTGTTTCTCAGCCGTGTGTGACACAGCCAGGCAACACTGTCGTGTATCCCCTATAGCTTTCAAAGTGTTTCTAGTTAGGTTGTTACACGGCTTAGCACACGGCATTGCACACGGACGTGTGGCTTGGCCATGTGACCCTTGTAGTGTAGTAAATTTTTGTTATTTTCTGAAAAATTTTTGAAGTTTCTGATTTAGTCCCTACTTGTTTCTAACGTGGTTTTAGATCCTCGAGGACTCGTGTAAGGAACAACATGTATGATTTGGATTGGTTTTAATACGATTACCGATATGATTTGAAATGTTTGAAATTTTTGTTCGTTTCTTTTGAAAACTCAAGTAATGCTCCGTAACCATGTTTTGACTATGGATACAGGTTAGGGGTGTTACATTTATTGTATCAAAGCTATGGTTTAGTCGATTCTAGGACTCACGTAGCGAAATAGGAATTAGTATATACATGCCACATATATCCGATGATAGTGTGACGCGTTTGATCCATTCTAACGATTTATTTCTTATAGATTCAAGATGTCAGTAGAATCTAATCAAGCTATAGTTAATGAAGCTGAAAGTAATGTTCAAGCTTCAAATCCAGAAGCAAGTAACAATGCTCCTATTCTTCAATTGGTTGGTGATGAAATGAAACTTATGTTTACGGGAATAATGAACCAGTGGTTCAACGAGTTTAAACAAGCAAATATGGCTACTCTGCCTCCTCCACCCACTGTTGTGCCTCCTCCAGCACCCTTGAATACTACCACCCCTGTACCGGTGTTGGTTACTCGGGTATCTGTATATAAGGTTCAGAAATGTGGAGCGAAAGAGATCAAAAGTATAGTAGATGATGATCCGTCAAAATCCAAGTACTGGTTATTAAATACAAAGAGAGTTTTTAGAGAATTATTGTGTACCCCTAAAGATTGCTTAAGATGCGCAGTGTCTTTGCTGAAAGACGAGGCATATTTGCAGTGGGATACCTTAAGCACGATGGTACCAGATGATCGAATTAATTGGGACTTCTTCCAGATTGAATTCAAGATAAAGTATGTTAGCCTATTGTTTATCAATCAGAAAAAGAAAATATTTCTCAAACTAAAACAAGGAAACCAGACTGTAACTGAGCATGAACGAGAATTTGTACAATTAAGCAAGTATGCTCGTCACATTGTATTGACCGAGGATAATTCAGATTCAAGGTTCAGAGATTAGAACAAGAGAGGATCATTCAAGCCTGCTCAATCGTCTCCCTTAAAGAAATTTAGAAATGAAACAAGTTGGTTAGCTGCTCCTTACGACTTTATTAACCGAGAGAAACCGAGACAAAGCAATTTCCAGTCAGTCAATGCTCCACGCCGAGTGTTGGAGTGTAAGAAAAGTGGAGAGAATCATTCCGACATGTAATGAATATAATAAAAGACATTTTGGAGCTACCGATCGCTTTCTCCGTAACTGTCCCAAGAATCAAAGTAATTTTGAAAATCAATCAAATAAGCTCGAAGCAACCTCTCATTGGGGTAGAAGATCTGGAAATGCTAGAAATACTACTCCCCATCTAGGAAAGATTAACGAGATGAATGAATGGTTAAAAGTGAGAACACCAGCTAGAGCTTATGCAATTTGGGCTCAAGAAGAAGCTATTGCTCCAGATGTTATTGCGGGTACTTTTTATCTCTTTGATATTAATGTATATGCATTGATTGATCCTTGATCAACTTATTCATATATATGCACTACATTAGTACACAAAAAGAAAATACATGTTGAATTTACTGAATATGCTATTAAGGTTATAAATCTTAAAAATACATGTTGAATTTACTAAATATACTATTAAGGTTACAAATCTTATAGGTCGGTGTGTTCTAATTAATCAGTTATGTAGGTTTTGCCCACTGAAAATTAGGGGTTATGACTTTCCCGCTAGTTTGATGCTGTTACCTTTTGATGAATTCGATGTGATTCTAGGAATGGACTGGTTAACTTAGCATGATGCTATTGTGAGTTGTAGAAAAATGTATTATGTTAAAATGTCAGAATGGTAAGTGGGTCCGAATTGAATCAGATAGATTGGATGGTACATCCAGTATAACTTCTGTTACGACGGCACGAAAATATGTTAAAAAGGGTTGTGAAGCATATCTCACTTATATTACTGACTCCAGAGCTTCAAAAACGAAACTAGCACAGATTCTAGTGGTATGTGAATTCTCGGATGTATTTCCAAAAGAGTTGCTTGGGCTACCTCCAACCCAGGAGGTTGATTTTGGTATTGAATTAATGCTGGGAACATCCTGATATCTATAGCACCATATAGAATGACACCTGCAAAATTGAAAGAGTTGAAAGCATAGTTGCAAGAGTTGTCAGATAGAGGCTTTGCTCGACCTAGCTTTTCTCCTTGGGGTGCTCCTTTTTATTCGTTAGGAAGAAAGATGGATCTATCCGGTTATGTATTGATTATTGACAACTCAAAAAAGTGACAATAGAGAAAAAAATAGCCATTGCCGTGTATTGATGATCTGTTTGACTACTTGAAAGGTGCAACATTATTTTCGAAGATTGATCTTCGTTCTGGCTACTATCAGTTATGAGTTAAAGATTTGAATGTACTACAAACTGCATTAAGAACCAGGTACGGACATTATGAATTTGTAGTGATGTCGTTTGGTTTAACCAAAGTGCCTGCAGTATTTTTAGATCTGATGAATAGAATTTTTAGATTGTATCTAGATCGATTTGTTATAGTTTTCCTTGATGATATTTTGGTTTCTTCACGAGACGAATCTGAGCATGCTGAACATTTGCGAATTGTTTTACAAACTTTACTCAAAAAAAATTATTCTCTAAGTTTAGCAAATGTGACTTTTGGCTTGAGAAGTTTATTTTCTATACATGTTATGCTGGCAGATGGCATCAGAGTAGATCTGAGTAAAATTTCAGCTATTATTGATTGGAAGCCTCCGAGAAATATATCTGAGATTAAAAGTTTTCTAGGACTAGCTTGATAATACAGAAGATTCATAAAAGGATTCTTGATAATAGCTGCACCAATGACGCGACTATTACAAAAAGATGTGAAGTACGAATAGTTCGAGAAGTGTCAACAAAGTTTCGACCAGCTGAAAGCACTGTTGACCGAAGCACCCATTCTAGTTCAACCTGAATCGGGTAAAGAATTTGTGATTTTCAGTGATACATCTTTAAATGGTTTAGGTTGTGTTTTGATGCAATAAGGCAAAGTAATATCATATGTTTCTAGACAATTGAAGCCGTACGAAAAGAATTATCCAGCACATGACTTAGAATTAGAAGCTATTATGTTTGCGTTGAAAATTTTGCGACACCATTTGTTTGGCGAAAAATGTCACATTTTTACTGATCATAAAAGTTTGAAGTATTTAATTTCACAGAAAGATTTGAACCTGAGACAGCGTAGATAGCTCAAACTTTTGAAAGATTATGATTTGATTAATGATTATCTTTCGGGAAAAGCAAATGGAGTGGTTAATGCTCTAAGTAGAAAATCGTTGTTTGCTTTGCGAGTGTTGAATATGCAACTGTCATTGTCTATTGATGGTTTGATTTTAAAAGAGTTAAAAGCGAAATCATTGTTCTTACAAGAGATTTGTGAGATCTTCAAGGAAGAAACATTGAATTTGGGTTGTTGTTGATCGTCTGACGAAGTCTGCACACTTTATTCCAGTGCGTACAGATTTCTCCCTTGAGAGATTAGCTGAGTTATACATTTATGAGATCGTTAGATTACACAGGGTGCCAATCTCTATCATTTCTGATAGAGATCCACGGTTTACATCACGATTTTAGAGAAAGTTACAAGAAGCTCTTGGTACGCAATTATGATTTGGCATCGAATTTCATCCTCAGACCGATGGTTAGTCTGAGCGAGTCATTCGGATACTCAAAGATAAGCATCATTGTTGCGTATTAGAGTTCGAAGGCAACTGGGAAATATATTTGTCGTTGGTTGAATTCGCGTATAATAATAGTTATCAGTTGAGCATAAAAATGGCACCGTATGAAGCTCTGTATGGTCGAAAATGTCGAACTCTGCTATATTGGACTAAGCTTAGTGACAAAAAGATACACTGAGTTGATTTGGTTTGTGAGACTGAAGGAAAAGTAAAAGTGATCTAAGATAGTTTGAAAGTAGCTTCAGATTGTCAGAAATCTTATGCGGATCTTAAGCGTAAAAACATAGAATTTAAAGTCAGCAACAAAGTATTTTCGAAAGTATTGCCTTGGAAGAAAGTGCTTCGGTTCAGTAGCAAAGGAAAGCTAAGGCTGCGATTTATAAGGCCCGTCGTGTATCGATTGACTTTACCGTCAAAATTAGAAAAGATTCATAATGTCTTTCATGTGTCTATGTTACAATGGTACCAATCTGACCGTTCACATGTTATCTCCCCGACAAATAACGAGATTCAGCCTGATATGTCGTATAGTGAAGAACTGATCTGAATTCTGGCTCGAGAGGTGAAAGGATTGAGAAATAAGAACATAGTTTACTAAAAGTTCTCTGGGAGCAACATAGAATAGAAGAAGCTGCCTAGGAACCTGAGGCAGCTATAAGAAAGTAATATCCTAACCTCTTTTCTAGTAAGATCTTCGAGGATCAAAATTTCTTTAGGTTGAGAGTTGTAACAGCTCGTTTTTAGTGGAATCAAAATAGTGGTTTCAAGACCAAAAATCTAATGTGTGAATATCTATTTATTTATTATTTTAATTTCTACAACATGTTAGTAGAATCATATAAAAATTTCGTTAAGAAATTTTACCGTTTGCATGCTTAATTCCATAAAAAGGATTAAATTGCAAAAGGTGCAAAACTTGAGTTCTATAAATTAAAGAGATTTATTAGCTTTGAATTTAAATGGTTGGAGGTTTTATGTTGTAATTATATCATTGATATGGTTAATGGAAAATATGGGCATGGTTTACTAAATTTTTAAAAGTTAAAATTTATGGTAAAAATGGTAATTAGTAAAACAATCATAAAACAAATAATAGAAAATTTAGTGCTCATCTTCATGAGCTTTCTTCTCCACTAAAATTTGGCTTGTAAAACCCCATTTTTGGAGCTTGAATGCTCGGTTAAGCTTTTGGGAATGCATGTTATGACTTTTAACTCCCTTTTTAATGATTTTTACACTTTCAAAGTCGTTGTAGCTTAATCTAGCTAGCCCAAGGACTAATTTGCAAAATTGTTAAACTTATAGGGTGTTACCATGAATTAAATCATGTGAATTTGATGTTTGGTGGAAGAAAATAAATATATTTTGCTAGATAAATAACTTTTGTGAAATGAATTTTGTTGAAAATGTCAATTAGGGGTTAAATTGAAAAATTGAAAAATTAAAAAGTTCATGGTGAAAATTGTGAAATAATGAAATTTATGAGTTGATAGGGACCTATATGAAATTCAACTAGCTTGGGTTAGGGGTGGAATTGCATGAATTTCATTTATTGAGCTTAAGGACTAAATTGAAAAAAATCAAATGTGTAGGGGCAATAGTGTAATTTTGTTAACATGTGAATTTGGATTGAATTGAATAGACTAGTTATTAAATTGGTTGAATTAATTTATTTAGATCAAGATAGATATCAACCGAATTTAAATCGAAGGGAAAGGGAAAGTTGTGGATTAGTCGAACGTACACCTTCGCTATAGTGACGATGTAAGTTCATAGTAATTAAATTATATCATTTGACTCCCTTACATTTTTGTATTTTATAATCAAGTAGTAAATTATTATATAATTATACCCCTGATTGCACCTACGCGCCCTATTGTACTTCGGTACCTCTGATCGCACTTACGTGCCCCTGTTATACTTCGGTACCCCTGATCGCACTTACGTACCCCTATTCTACTTTGGTACCCCCGATCATACTTACGTGCCCCTGTTGTACTTTGGTACCCCTGATCGCACTTACATGCCCTGTTGTAATTTGGTACCCCTGATCGCATTTACGTGCCCTGTTGTACTTTGGTACCCTTGATTGCACTTACATGCACCTATTGTACTTCGGTACCCCTGACCGAACTTTTATGCCCTGTTGGACTTCGGTACTCCCAATAGCACTTTCCTGTCGTGGTTACATTTCGGTAATGTTTATTAAGTAAAATAGGGGTTCACTCATTTAATGTTAAGTTAAATAAATTGCTATGTACTTACTAAGTTTTATAAGCTTATATGAGTTTATGTGTCATTTTGTGGATTACTTTTGCTGACTTGGGACAGATTGAAACTTCGGCTCACATTATCCATCATCATTAGTAGCTTTTGAACTCTTTTGGAATTGTGGCATGTATATGTGGCTTTAACTATATATGTATATGTGTCTAGTTCAGTTTGATATAAAAGTGAATCACTAAATTGTGTGTTTGGACACTTAGTTTTTTAGGTTGTACATATGTATCTTTTGACTTGATAAATTGGTATGTTTTGGTAAGTAAATTAAATGATATGTATCATCTATAGATGTAAATATGTACAACCAATGTTTTGGTAAGTAACTAAATTTTCTGAGTTTCTGATTTAGTTCCGACTTGTTTCTAACGTGTTTTTAGAGCCTCAAGGGCTCGTATAAAGGACAACATCTATGGTTTGGATTAGTTTTAATAATATTACCAATATGGTTTGAAATGTTTGAATTTTTTATTCGTTTGTGTTTAAAATTAAGGTAATGCTCTGTAACCCTGTTTCAACAACGGATACAGGTTAGGGGTGTTACATACATTCTTAATGAAGTGGTGCATTAGCATGATAATTTGTGATATGATTGATTCAATTGTATAATGATTGTGATTATGAATTGCATAATGAAATATGAGATATGATACATGAAAACCATTGGTAATGCAAGTTTAAATACCTTTTATTGCTCCCAAAAAAGTCAAAGCTTAAATTGTAAAAGTAACTTTGGGGACTAAATTGTAAATTATTCTAATGAGGTGGGCTCTAACGCAAAGAAGAGGAATCAGTAGACTGGATAATAAAAGAATGGATTTCAACCTTTTGTTCCGTTTCATTTGAACTACAAATTTCTTAGTAGGAGACATGATGGTTATGGGTATGTACACTTGGCTGTTTAATTGATATCGGTGAAGGAAGTGCGATAGTATTATATAAAGGAGAGATGTTGTTCTCTGGGCTGTTCTTTCTTTTTTATAACATTCCTTCATCTTTTTTTTCTAGTTTGTTCTAGAAGAAAGAAAGGTTAAGGAGTGTTATCAATGGAGGAAAGAAGCTAATGTTTGTGCCTAAGTAATCGAGAATTTATCAAATTGGTAAGCTTCCTAATTTGTCTGTGTTCGGAGATTCAAGAAAAGGGAAGAAAGTTAAGGATTTTAGTTAATCCATCGATTCTATTCTATATGGGGTAAGGTTGTGGATAATCATTTAAATGGCTTCTACATGTAAAGAAATTATGGTTCTTATGATAATGAACTGTCTTCGTTGAATTTATGAAATGGTTGTTATGCTTTGTTGACTAATAAGGCTCAAGTAGCAGGGCAAAAGCTAGGTAGATGGATTGGCATCTACTTCCAAGTGAGTTCTAGAACTTAGGTCTTTAATATATGTTTACCTTTTCGGTATCATGTGTTAGGTGTGTTAACTTTTGTTTTGCAAATGATGAATTATTCCACGACTGAATGACGATATATCGTGATGCATGTTGTATGTAGATATGAAATGCATAATCAGTTGTAAGTTTAACCACGTTTAATAGATGAAATGTATGGTGTACTATGTGTCATGCATGGATAGTAGTATTGGTTGACTACTTGTGTATTGAACGCATGTGTATGAATTACGTGAAGAGTTGCGGAGGGTTGTCAAAGTGTGATTGATATGGGAGGCAGAGAAGGAGATCATGATATGTTATAATGTTTTACTTTCGTATAGCTTGTGAATGCAAACTAAGATTGGCAAATGACCCCAGCCTTGCGGGGGAACACTTATGTGTTAAAATTAACAAGGCGAATTTACAGAGGTTTGGGCAAACTATAAAGAAAATGAATATTAATGATATTTGGCTTTGCAGAGGTTCGAGCAGACTGTACGGAGAAAGTTGCACACTAGTATATAAGAGCCCTTTATAGGATGTATAAAAGACCTTTAAGGGTAGTAAAGGACTCTATGGAGTCGAAGGATTTAAATGGTATGAATGAGTGCAAGTCTATAGCCATGGCATGATCTAGGGAGGTCTGCCAGACTCTCCTAAATGCCATAATCCAGTTGCGGTCCGCGAGACAATATATGTATGTGAATCCGTGAATATGTTTGTACCTATGTTCTGTAAAATGTTAGATCTGCTTTTATATGTCCGCTAAGAATGTGTTTGTTTACTTGTAATCCATTACTATGCGTGAATCCAAAGGTATTAGTTATATGTTCATAAGAGTCGCATGAAGACATGATAGTTCATCAAGACTACCTTACAAGTTGGAGTCCGTCAGGACTATTTTACAAGCATGAATTCGTCAATGTGATTCTGTAGATAAAGGATTTGCTCTTATGAATTCGCCTACTAGTAATTTATAGGCAGTAGTATGGGCTATCTATTACTGTGCGGCACCAGATTTGTTGTTAAAGCTTAGACTCGAAGCTAGACATGGAATTCTATATTATGAATAGATGTAGAATCGTTAGCATATTGGAATCCATTTCTATATGAAGATATTTTCTTATAAATTTGTATCTAAACATATGAATCCGTAAGTCAGTATTCGCATATGTTTTTGGTTTTCCAAGAAGGGGCAGTTATTCACCAAGATGGTCTATCTCCCAAGAGGAAGCCACAAAAACTATCCATCAAAAGAGTGTCCACAAGATTTAATTGTCATGTAGTAATCCGCTTTAAAGAGGTTAGTAAAGGTATTTCATGTTTGTACCAATGGCGAGCTGGTAACATGATGTCAGCTATCCAATCACTGGAAATGGACAACAGAGAATAATCCATAACGGGTTCTATAAAGAAAAATGAGGAAGAGGAAGTTCATGGCACAAAAGGTAATATATCAACTTACGAGATGCTTCGATATGTGTGGTATTAAGACTAAGCTAATAAGATTGGCAAACTAATTTAGTACAAGATTACATGTAACACCCCAAGCCCGACCAAATCACCAAGTTCGAGTACTGAATGGTAATAAGACCTGAATAACTGGTTAGCATATATAAATAAAAAAGATTTCATTATTTACGACTTAGAGTTTTTACTCTACTTCTTTCTTCAATCCACAAGTTTAGAGGGATAAGGAAACTTACCAGTTCCCAATCTCTCTACTTCTAGATTCCAAATCATGCAACGGATGCAACATACAGAGCTTCCTTCAATTACATCATCTTCTTCTTCGAAGCGACTGAAGAAGATGATGCTTAAAGAGAAAGATTTGGGAAACAGAATTGAGAGGAATTATGTTTCCATACACACCCATATATATACTCCATCGACACAGTCTCCAAAGACCATTACCACCACTAAATCCTATTCATTTTGTCTCTCACTATAGAATCAATCAATTCCAATCTAACTAAACTATGATTGAAATCTAATCATTCCTAACCAACCACTTAAGTTTCTAAATATCTTATTAGATTCAAAAAGTTTATATTTCTATACAATTGGCTCTTGGACTATTCTTTAAGTTATGGTCCTTAGGAGAATTAGGTGTGACAACTCCCCCACCCTTAACGAAAATTTTGTCCTCAAAAATTTCCTTTTGTGGCTAGTCTTGTGTCGTCTCAAGGAAAACTTGTCCTTCCTTGGATAGACATCCCTACTTACCTTAGTAGTCTAGTTTAACTTTGAATCATCTTAATCTTCCTAAACGACCTCACTCAAATGGTGGATTCGTATTTCTCACGTACAATGGTTTTTCGCCCACAAGTGATCTTTTTTCCATTATTAACAGGGTCTCTTGCTTACACCTTATGCCAGATGGTTTCCACGACAAAAATTACTAAACTGAGTCTATCTGAGTGCATGTTAATTCTGGCAAATACTTGATGTACAGTTCACTCGGCGAATTCTCCCACTTTTCTATTTATCGAAGGGTTGAAAAAACCCTTCCTCAGATCAACAAGTGTCAGAAATAGGTTTGAGGACACGAAAATTTTAGTACCTTTTTTAATCAAATCTTCCTTCAGATATTTGGTTATTTAAACTGAGAATTGTATAAATCTTTTTATCTAATATCAATATGTTTCCCCCCAATTTTTTTGTCGTTTGAATTCCTTCTTGAACCCTAAGTTGTCTTTCTTCAAGTCCCTACTTCCTTTCCTTTCTTCCTTCTTAGACCCTCCACCAGAGTTACTTGCCTTCCATGACCACTTCTTACCTTCCAAGTAATTCTTTCTTTTCATTTTCTGTAGTCCAGCATTATATCATTATGCTCGGGGTTGCATCAACGTCAAGTGGACGAGCCAGGGGTTTTGATCCTTGAAATTTTACAGTTACAAATTATGGTTGTTCCTATTCCTTAGGAACCAATACTTATTCAGGGATGGCACCGCACTGTATAGGTGCTCCACCGCTCAGAAGGAAATGGTAAACTATAAGGCAGCCCAAGGTAGCCGATTGCCCAACTTCGCATATCACTTCGAGATCATCACAGGGGAGAGACGCCTAAGTGATTCCAGTGAGGGATCCATTCTACCTCTCTACTTGTTGAAAGTTGGCTTCCATCTTCCCTTACATCCTCTTTTCAGTGCTATACTTAAAGTGTACGAAATTGCACTGGGGCAATTGTCTGGTTTATCCTGGTGGAACTTGATGGTATACTTCCTGCACTGCAGTAGCCACAATGAGCCACCCCTTCTTAGCGTCTTCCAACGCTTTTACTGATTGAAGGTTTTGACTCAAGGGCCTTTAAATGGGATGGTTTACTTCAGTGTTTGCCAGGGCTGCTAACCCATTCTCAAGGATTGGGCTCCAAACCTTCGTCTACACCGCAATAAATTTACTTTGGTAAAAACAAAATGCCCAATGGTTTTGAATTTTCCACGAGGTGGTCTATTCCTACTAAGTCTACTTGCTACCAATCTCAGCCCTTAGACACAAAGATCACTGTAGCGCAAGTTGCTAGATTGATTCATAAGAAGACTCTTTACTGTCAGAAATGTCTTTTGTTACCACTTGGAGGGAAGAAGCCCAAATGATTGGTATTCATTCGATCGTTATCTTGACAAGAATCTTATAATGGTTCAATCCACTGAAAAGGCATGGCCGTTTTGGGTCAATAGCAAGTGAGCTTGGGCTTTTGTGGGAAAATGGAGGGAGCCTGGTCACTTCTTCTATACTATTTGCAATATTACACTCTACCACTCGCTTACCTCAACTCTAAGGTTCATGGGTGAGTCTTCTAGTAGGGACTTAATTTAAAACATTGTTGATCCTGATATTCCCCCTGTAGGTCCTACTCTTGTCCCCAACACCTCATCCTAGCCAAGAGTCACAGATATTGAGGCCTTATTTGAGAGTGCACAACAGACCATGGATGCGGTTGCTTCAAGTGCGCGAGTTGGCAGTAGCAGCCACAAGAGGTCGAGACATGAAAGGGGGTCCTCTAGCGCTGGGGAGAGCAGTGGCAACAGGTTGCCCCACCACAAGCTTGGCAAGAAATTTGTCTTTTCAAAGGGTAGATCGTCTGCTCCACAGTCAATTCCAAATGCAACGTTTCACTCACCTGATTCACCAACAGGCTCTGTCTCTTTCTTCAGATCTACCGAAGCTTTTTGTTGAGTCTTCCAATGCTGGGAAATTTCCTGCTACCACCTCAACCCCAACACTTCCTTTGTCGGTTCCCTCACTTATACTCCCCCTTCAAGGGTAGTCCAAACCTTCTTCCCTTGGTTAAATCACCTCCACGTGGGCTACTATCCAATTTCTCCTTTTTTTGTCTAACAACGAAACGACTAGGAGTTGTCCCTAGAATTGAAAGAGGTAGCCTACCCCTCCTCCCTCTCGACAAGCTGGCGGGTTTGATTTCCATGTTATCAGTAGAGAATAGCCTCGGAAGCTCGGCCCTCCTGCTGGCTTGTGCAAAATTCAAAGCCAAGTAGGTTGAATAAGAAAGGGCCCTCATTTCTAATGAGTAGTCTCTTGCCCAGCTTCACAAATCATAGTAGGCTTCCAATCCTTAGAGACCAAAGTAAAGGAGCTGGAGGAGAGGGTTTTCCAATTGGAGGCCTGCAAGCAACAACATCTCGCCAAGACGGAGCGCATCCAGAAGGAGAATGAGGAGGCATTGGTGAAGTACAAGGCGAACACCAAGTAAGGCATTCAAGATTTTCTACCTAGTTTAACGGCTAACCTGGTCTTACACACACAGGTCACCGCAAGTCCCCTTGACTTAAGTAGGGTAATTTTTAGTTGCCTTCGTCCGATTACTAATGCTAAACTTGGATTCAATGTGTACAACACTTCAAGAGCTTGTTTTGGGAATTTCAGAGGGAGTGGAACAATGTAAAACCCCTAATGTAACACCCCTTACCCGTATTTGACACCAGAATAGGGTACGAGGCATTACCAGAACACAAACGCTTGTAAACCTATTTAACCGTATTATAAAATTTCATCTAAATTAAAACTTTCAAATTTTTAACATGCTTTTATAATTCTTCACAATATACCCTCAAAATATTATATTCATAATAAATAAGGCCTATGAGGCCCGATACATACCCATGCAATTCAATGCTTTATTTCCATTCCATTCAGTTTACAATTTGTCATGCTCACAATTCAAATCATATCACTAGCAATTTCCATTTAATTCACGTACAATTCAATATTAGTAAGTTCAATACTAATACGTATTTACCATTTAACTCAACGTTTTTCGATTATACCATTCATTAACACATTTATGAAGTTCTCAATTTTGCAATGAAAGTGTCAGTTTATCTTAAATAACAACATGAATTCAACTCATCATCCCCTTTTTTGTCACTTTTCACTTCAAATATGAACTTACTATTTCATTACCTTTCCACACCCGTTTCCTATGCATATCACACAAGACATAAACATATCATTCAACCATAGTCGCAAGCTAGTGCATTTAAGCATAATTTTTTTTTGGAACTAACCACATGATAAACCATTTCACTAGAGATTACATAATTTAAACCTTACCACCCCTATCATGATCACAAGCATATTTCCATTTAGGCATTTATCATTTCAATGCATAACTTATAAGTTTAACGTGGCATAATCCAGCCAAAACTTGGTCAAAGCCTAAGCATGTACATCAACTATGTTAACCAAATAAACATATAGCATAAGCATTATGAGCATGGATGAGCACAACATTTATTAATGTATAAACTTACCAACATATGTTAATTCATAAACCATTCATGACATTACTTCAAGCTAAATCATATTCCAAATATACCATACACACATACTATGAAACTTTATTTTCCCACATGAGCTTAAATCATGACCAATAATGCAAAAATATAAGCATCATTTCTATTTCATCGTTTATTAATTATAATCGAGCATATTACCAATTATACACAAATAATTCATATATTTCCTATTTTTCCTCCTCCTCTCCATTCCACATCCTTAATGTGTATAACACACTTAAACAACATGAACCATACTTTCACTATTTTCCTGTATGTAAATTCAAACTATTTGTCTGAGTTAGAGTCACTAATTTATTTATATCTCGAGCTACCGAGCTCCAAATTAAGATCCGTTAATTTTCCCCAAAACTAGACTCATATATCTTCTTACTATAAAATTTTTAGAATTTTTTTTCTTATCCAATAAGTACAGTTTATTCTTTAAAGTTTCCCATGTTTCACTGCTCGACAGTTCTGACCTTTCTTCACTAAAAATTAATTATTTCATAGTACAAAAATTGGATAATGTTCTCATTTGTTTCTTTTGAAAATAGAACCATTGATTCTAAACATATAAAGTTTATCCCATAATTATTTTTGTACAAATTTTAATGGTTTTACAAAGTCAGAACAGGGGATTACAAAATCATCCTAGCCCTGTCTCACTAAAATTCAAATATCTCATAATATAAAACTCGTTTGCTTTCTATATCTCTTTCATGTGAAAATAGACTCATTCGGCTTTAATTTCATATCTTATTCACTCTCTAATTCAATTTCCACCATTTTTGGTGATTTTTCAAAGTCACACAATTGCTGCTGTCCAAAATTGTTTTGTTGCTAAATTTACTCTTTCATAATTTAACTTACTCCATTGTATCTTATCGATAGTTTGATCAAATATTGAGCACATTGTTCATAAATTTTCACACTTATACCTGCACTCATTCATCACATAGTCATATTCAATTACACTTAGTCGTTACATGATCTCATGTATTTCACTTAATCAATTTCCCGATGAACACTTCAGAATAATAACAGATACACGGTGGATCAGCACATAGCACCACCCTTATAGTCAATGATACTCGGTGGAATCAGCACATAGCAACCATCTTCATAATCAATAGTACCCGGTGGAATCAGCACATAGCAACCACCTTTATAATCAATGATATCTGGTGGAATCAGCACACAGCAACCACCTTTATAATCAATGGTACCTGGTACACGTAGTAGTCTGTACATAGTACTGCACACGTGACCATTACTATCTCTTTCACATAGTGGCCTGCACACAGCCCGTGCCATGCATGTGATCATTATTGTCACTTTATTCGTATCTTTTCTATTCCGAAGGTTCAACCAAAAAATTTCTCACTTTTCTTTTTCCCTGATCAAAGTCAATTTCTCGTCATTCTTGATTTATAATAACACATTTAACTTACTTAACACTCACATTATTCAGTTTAGTCCGAAAATCACACTCTGGAAAAAATTACAATTTTACCTCTAGGCTCGTAAAATAATTTTTATTCAATTTCCTTCATTTTAGGCCTAGCCAAACCATTTTCATAACTGTAGCAGTCCACAATTCTCACTTATTCACACACTTGTGACATATTCTATAACTTTTACAAATTAATCCTTTTAGGCATTTTCATCGAAAATAACTTAGTAAAAGACGTTCATCACACTCCAAACATTAATATTCTTCCATAAAACATAAAAATACATGCATATCATTCATGGATAAATTTTTAAACACAAACCCTGGCTCAAAATAATGGTAAAAATAGGTAAATCTTATTACGAAGATTTTAAAAACGTTAAAATCATTAAAAACGGGGCTAGAACGGACTTAAAATCGAGCTTGGAAGCTTGAAAAACCCTAGCCATTGTTTCTCCATGCAATTTTCGGCCTAGGGGGTGAAGATGGACAAAATTTGGCTTTTAATTTTGTTTTTAATTCATTTTAATAACTAAATGACCAAAATGCCCTTAATGAAAAACTTTGGAAACATGCCTAACCATGTCCATTTTTGTCCACCAACTTAACCAATGGTCTAATTACCATATAAGGACCTCCAATTTAAAATTTCATAACAATTGGACACCTTTAACATGTAGATCTCAACTTTTGGACTTTTTACAATTTAGTTCTTTTGACTAAATTGAGTGCCTAAATGTCGAAATTTTCGAACGAAATTTTTGACTAAATCGTTTTGTGAAATCGTATACCATAAAAATATAATAAAAATAAATTTTATCCTCGTCAAATTTGTGGTCCAGAAACCACTGTTCCGACTAGGCCCAAAATTGGGCTGTTACACCTAACCCTTATCCATTATCAGAATAGGGTTACAGAGCATTACCACAAAAATGTAACTTAAAATAATTAATTTCCAAAGATTTCATAAATCATAGCCAAATCCATTCCAACAGATGCATACCATCCTTTATTCAAGCCTTCAAGGCCTTAGAATCACTTTAGAAATGATTCAGGACCAAACCGAAAACATATGAAATCTGGAAATACGAATATTTATGTGTTTTTACATGCCCTTTTTAACTTAAAATCATGCTATTTCGGTTAAATTTTTGTCGAAAAATAATTAAATATTATAAAATAATTAAATTATGTTAAAAATATGAACATGATGAATTTTAATTAATTTTATAGTTAATTTTGATTAATTTTGACTATTTTCGACAGATTCGCACAAAGGGCGAAAATTGGCTCGGTAGAAAATACTCGAAGAATAAAATCGAGAAGCAATTTGAAGCATCGAGGCAAATTTATTTCTAGCCTAAGATGGTGCAAAAATGTGTGTTAATTAATTTTAATTTATTCCCAGTTTAATTTGGGCCAAATAAATTATTATTAATTAATTATGGAAAAAACGGGGGGTCTAGTTGAACTGAATCCAGTGAACCGAACCGGCCACCAATCGGGTTGCCCAGAACCATACATATGCTGACCCAAATCAGCATTTTAGCTGATTAAATAAGCTTGCAAAGAAGCCCTTGAAAAATTTCAACTTCGCATTCAAACCCCTCCAAAAATTGTGGCTTTCTAGATTTGCCCCAGGCTATTTTTACCAAAGTTGAATCTCTCAACTTTTTCATGTGTGTGGTTGGCCAAAGGGAACCTCTTTCGCTGATGGAATTTGCTATTTTTAGTAGACACAATCAACTATAAAACTCATCCCTCACACTCTCATTCTCTCTTCTCCTCTCTCACTTTCTCTCAACTTTTCCTTCCCATTTTCCTTTTTGTTCAAGTGCCAATTTCTTCTCTTGGGAAAGAGGTCCTCATCAGCCATTGTTGAGTAGCAATTAAAGTGTTCATAAGCCACCTTGATAGCCAATGAAAACAGATAACGAAGAACGAAGAAATCAGTTAAGCCACGGAGAAACACCGGATTCGCTTCTTGTTCCCTATCTCTTTAAATTTTGTTGTTGTTTTGACAAACATGTTTATGGATATTTATGCTATTGAAATGGTTATTTTAATCAATCTAGCTTAAATTTAATCCGTGTTGGGTTGATTATATTTTTCCTGCTTGAATTATTGAAATTGTGTTTGTGCTGTTATTGGCCTCGGTAAGATGCTTGATTAAGTAAAATCATGCCTAAGTTATTCTTGCAATATTAATTGTTAGATAACTAATGAATTAATTATTAAATCATATTGAAATTGTAATTAATTGACACAATACTTATTCAGTGCATGTTTATTCTTCTAAGGTAGCTGAAGTTAATTTAGCATTATATTTGGCGATACATATGCCTTGCATAACTTGCAAGATTATTGTGATTAAACTGTTTCAAGGTAGAAATACTCTGTTACCTCGCTTGATCTTTTATATGCTTGAAGATTGATTAATCGCTTGGATTGACATTGGAAAATGTTCAAGAGATTGATTAATTTAATAAGTATGTATGAGCAGTAGTTAGCAAATTACAGAGTTGCCGTGAATTTTTTTGTAGCAGTATAAACATAAGTTTAATAATTCTAAGTTAAAGGAATGTAATTAATACAAAAAATTATATAATCTTGATTAAACCTTATTTGAAATTGTGCATTAGAACCTTTTTATTTTTAAATTTTTTTACTTAGTTTTTAACCCATAGTTGTTAATCATCTTTAGACCAAAATATTTTCCATCACCAAAGTGTTTTAACATTAATTTCATAAATATTTCTTTTTACAGTCCCTGTGGGTACGATAACTTGACATTTACTTGTCACTTTATTTCTTGTTACGATTGTGTACAGGTGCACATTTTTGTCGTTCCAAATTTTTGGCGCCGTTGCCGGGGACTATCTTAAAAAAAAGCCATCACTTGTGAATCTATTTTTACATTTTGGTTTATTTATTTTTCTGTTTAAATCTTTACTTACTTAATTTTTCTGTGATTATTTCAGGTGTTTATGAGTATTGACCAGATTATTGACTTACTCCCTGTGGACCTTGAAATAGAACGAACCTTTCGATAGCGAAGAAAACAAGCGAACCAGAGAAGGACCGAAGAGATAAACTTTGAGAATATGAATCAAAGAAACGGAGTAAACCTTGCTCAGAATCCTATCCTTATTACTGAAGATAGGGATAGAGCTTTACGACAGGATGCCATGCCAGTATTTAACGATTTTAATTTGGGTATTAGGAGACTCAAAATCAAGGCAGAACAATTCGAGCTAAAGCCAGTCATGTTCCAGATGCTTCAGACTGTAGGCCAATTCAGTGGAATGCCTACTGAAGATCCTCATCATCACTTAAGACTATTTATGGAAGTGACCGATTCTTTCAAGTTAGCTAGAGTACCCGAAGATGCATTACGACTAAAGCTGTTCCCATATTCACTAAGGGACAGAGCTCGTGCCTAGTTGAACTCATTGCCACTGAACTCCATTTTTACATGGCAAGAGTTAGTCGAGAGATTCCTCATGAAGTATTTCCCACCGAGCAAGAATGCCGAGTTGAGGAATGAGATCACTACCTTCCAACAAATGGATGATGAGTCCCTGTATGAAGCATGGGAAAGGTACAAAGAGTTATTATGAAAATGCCCTCATCATGGAATCCCACATTGCATTCAACTTGAGACATTCTGTAATGGTCTCAATGCTCACATGAGGATGGTAGTGGACGCCTCTCCTAATGATGCTTTCCTTTCTAAGTCTTATAATGAGGCTTACAAAATTATTGAGAGGATTGTTAGTAACAATTATCAATGGCCAACAATTCAAGCAGTGTTAGGAAGACGAGTCGCTGGAATACATAAAGTGGACGCTCTCACTTCACTCACATCTCAGGTATCTTCAATATCCTCAATGCTTAAGAATCTTACCACTAATGGGTCTAATAGTTTTGCAGCCCAACCACCTAACCAATTTGAAAATATAGTCTTTGTGTATTATGGTGAGGGACATTTGTTTGAAGAATGTCCATTGAACCCCGAATCTGTATATTACATGGGTAGGCAAGGACTGCAATCCAACTTTTATAACTCATCGTGGCGAAATCACCTGAATTTTTCCTAAAGTAACCAAGGGACTAGAACTAGTAACACTTACGCCCAACCTAGACCAACTCAGCTGCCTAGTTTCCCCCAACAAGTTCAGAAACCAACCCAAGTGGAACTATCCAATAGCTTAGGGAATCTATTGAAGGCGTACATGGTGAAAAATGATGCCACTCTAAGGAATTTGGAGAATCAAGTGAACCAACTTGCTACTGAACTCAGGAACCGACCACAAGGTGCTCTACCTAGTGACATGGAGAATCTGAGAAATCTGTGGAAGGAACATTGTAAAGCGTTGACATTGAGGAGCGGAAAGACAATAGAGCCCAATAGTGTAGAAGTAAATCGGCACTTGAACAAAAAGAAAAATAGGAAGGAAAAGTTGAGAGAAAGTGAGAGAGGAGAAGAGAGAATGAGAGTGTGAGGGATTAGTTGAATGATCAACAAAGGGTGGCTTTTATAGCTGATTGTGGCTGCTAAAAGTAGCAAATTCTATCAGCCAAAGAGACCCCCTCTACACTGTTGGGCACAACAAAGGGAACGAAATATCTGTGTGTATGTACGCAGTTTGGTCCTTGCTTTCTTTTTGTTTACTGCTTTTGACTCATCTCTTTTCCGCTTTTGGTCCGTGTTTCATTGTTTCTTTTGTTTAATTCTCTTTTTTCTCTCTTCCGATTGTTGGCTATGTTTTTCTTGTTTTTTTCCTCTCGATTCTTCTTGTTTCTTGTTTATTTTTTAGGCTTGTTAGTCCTATCGTGGATGCTTTCACCCTTTGGTTTCTTGGCTGCCTAGGTGTATCAGTAGTGGAAAGACCTGAAAATGAGTTGATTACAACAACGGAGGTGATAAACGAGTTATTGGCGAGACTGCACCGCCAAGAGCTATGAGGATTTTTTGCTGGAACTATCATGGGATTGGCAACCCTGCGACAGTTCGTGGGTTGAAGCAACTCCTCGTTGCTAATACCCCTGATGTTGTCTTTCTTTGTGAAACAAAAGTCCAGTCTAATAGTTTTACTCATATCCGATCTATATGCAGGATGGAAGGTTGCGTGGCGGTTAACTCGGAAGGCAAGAGTGGCGGTCTTGCTTTGTTGTGGAGAGAGGGTGTCAAGGTCGAGGTCTAAAATTTTTCCAACTATCATATTGACTCCCTAGTTTCGTTGGAGGAGAGTAAGGTGATCCGATTTACGGGCTTCTATGGAAATTGTGACCTAAATGCTAGGAATCTGTCATGGGATATGTTAAGGAGGGTTAAGAGAATGGTTAAGGAGGGATGGATTGTTGGGGGCGATTTTAATGCTATTCTTAACAATGCTGAAAAGGATGGGGTCGAAAGAAACCAAGGAGAGTGATGGAGGATTTTAGTGATATGTTTGAAGAACTGGCATTGGTGGATGTTAAGACTACTAATGCGTGGTTTACGTGGTCAAACAACAGAGAGGGCCCTAACCCTATTAAGGAGAGACTGGACAGGTTCCTTATCTCAGAGGACTTGGTTGAGAAGTTGCCTTTTATTAATACTAGAGTGGTGCAGCAGTCTAAGTCTGACCATGATTCTATTCTCCTTAATATGGTTGGTAACAAGCCGGAGGAGAAAGAAAGCTAGCAGAGGACATGGTTTAAGTATGACGCTTGCTGGGCTAAGGAGCAGGAAGCCAGGAATATTATTAAATGTATCTGGGATGATAAGAATAGCGACATGATGAATAAGATGGAAAACGTCCGAAAGGAGCTTGGACCGTGGCAATATAGAAGGTAAAGGAGAATGAAATATGATATCAACAGGTTGGAAAAGAAGATTGGAAAGATTATGGATGGGCCTATCAACATGGGATCGTTGAACCTTCTAAAGACTACTCATGACCATCTTGGCAAGTTGTATAACGCGGAAGAGAAGTATTGGGCGCAAAGGGCTTATAACCAATGGTTAAGAGAAGGTGACAGGAATACCCGTTATTTCCATGTACGGGTTACGGGGCGTAAGAAGAAAAATCCTATTGATAAGCTGAAAGATGTGAACGGTGTGTGGTATGAAGATAAGAATGAAATCTGTCATATTGCTTGGAGCTACTTCCATAACCCGTTCAAAACTTCTATTAGGTCAAATGAGGATGTTGATCTTGTTTTTGTTCCGAAGTGTATTACCAACAATATGAATTGCTAGTTCAACAGGGATTTCTCGAATGAGGAGATAATGGGGGCTTTTAAGCAAATGGACCCCAGGAAAGCTCCGGGGATTGATGGTCTGTCTGGGAACTTTTTTAAAGATCATTGGCAGATAGTTGGCAGCGATGCTCTTAGGACTTGTCGCGACATCCTCAACGGAAATAAGAATGTGGATTGTATCAATTATACCCTTACTGTTATGATTCCTAAGATTAAGAACCCTTGTGATATGACTAACTTTCGCCCTATAAGTTTGTCCAAGGTCATTTATAAGATTGTATCAAAAGTCTTCACGAACCAGCTCAAAGTGGTGCTTCCCTAGTGCATCAGTCAAAATCAAAGTGCCTATGTTCCTGGCCGGATGATCCATGATAATGTCTTGGTTTCTCATGAGCTTATGCACTATCTACACAGCTCTAAAAACGGTCCAAATAAGGGTTACGTGATCAAGCTCGATATGAGCAAATCTTATGATCGGGTGGAGTGGAGCTTGCTCGAAAAAGTGATGTTAAAAATAGGATTCTCTAGTAATTGGGTTAAAAAAATTATGAACTGCATTTGTATGGTCCGGTATAGAGTAAAGTGCAATTGGAATCTTACGGATGTTATTACTCCGGAAAGAGGACTTCACCAAGGAGATCCCTTTTCCCCTTACTTATTTCTATTTTGCATGGATGTTCTCTCCCGTATGTTGTTAGATGCTCAAGCGAATAATGAGTTAAAGGGTATTTGTGCGAGTAAGGATGGCCCTAGAATTAACCATTTTTTCTTTGATGATGATGCTCTTTTGTTTGTCAGGAACCAACGCAAAGAGGTGGATGTTTTCATGAAAACTTTGGACAACTTCTCTCGGATGTCGGGTCAGAGTATAAACTTGGAGAAGTCTACGGTGTGCTTTAGCCCTAATACTCCTGTTTTCCATCCTACGGCCTTGGGGAGTTTGCTTAAGATGAAAGTTGTGGATAAGCTCGACAGCTACTTAGGTCTTCCCATCCCTGCTGCTAAAAAGAGATCAAGTATTTTTAAGATTGTCTTGGACCGCATATCTTGCAGAATCAATAGTTGGTCAAAACGGCTTTTGTCTAATGGCAGAAAGGAGATCTTTATTAAGTCTGTTCTCCAATCGCTCCCAACTTATGCTTTTTCAGTTTTCATGGCTCCTAAAGGGGTGATCAAGGAGATCCAGTCCATGATGCACCGGGTTTGGTGGGGAGGGGGCACTACACCAAAACAGGCTTTTAGCGGCTCTTTTTTAGGCCTTTAGCGCGCTTTTTAGCACCGCTAAAAGTATTAAACACCGCTAAAGACCGCGTCGCTATCTTTAGCGGCATTTTTTTACCTTTAGCAGCGCTTTTCCCATAAACGCCGCTAAAGACCAGGACCTTTAGCGGCGCTTTTCCCACAAACGCCGCTAAAGACCATGACCTTTAGTAGCGTATTTTACACAAACGCAGCTAAAGACCATGACCTTTAGCGGGGCTTTTCTCACAAACGCCGCTAAAGACCAAGACCTTTAGCGGTACTTTTACCACAAACACCGCTAAAGAACAAGACATTTAGTGGCGCTTTCTCCAAAAACGCCACTAAAGGTCACGAAAAAGAATTATTATAAAAATGCCACTCCATTCTTTGGATTTGCTCCATTCCTATCCTAAATTATTATAAAAATGCCAATCCCTTTACTTGCTTAAGCAAATCCTTTAAAACTGTTATCAGTACATATATCACTCCATTCTTTGGTTAGAGATTGCAGCAACAACAAAAGTGAGATTCCACCAATTAAGAAATGTATAATTTAATTTGAAGATGTATTAAAATGGAAATTCATGAACAAGAAGATAAATGTTTTCCACTATATCTCATGCAGCAAGTCAAATTGCCTTTGATTACATAACATTCCTTTGAATTTTTTTTTAAAAAAAAATTGAAACTAGTTCATATCACCTTGCTCAAGTTGTATGTATAAATTGCAGATCAACACCTTATTTGAACTTACAATTCTAGGAAAGCATAAAATGTAGTTCCATGAGCATGCATTTAAAGTAGCAAAAAAAATTACTGATTACAGTGACAGTCTAAGCTCCAAATCTAGCTCTTGTGGGTCACTTGATTCTGAATTTTGACTGTTCGATCCCAATGAGTTGCTGAGATGTTTCTAGCTCCTTGAGTGTGAATCCTATAAGAATGTAAGGAACTAAAACAAGTTAAATTTTAAAACACAATCATCACATAGCACATAAACTAAAAAAAGGAAGGGACTTGTGTGTAGCAACCTCAACATGTAGGTTTAGAAGTTCTGGTCATGTTTGGTTGTGCAAAATGTTGGGTGTCTAAGAAGCCACTGCTTGGCTGGGAATCACCATATCTGATGTTTTCCCTTTGATCGTATTCTCCAACCCCCATCTGTAATAATATAAAATTGTAGTACTTGATTTCATTAATATAGTTACTAGTGCATAAAGAAATGGGGGAGGTGACAATGGAATGTATCACTTTAACACTTCAATTTACAGCATTTAAACACCTCAATTTGTAGTACTTTAACATATCAATTAACAACATTTATACACATCAATTATAGCGATAAAACATCTCAATTTCCAGCAACTAAACACTTCAATTTGCAGCACTTAAACACTTCAATTTATAGCATTTAAACACTTAAATTTTCAGCACTTAAACATATCAATTAACAACATTTATACACCTCAATTACAGACATAAAACATCTTAATTTCCAGCAACTAAACACTTCAATTTGCAGCACTTAAATACTTCAATTTGCAGCACTTTAACATATCAATTAACAACATTTATACACCTCAATTATAGCGATAAAACATCTCAATTTCCAGCAACTAAACACTTCAATTTGCAGCACTTAAACACTTCAATTTGCAGCACTTAAACATATCAATTAACAACATTTATACACCTCAATTACAGCGATAAAACATCTCATTTTCCAGCAACTAAATACTTCAATTTGCAGCACTTAAACACTTCAATTTATAACATTTAAACACTTCAATTTACAAATCCACCATCAATAAAGTATCATCAGGATACAGATCCACCACCATTTGTAAACTTTTTCTAATATTTTCATTTTCTAAAACTCAAATGTAACATCCAAACCAGATAATGTAACATCATTTAGACCACCTGAGGTAATTGTCTGGTTAAGTACTAACCACAAGGAATGAACAATATTTGGAGAAAAGAAAAGTTATGCGACAAAAGAATTCACCTAGAGTGTTGAGTTTAGCAGTGCAGCAACATCTACTGGAACATATTTCCCAGCCAGCATGCTTGTGAGAAAGGGGGTCATAATCTGAGGAATAAAAAATAGCAATAAGAAGAGAGATTAATTGATGCAATGTCAAGAATATAATTATAAGAAGGTAATCCAACAGAGTGCTAAAAATCCTCCCCCCAAAAGAAGTATTCATCTTAATAAATTCATGTTAATACTCTACTAAATCGGGATTCGATGCTGCTTATCACATAATATCCTGGATGGTCCTTAGAAGAAAGGTCATTGATGTTTCCCAAGTTCTTAAAAAGGTCAATGTAAAATAGAACTCAATTTAATAGTATCTAATATTTTTTTTCATGTCTTTCATAAAATGGAACTCAAACCATATTGCATCACAAAAACATGAAAAAAATTGGCATTAAATATTTACTCATAATTTACATAATAATAACGATAAAAATATTAAATAAAATATACAAAACGAAAGAACAATATTTTACCTATTATGCTTAAAGCATTCAAATACATAGATGTCCAAAACTCCAATTTGCACATGGGAATTTGGATCTTGCCCCACGGATATATTAATCTTATCAACAAGCCTTACAAAATAGATAGAAAATTTTCAGAACGGAAACAGTTTAATCTTGACCCCATGCAGGCAAGGCAAGTAATACAAAATATGAGCATATGATAAAATAAATGCCTCCAAACATGAATTAACATAAGCATACCAATCAAAGAATCGAGCATAAACTGTCTTTGCCAATACATCCCGACTAGCCACAATAGCATTACAATCAAGAGCTTTAACTATACTTCCTTCACGGGTTTGAATGGTATGAGTACATAATGTCGCCAACAAGAGGTTCACATCACACCTGCCGAATGAGCAATTTTTAACATACCTAACAAGTGAATGAAAATCTATCAATTGCATAGATCAACAAGCTGCTGGCTTGAACTACCCAGCAACCTACTATGTCATTGCCAATGTGCAAGTCACAGGGTATATAATAAACTCAAAACATCCATGCAAAAACTATTAGGTGTTTAAAGTAGATACTTTTACTAATGAAATATGAACTAATTATACTACAAAATTAGCTAGAAAAGTTGTTTCATAATTTAATAACAAGAAAGAAACCACAAGTGTAGTGACCATTTTTGTAGTTGACCCTATTTCTGACCATAATCCCAATATAATCTAAGCTTTTCATATCATGCTAAACAAAGTCTACATCTATATAAATCAATACTATTACATTCCATCCATGCAATGGACTTGAATCCTTTCTCGAATTCACGATACCTCTTTGATTTCTGAGATTTTAGTAAAGCATCCTTCGACTTATCAATATCTGTCATCTGTCTTGACAAGAGAGATTATTGATTTCAATAGAAAAAAAACCATAATTATACATGTTTCTTTTATATATTCATAACTTAATTGTCAATCAGTATCTATCATACATTCTAAACCTGCAAATCTCAGAAGTCCAAAGACCTGCTTACGACTTGGTAAAAAACTCAGTAAGTGTATAAGCAAATTTTGACCGAAAATATTATGTTTTGGACTATATTTTTAAATTGAAAAATATATATACTAGTAAATTTTTACCTTTTTAAGTACAAAACTAAATCTCACACTTTACCAAAGAACAAGGAAGCATATTGAGTCAACCATGTTTGAATACTGAACTTGTGAGCATAAAAGAATGTATTGCTGCAAGGCCAAGCTATTAAAAAGAGGTTCCACATTTGCATGCCCCTTGCTATGATTATGAGGTATTGTGTTGATCTCGAAACAAGAAAATAAAAAGCAAAATTAAAATACAACTCTCATGAATTATAGAAAGAAAAGAAAAAGAAAACAGAACTAAATCAGGGACTGCTAATTATTTTGGATTGCTACAAATGCTGATTATTTTGGAATAAAACATTTCAAAAATAAAGCTAAAGAAAATTGAAAGATAAGCATATAATATATAAAGAGATAAGCAAGGAAACTTACAGTTTCTGGTCATCGTCGATTTGTAGCTTCTTCTGGCATCCCGTACTGAGGTTGGCGATATTGAACTGCAAAGAGAAAAAAAACAATAATAAAAAGAAAGGGTGCACGGTTAAATTTTAAACTTCGTAAAGCTTTTTTTTTTGTGTAAGCAAGATACATTCATGGTTGAGAGATAGAACCTTCATGGCTGGCGGTGGAGAAAAGGCGGTGTCACAACTCACTTCGATTTCTTCCTTCTGCTTAGGGTTTTCCAAAACGAGTTCCCTCTTTTGGAAGATGATCAAAATTATAATTAAAAATCTATATCGAATAAATAACACCCAAAATTAGAAAATAAATAGGAAAAATGGAACAGAAATAAAAGCGATAGGGACCTGAGTAATGAACATAACAAGATGAAACACACACACAAATAAACAAACAAAATAATAATATGAAGTCTCATATATTTTCCAGGGAAACAAACGGTAGTAGGAATTGCTGACTCGTAAGTAGATTGGAGAGGTTTTCTACTTAATCGTCTTTGGTGCCTCCATTTTCCTCTTCTTTTTTTCATTTTGTTTGCAAAGTTAGGGGTTTTAGGGGGGGAATTTGGGAAAAATCAGCGCGAAATTTTTTTAGGTAAAATGAATTTTGTGGTGTTTTTTTATAAAAACGCCGTTATTGCTTACCTTTTGCGTAAAAAATAATTTTATTTTGAACAAAACGATGTCGTTTTGCTCTGTTAAAAAATTTTTTATTTTATCTGTTAAAAATTATTAGTTAAGTGATTTTATTTATTTATGAATGTTTTTTTAAATCTAATATTTAAATCTTAAACCATTTAATGTAGTTTTTAAATCAACTGAACTCCTATGAAAATACACTCAATGTAGTTTTTAAACTCGAAAATTTTGTACATCTCTGAAATATTTTGTACATCAGTGTCGCTACAATACGAGGGAGAAGATCGTAGTAAGTGAATCAGACAACAATGGGATCATCTTTTGAATTTTATCTTACTTTTCTTCTCTTACCTTGCTGCTTATATGAACCAAACATTCAACAATTTAAATCCTTCACCCTACCATTTTGTATATCGAAAAGATAAATCACATGCGAAAGAAAAAACTTATCACTAAGCAAACATAAAACCCTCTAAACCAAAAAGAATTTGAATTTGAACCTATCGCCCAAGGTTCAAATCCTATAGAGTATGATTCAGCTCTTGTAAAATAAAAAATTATATCAAAACAATAATTCAAATTTGAACTCTTTAGATTAAATTATAAAATTATTAAATTAAAATTAAAGGAGTTAATAAAAATAAGAGATGTTAGTCAATAAAAAAAAGTATGTTAATTAATTAAAGGTCTAACTGATCACCACGTCTGTATTATAAATATAGGGTTACGAATAATTCAAAGATAGTTGAATTTTGTTAAAATAGGGTTTTTGAATAGGGTACGAGTTTTATTATGGAAATTTAAGAAAAGGGTTAATGACTTCGCTAAATGAGGTTGTCTTTCTTATTTAGGGTTTAAAAAAACTAAAAGAAGAGTATGGTGGGATTTGGATGGGCAGTGCGGTGCGATTAGTTCACTTTTATCTAATTTTATCGTCATTTTTATTTTTATACTAATCACAAGTAAACGCACTGTCCATCCAAACTATACCTAAATCAACATGATGGGAAAAAATACTAAAGTAAAATGAATAAAATAATTTATTATTAAATTAATGTTGATTCAACATTTATTACTGAAATAATATGTTTTATTACAATAAAAAGAATTAGTTTGATGGAAGCGCAAATCAAAATTGGGTGTGTGGATTTGGATCTAAACTAGCATAAGAAAATGTTAGCTGATGAGGAAAATGATCCAACTTGTATTAAATCCACATATGTAATTGATGCAACATATCTTTCCTGCAAAATCCAAAACCAACCTTAAACCAGTAACTCTTAGAAGAATCTCTCATAGGTTTTCTTTTATCTTTTAATTCTTCGGGAATCCACAATATTGGCTCAAAGTTTCGTAGCAGCACATGGTGGAAGGAAAATATATTCATACATGCGTAATTGATACACCATACAGCTCATTAGGGAATGGATTCTCAAAATGTGTTAAATCCATCTTCTCTCTTTCTATAATAATTTGTTAGGAAAAATCTCCATCAATCTTTAATCTCCCCATAATGAAACTAAATAAAAACCATCCACTTAAATTTAAAGATGTTCCTTTTTATATACGAAATTTTTTAATCAAACAAAGTTTAAGACTTCTTTTTCGTTTTTTAAGCCATTTATATTGAAGACAAAAGAAAAATTCTTAATAAATGTTTAAATATTAATGTTTTGGACACCTTTTAAACTCATTTTCGCTTATTTTGGTATGGAGTATCAATTCGGGATTAGCGGCGCTTTTTAAAAAATGCCACTAAAGATCCGAGCATTAGCGGTGCTTTTTCAAAAACGTCACTACAGACCCGAGCATTAGCGGCACTTTTTCAAAAATGCCGCTAAAGACCCGAGCATTAGCGGTGCTTTTTCAAAAACGCCGCGAAAGACCCGAGCATTAGCGGCGCTTTTTCAAAAATGCCGCTAAAGACCCGACCAATAGCGGCGCTTTTTCAAAAACGCAGCTAAAGCCCCGAAAGGTCAAAAAATGATGTTGTTGGGCTTAGGTTATTTGCGGCGTTTTTCCAAAAAACGCCGCTAATGCTCATTTTTTGCGGCTTTTTACGTAAAGCACGCTAATGCTCGATTTTTAGCGGCATTTTTTATCCAATCGCTGCTAAAAACACCGCTAAAAGTCTGTTTTGGTGTAGTGGGGGATAATAGAAGGGGTTGGAGTATGTTGACTTGGGACTAAATATGTCATCCCAAAGGTATGGGAGGCATTGGTTTTAGGCACCTAAGGTTGTTTAATATCGCTCTGCTGGGCAGACAGGTGTGGCTTCTCATTCACTGTAAGGATACCCTCTGTTATAAAGTCTTAAGTGTGAAGTATTTCTCTGACAGCAATGTCTTCCATCCAAAGTGCATGGACAAACCCTCTTTTACGTGGCAGAGCATAGCCCAGGCTGCTAAGATTCTTAACTAGGGTTTCGGGTGGACCGTTGGAGAAGGAAAAAGTATCAACATTTGGCATGATAACTGGGGGTTTGAGGGCCTGTCGGGAAAGTCTATCTGCATGGACAAAAGTATGGTTAAAGAGGTTTACGTGAGGAATTTATTTAATGAGAGCAAAGATGGCTGGAACAAAGATAGGGTGTCGAGTATCTATGGTGAAAACATGAGGAATCAAATTTGCAATATTACAATTCTTCATAATGGCCCGAATGATCGTCGTACTTGGTTCCACAATCCGCATAGGGTGTTTTCCTCTAAATCTTCTTATTTGGGGCTGATCCTCAAGCAGATCGGTTTTGGGCCTCACAAGATTTTCTGGAAAATCATATGGAAGCAAAAAACCCTTTCGAAAATTTGCATTTTCTGCTAGAGACTTGGACATAATATTTTGCCTACGTATGAAAAAATTTCCAGCTTTCGCACAGGTTTTGAGGATATCTGCCCGAGATGTGGGAAAGAGAGGGAAACTCTCACTCATGCTCTGAAAGATTGCCCGAAGGCTCGTAAGGTGGTGGAGGTAGGTGGTCTTGACAAGAAGCTCTTGGATGGGAATTATCTCCACTGTGTGGACTGGATTAAGGATGTTGTGAGAGTGCTAGATATCAAGGCAGTATCTGACCTCATAACTATCCTCTGGAACGTTTGGAATAGCAGAAATAATAGTATCATCAGGGGGTTGAGGAAGATGCTAAAGTTACCTGGGACCGAGCTGCGACTTTGAGCAAAGATTTTTAGATTTTTAATTTTTTGGAGGACCCGGTGCTTCCGAGAAAAAATGAGTATAAAGCTTGGAAGAAGCTGCATCAGGGAACGATAAAAATTAATTTCGACACCTCTGTTCATGGGAAGTTTGCATGCTACGGCTTGGTGGCCAGGGATGTCGATGGTTTTGTTCATGGGGGGCGCATGGGTTATGTGAATAAGGAGATGCAAATTGAATGGGCGGAGTTGCTGGCCATGGAAGAGAGCATTAAATTTGCGCGGTCAAAAAATTGGAAAATTATGGAGTTGGAGTCTGATTGCGCAAGTCTAGTCAACCGTTTCAACAGAAGGCAGGAAGTCCTGATGATGCTGGGCCACCGCGTGCGGGAAATTAAGAAGCAAACCTATTTTTTTATTCAGTTTAATTTTAATTGGGTCCCGCGTTGTTGTAATAAGGCCGCTGATGCTATTTGTACTTGGGCCAAAACAAATAATTGTTCTATTGATTTTAATATGGATTATCCGGCGGATATCCATGAATTTTTTAAATGATGCTATTAATTGAAGTGTGACCCTCGGGTCTTTTTATAAAAAAAAGAAACTCATCCCTCACACTCTCATTCTCTCTTCTCCTCTCTCACTTTCTCTCAACTTTTCATTCCCATTTTCCCTTTTGTTCAAGTGTCAATTTCTTCTCTTGGGAAAGAGGTCCTCATCAGCCATTGTTGACCAGTAATTAAAGTGTTCATAAGCCACCTTGATAGCCAAGGAAAACAGATAACGAAGAACGGAGAGACTAGTCAAGCCACGGAGAAACACCGAATTTACTTCTTGTTCCCTATCTCTTTAAATTTCGTTTTTGTTTTGAAAAACATGTTTATGAATATTTATGCTATAGAAATTGTTATTTTAATCAATCTATCGTGAATTTAATCCGTGTTGGATTGATTATATTTTGCCTGCTTGAATTATTGAAATTGTGTTCGTGCTGTTATAGGCCTCGGTAAGATGCTTGATTAAGTAAAATCATGCCTAAGTTATTCTTGCAATATTAATTGTTAGATAACTAATGAATTAATTATTAAATCGTATTGAAATTGTAATTAATCAACACAATACTTAATCAGTGCATGTTTATTCTTCTAAGGTAGCTGAAGTTAATTTAGCATTTTATTTGGCGATACATATTCTTGTGAAGATTAAACTGTTTCAAGGTAGAAATACTCTATTACCTCACTTGATCTTTTATATTCTTGTGAAGATTGATTAATCGCTTGGATTGAAATTGGAAAATGTTCAAGAGATTGATTAATTTAATAAGTATGTATGAGTAGTAGTTAGCAAATTACAGAGTTTCCGTGCATTTGTTCGTAGCAGTATAAACATAAGTTTAATAATTCTAAGTTAAAAGAATGTAATTAATCCAACACAATTATATCATCTTGATTAAACCTTATTTGAAATCGTGCATTAGAATCTTTTTATTTTTTAATTTTTTTACTTAGTTTTTAACCTTTAGTTTTCAATCATCTTTAAACCAAAATATTTTCCATCACCAATGTGTTTTAACATTAATTTCATAAATATTCCTTTTTACAGTCCCTGTGGGTACGATAACTCGACATTTACTTGTCACTCTATTTACTTGTTGCAATTGTGTACACTTGCACATTTTCGTCGTTCCAGGTGTCACACAGCCGTGTAACTCTCTGACTTGGGTTAGGCCATACGAAATGGCCTCCCACGTCCAAGTGGCAGGCCATGTGTTAGGCCATGCTACTTTTGAAAAACAACCATTAAAACTTAATGGGGACACGCGACCGTGTCGCATGGCCATGTGTCACACACGATTGAGACACACACCCGTGTGGACAAGAAAATGGCCAAAATCAAGCCATTTCTTTCACTCATTCAAACATGCAGCTACAAGCAACTTGACGTACAATTAAGACCTTAAAACATACCTAAATCATGCATAATAAGACTAATTCCTTATACCAAATATCCATACAACCAATATGCCAAAAGGCACCTCAATTACAATTCATCAAACTTACCAAAACATATGTATAATTAACCTTACTTCCAGCATACACATCTAGCTCCATATCATCTTAAAACATACAAGAATTAAGACCATTTCTATCATAGTAACTTAATTCACCAACAAGCCAAAACCAACCACAAGTGTATATTTTCTTAACATTTTAATTGTACAAAAAGGTTACATATTTACAAACTTAGCAAAGTGCATAACATATTAGTTTAGTAGTTTGTCCAAAAGATGCCATAACAACCTAGAGAGCCACATATAAATGCCACAACCCTAAGGAGTACAAGAATTACAAACATTGGTGAATAGTATGATCCAAAGATTCAATTCGTCCAAAAATCAGCGGTAGCAATCTACAAAACAATACGCAAAAACCTATAAGCTTATGGAGCTTAGTAAGAACATAGTAAATCTTTTAACTTAACAAAAAAAGAATGCAACTCTTATTTTACTTGATTTGAAGTTATCGGAGTGTAAACGGAGGCACGTATGTGCAATTCAGGGGTACCAAAGTACAAATAGGGGAACGCAAGTGCAATTTAGGAGTACCAAAGTACAACAAGGGCACGCAAGTGCAATTCAAGGGTACCGAAGTACAAATAGGGGCACATTAGTGTAATTTAGGGGCACCGTAGTACAAAAGGGGGCACGTAACTGTAATTCTAGGGTATCGAATTACAAATAGAGGCAGATAAGTGCAATTTAGGGGTACCGAAGTACAAACATGGGCACGTAAATGCAATTTAGGGGTACCGAAGTACAATAGGGGCACGTAAGTGCAATTCAAGGTATAATTAAGTGTAAATAATTACATAACTATATTGTAACAACAAGTAGAAATTTAATTACGTATAGAAATACTATGAACTTACCTCAACAACTAGGATGAAGAAAATACAATCGAGCTAATCTGTGAGTTTCGCCTTCCCCCGGTTTAAGTCAAGCTGAGATTTATCTTGATCTAAATTAAGAAATATATTTAATTAAACATTTCAATTAGCCTCAAACATTAAATTTAATCAATAATCCATATTTATACATAATTACTATTTTACCCCTAATATTTTAACTTTTCACAATTTAGTTATTAAGCTCGTAAAATGATATCTATGCAATCTCAGCCACATATCATGCTTGTAGATTTACCTAGGGACTCATATGACCACATAAAAATCATCAATTCACAATTTCTTCATGATATTTTACTATTTTTACAAATAAGTCCCTAAATGATAATTTCATCAAAAATTACTTTACAAAAGTTGTTTATTTAACAACAAAGACTCATAATCTTTTATCAAACTTCAAGAACCATGTGATAGCATTCATGGAAAAACCCTAATTCTTTAACAGTTTTGGAAATTAGTCCCTAAGCTAGCTAGATTAAGCTACAACGATCCCAAAAGCATAAAAATCATTAAAAATGGGATCAAAATACTCACCATGCAAGCAAAACAAAGCAACCAAATGCTAGCTATGGTTTCTCTTGAGAATTTCGGCTATGGATGAAGATAGGAAGATGATAGCTTATTTTTTCTTTTGTTTTTACTATATTAACCTTTATTTACTTAATTACACTTTTCACCTTTTAAAGCATTAATAATTTCAATAATACCAATCCCATAAATGTCCACTATCACTTAAATGGTCTAATTAGCACCTAAGTACTCTTAGATTGAAGTTCTATAGCCATTTAATAACTTTAACAACTAGAACTCCACTTTTACATCTTTTATGATTTAGTCCTTTTCACTTAATTAAACATGCAAACGTTAAAATTTCTTAACAAAATATTTATACGACACTACTAATATATTGTAGATATTAAAATAATAAAATAAGAATTATTTTCATGTCAGATTTGTTGTCCCAAAACCACTGTTCTGATTTTACTAAAAACAGGCTATTACTAGGGAATTTGAATAACTCTTTTATAATCAAGATGCGAGAGCTTCCGACACTGACTCTCCAAGAGAGTCTGCTCTAAGGGAGAATTGAAATATTTGTAGGTCTTGTAACAATTGTATAAAATTTCAATGAAAATTACTTTTACTTTCTTTCCTTCTCTTTCATGCTTTGCCTTACCTACCATTCCTTCAGCTATGGTTTGCCCATTAGTAGCTTCCATAATTCGCATAGTTGCATTCGCTTCTTTAATATTCATTAGCCTTATATAATGACCTGAGGGACTGAACTAGACCCATCATAACATGCATATAGGGGTCTTTTCTAGGCATCGGGACTCAACTAGACCTATCATAACATGCATATAGGGGTCTTTTCTAGGCATCCCATGTCTAGAGAATCGACTAAATGAAAACTTTGATACCACTAGATTTGTAACATCCTAGACCCAACCCGATCTTTTGGTTTGGGTACCAAATGGTGCAAAGACCTGAATAACTGGTTAACATATCTAAATCAAAACTTAATTCATTACTGAATGTTTAATATACACATTAAACTATACTACCATATACATATTCCAAAGTTACTGCCTTACAACCCTATTTAAAATGTTGAATTTAAACCCTTAAAATTTTATGACTCTACTAAGCCCTTGAGGCGTAGCCTCTAGGAGTGCCCCTCTATACACATGTTACGACTATCGCTCCCCTATTTTTCTCCTGAGGTTGGCAAATCCTTACTGAGTCCTCCACTAGGTTCTTGGGTGAAAACTTTATCCTACAATTAAGCAAACCATTTGTAAGTTCCAGAGAACTTAGCAAGATTCTACATAATGATTATATAACAAAATTTAGAACTCTAAGGAACGACATTTTTAAAGTAAATTTTCAACTCCCTATCATCTTTGGCCCTTAGTAGATTGTATTGATGACATCTGTGTCTTTCCCTTTTTCCCACAGCTCATCATTATCTGATCTAATTTTTATCTAAAGTATACACATGCTCATTCAGAGTAAGGTCTTCTAGGGATACTGATCTAATTATGCCTCAACCTAAGTTTCCTTCCTCTTGCAACCTTAGATGTGAAGCCCGATGTCTGCCGTTGATTATCTCTCATTTACTTCCATAAGTTTCAATATATTATCCTCCATTGTTCCTGGCAGTCTACCCATCCTAGGTTAGTCTCTAGTGACCTCCTTCTTTTGTTATCCCGAAGATCTTAGCCTTCGTGTGGACCTCAGTGGAATAAACTGCCCTTAGCTGCCCCGTATCTGCGGAACCTTAGGTTCCACTCAATTATCTAGTATAGCATCAAATGCAGGATTATTCGCTAAGCATCTGTAACTTCGTACCTACGAGTTATTTATAATTTGACATGGTAAATCCCCATAGGAAGGTTTATCTAGTTCTGTCAGCATTTGGTTTCATCATATTTGGCAATCTTTACATATCACCGTCGTCGAGCTATGATCTTATTTAGTATGGTCCCCTATTGAATGTCCTGGTGGACTCTAAAGGTTTCCATAGTCGAGATAGGGTCTTACACCTTATAATTCTCTTGTTCACCATACCGACCATGTTTATTATCCCAATGGACTACCACATGTTTACTATCCTGGTAGACTACCTCGTGTTTACTATTTCGGTAGACTGCAACATGCAAAGCTTCCTTTAGTTACATCATCTTCTTCTTTGGAACAACTGAAGAAGATGATGCTTATAGAGAAAGATTTGGGAAACATAATTAAGAGGAATTTTCTTTCCACACACACTTATATATATAATCCATTGGCACAGTGTTCATATACCATTACCGCCACTAAATCCTAATCACCTTGCCTCCCATTATGGAACCAGTCGGTGCCAATCTAACTAAAGTAGGATTGAAATGTAATCATTACCAACCAACTACTTAATTTTCTAAATATCTCATTAAAGTCCACAAATTTCTTTTTCTATACATTCAACTCCAAGACCCTTCTTTAAGTTTGGGTCCTTAGGAGAACCGGGTGTGACATTACTAGTATTGGCTGATACAAGGTTTGAAAACTCACTAAGTTTATTTCAACTTATGCATGCGATATTACTTCTGTTGTCATTTATACTAAATTTACTGGTTTGATCATTTTTAGGTATCTTCCTCTTAGCTTTCAACTTACTATTATTTTTTTTGCAATTCCCATATCTTTTGAAGAAATACATGTTTAGCTCTCAGCTCGGCTAAAATAGAGCCATAGCGCTCAAATGTCAAATTTGCATTCATTGTTTTCAAAACAAAAAAAAAGTTTTTTTACTCAGGGTGTTAGCCACAACATTGGCTTTACTCGGATAATAATCTATGATTGAATCATAATCTTTAAGGAATTCAAGCCACCTGCGTTATTCAAATTCAACTCTTTCTGCATCAGCAAATACTTCATACTCTTATGATGGGTGAATAGATGACATTTTTCTTTGTATAGGTTACACCTCTAAATTTTCAAAGTAAAAACTACAACTACAAGTTCTAACTCGTGAGTCGATTAAAATTATTTAAAGTTTTTTAATAAAATATTTTATCCAAGTTTAGAATAATTAAAAGTCTTTAGAGTCAATTTAGAATAATTTTGAAGTGGCTTAAGGGTGATTCAAGGTGCTTGGGACCCAAAACGAACCTTAAAGTTCAAAACCACTCAAAACAGTGCAATTACTTGAGTCTATGGAACTTGGTCCAGTAGAAGTGCCTAGATGTACCTGTACTAGTGCTCTAGATAGCATATTGAGGTATTTGCCTCACTTGTTTCAATACCCCTGAGCCTAAGTTTTGAAACCGCGACCCTTAGAGCAAGAAATCACCTCAAAAACATGAATGAAAGCATTGCAAATAAAAATTAAAGTTCATTTGGGCACAAAAAAATGGAATAAACATATTGAAATTAGAATGGCATATTTTTTTTCTAAACAAAATTTAAAAAGAGTCTAGTACATGCCATTCAGATTACAATCTTGATATTTAATATGAGACTTAGTATATACACTACTAACCTGTTACAAAAGACATTTTAACATTTGAAAAACATCATTAAAGGATTTTCGAGTGATGTGATGCTCCCTAGCTACCATAGCAACTTCTCAAGTTTGTACCTATGCATTTTAAAAACTAATGCGTGAGCTATAACATTCAGTAAGTAAAAAGGATAACCAAACTTTATCCTAAGTATTTATTAACCCTGAGCATTTTAGATGAATAATCATTTTAAGTTTATTTAAGCCACATTGTTACTATTTTAACCATTTCATGTGAGTTTGTAAGTTAAGCCTTAACTTATAGTTTGATGATTCATTAATAATTCCCATTATTCATGAGTTCCTAGTTTTGACATTTGATTCATTGATGAATCTTACCTTTCAATTTCAATTTTCATCTCAAGGACTTACACAATTATTATTACACCCTGAATTGTCCAAGTTAAGTTGGAAAGGTGAATTTAGGGACTAATTTGAAAAGCTTACAATTTGAGTGGGTTCTAGTAGAAATAACAAGAAATATTGGACTGGATGTATAAAGGTTGGACATCAACCTTGGTTCCATTGAGTTTGAACTAGGAATATTTTAGTGGGACACATGATTATGGACGTGTACACTTGGTTGTTGAGTTTGGGATTGTTGTAAGAAATACGTGAGTAGTATATAAGGAAGAGATGTTATTCTCCAGTGTGATTCCTTCATTTTTTCCATTCTTTCTCCATCTTCTTCATTGCTCTGGTTGAAGGACAGAAAGATTAAGAGCGGTCTGCATGGAGGAAAGAAGCTAAATTTTTCCATAAGTAATGAATAATTTATCAATCTAGTAAGCTTCTTAACCTTTCTGTGTCACAAAGTTAAGTAAAGGAAAGAGAGCTAAGGATTTCAACTATCCATTGATTCTATTTGGTATTGGATAAAGTTGTGGATGATAATTTTAATGGCCTCTATATGCAAACAAATTATGGTTTCTATGATGATTAAATATCTTCGTTGAAGATTCTAAAATAGTTGTTATGTTTTGTGCGCTGGAGGCTAAGGTAGCAAAGGAAAATGCTAAGTAGAAGGTTTTGGCGTCAACTTCCAAGTGAGTTTTAGAACTCAAGCCTTAAATGGATGTTTACATTTTGGAATTATTGTTAGGTCTATAACTTCTATCCTAAGATGATGAATTCTGTGGTTGAATGACGATATATCGAGATGCATGTTGAGTTTGGATATGAAAGTATATGGCTAGTTGTAAGTCTATCTATGAGGTTAAATGATATCCTCTCATTTCATGACATTGCTTCACCTACAACAATGGAATTCATAACCCAATAAAGGGTAAATGATATCCTCTCATTGCATTACATGATAGATGGAAAGTAACGTGACAACTAGTCATTTTTCTTATAGATAAATTATTTAAGTACTATCTGCTAATAATTGAATTTTATTGAAGAAATATGTATGATTACCATGAGATAAAATAGAATCATATTAGGAGAAGAAATTTATCTCAAAGAGATTAAGGATATTCATGAGGGTAACACACTTATGATAAGATCATTGGATGAGCACTTGGTGAATAGCTTTCGTAATGGTATATAAAAAGGGACAGTTTATTCATGGTACTTTGGTAGAATGACACTATGATTAAATTTTGTTGCAATTAATAGGAGAAGAGTTAGATTTTAATTACAAATTATTTAGGCCTTAATTATATATGTCTAACCAATCCATCCGTTAGATCAAGATAACCCAAAACGAATTGCATAGAGAACCAATAATATGACATCAATGAAAATGATAAATTAAGGGAAATAGATCGCATGCATCACTATCCGTAGTGAATGCGTTTTCCCACTAAGTACAAAAAGATAGCTTGAAAATTAATTTATTTTATTCTAATAATTGTTTAATTGATTGTAATTCGATAATTGAAGTTTGAAGTTAAAATTAAATTAATTAGTCATCAAAGATTTATTGAATGAGGCAATTAACTATTTCCTCGTATGTTCTAATCCGATAAAGTTTTCATTACTAGAATTAGAATTTGGTTGAGAAAATAATTTAATTGGAAATTTAATGTAATTACACTAATTAATTAAATAAAGACTATTTTGGGATATAGAAAATGATTATTTGGTTGGAAAAATTTTATGTGATGGATAAAAGTTCGGATAACACATATAGTTGTAAATAATACATGAAAGACCCAAATTAGGCCTGGTTAAAGAGAGGGGCAACAAAGTCTAGTATTTTCTACGACATGCCTCTGCCTCATGTATTCTACCTAGACTAGAATATGTATTTTATATTAAATTATTATTATATTAGACCTTTATCTAACAGAAATCCTGTACCATTTATCTATAAATAGGAACTATGAGCTAAACTATTTACACACATTATTGAGCGCCAATATTCTATCAAAAAATAGTGGAAATTTATTTTTAGAATTTTATTTCATAGGAAAAGCTCATAGTTTCCGATTATAGAAAGAATTAACATTTTAGACAAAAGTTAAGAAAATTTTTTATTTTGTGCACTTAGTTTGTTTTGTTTGAGCCTACACTCAAAGCAATTCAGCAGAGAAGGTCGTTCGGTAGAACATCAAGATCCATTTATGACACATCATATAAAGAAGATGAATAATTTTGTTTAAGGTTTATTACTATAAATATCACAAGGCTCGATTTTAAGAAAAAATTAAAACTTTCGTTGTGTCTAAAAATATTGTTTTCTAAACCAATTTTTCCAATAAACATATCTATTGTGACCAAATATGTTGGCAAGTGCATAAAGTTGGGAAAATGGTGCAATTAGAGGCTCGAGGCATCATTTATGAAGAAGAAAAATTTTTGAGAGGTTTGGAAATACAAAGGACCCCATACATGCACTATTAACTAACACAAGATCATCTCAAACTAGATTTTAACTTAATTTGTGATAGTATAATGTGAAAGCAATATTGGATGTTCCCCTTTTAGTCTTGATCGCTAATATGTGACCTCGATATGGATACTTAGTTACATATCAAAATGCATAGCATGCAAAATAGAAGGCTGTGAAAAAAATGTTTGGTCATTTTGAGAGATCTTTTAACATGTAACAAATGTGGTTGATTTGCAAACACTCCATGCATACAATGGAAATCAAGTAGTGGAGGGTACCCAAATATTACTTCAATTGTTTTAGATATTTAAGCCTTCCATTAAAGCATGTTTTTATAATAAGTTCGTTTTCCAAATATACATAAATTGACTGTAAGGAAAATATACATGGATGCATTTTTTGTACAATATAAAAATCAAAACATTCTATGAGTTGGCTTTTCCATTGTTAAGAAAGTGAACACGAACGCATGAGAATTTTTCAAAACAAACTTCTGTAGCCATATTGTCAACCAGGATGACATATGCTAGATATATGATAGAACCACCTCTATCAAAGGTACAATCTTATGCAATAAATTCCATCCCTACAGCCAAGAAAAAATGGATTCAAATTTCACGTCTTAAATAAAATGAATAGTCTAGAATCAAGACTGATAGTATGGTACAAAAATATTTGTTCCTTTTTCTACTTCTTCCAAGTGTAGGACAACCCCAAGGGATTGCAAGTTTTTTTTTCTACCAATTGCGATTCTCCCTTCTGTTTGATTTGGTGTCCTAAGTGTAGCATTTTTCTATATGTACACTTGTATTTTTCCAAATAGGTTGGTTTAATAAAATTATTCATGAATTACATTAATACCCTTTGTATGTTAACATCAATGGTTTTTGCATGCAAAACAAAATGGAAGAAAATATTAGCTCATTGGTTATCTAATGTTTAACTAATACTAAGCGGTATTACGTGGTCGGATCATAATACAAAAAGACAACTTATATTAGTAGATGAGTCTAAACATGTCTTTAGTCTAATCAGTAAAGAGCAAACCAATTGAAAGACTAATATGTCATCTATCAAGTCCAATTGGGGAGATACTTTATCTTGGGCATCGAAGTAGATGACTCTAAGAAGATAGAGACATAGATGTGACTGACTGGACTGACAATACATCAGACTGGACGTAAGTTGAATAGACCCTGAATTCATTTATGGATTAATCACTTATTATGTTCATAGTGTGACATACCTTAATCCTAAGTGGATGATGAAGTTTGTATGCATGACTTGAATACTTTGATGTAAGTAAAAACCTAAGTTCAAATAGAAAGGAACCGAAAGCTAGTGCGTTCAGTATACGAATTTTGCAGTATGTATCACCATTCACAAAACTGGAATTGATAACCCAAGACATGGGTAAATACTATCCTTCATTGGCATTACATGATAGATGAAAAGTAAACATGGCCACGAGTTGTTCATCATATTGGAAAAACAAACTTTTCCCAAAGAGATTAAGGGTATCATATGAGGGTAACACACTTATGACAAGGTCATTGGACGAGCATTGATCCAGTAACTTTTGTAATGGTATGCTATTAGGGAGAGCTCAGTCACGATGCTATAGTGGAATGACTTAGTGATTAAATAAGTTTATTAGTAATAGGAAAAAATCTAGAACTTAATTATAAATCGTTTGAGCCCTAATTACATATGTCCAATTGGTCCCTCTGCTAGCTCGTTGAAACCAAAATTGAGTTGTATGTTGAATCAAATGAATAGAAATGAATGGAAATGATATAGTTAGAGAAATGGGTTACATTTGGAAATGAATGTGGTTTCTCACTAAATATGAAAATGCCCTGAGAATTAATTTAAGTTTTTTTAATTATTATTTAAGTAAAGAATTGAAGTTCAAAAATATAATTAAATTAATTGGTTAGCGTGAATCAGTTGAATGTAGAAATTAAATATATTTTATCATGGCTTTAATGAAATTAGAGTTAGGTTGAGAAAATATTTAATGGGAAAATTAATTAATTAAAATTAATTTAATAAATATTGTATGTTTTGGGAAATAGAAAAACATGTATTGGGTTAGATTAAATCATAAAGTGTTGGGTTTAAAGTTTGAGAAGCACATATACTTAGACCTATTAGAGGAGAGGCCCAAAACCCTCAAATTAAAATGAGGGGCAACAACCTTGGTAAAATAGCTAGGGCAAGTCACCCCTCTCTCTCCTAGTACAACTAGGGGATTATTTTTCTATTAAGTAGGCATTAATTGCATTCTACTAGTTCAAACTTGGGTTTCACTTCCTCTCCCTATAATTACATAGCATCAACAAGGCTAAAAACTCAACTTCGAGATACTGTTATTCTGCCCAAAAATAGTCAAAATTTATTTCTAAGTATAAATTCTATTTTCTGGGAATAAAAATTCTACTGGTTTCTATAGGAGAGAGAGAGATTTAATTTCCTACTAAAAGTAAGAAAATTATTTATGGTTTTGTGTTTAATTTCCTACTGAATAGTGTAGAATATCGTTCGATTGAAAGTCGAGAACGTTTAGGATCCGTCTCACTCAAAGCGCATGTACTTTTTGTGAAAATTTTATTGCTATAAATATCATCAACTGACTCAGTTTTCAAATTTTTTATTTTTTCGTTGTTCAAGAAAACTGTTCTCAAACCGGATTTTTTCCAACACCTTCACCACCCTTATGTGGATGGTTTAGGGATCGTCGAATAAATAAAAATATGTGATGTTTGAAGAGGCTTATAAATGTAACATTTTGAAATAAAACCTGGGTAAGGAGATTCAATTAACTGAGCTTCAGAAGCTAAAATTTCACCTCGATAGTCTATAAGCTTAGCTAGTGCTTTTATAACACGACCCAAGTAAGCCTCACTCATTGGTATCTGAGCATGGGTTCATCTATACTAAGCCTATATTTTTATATATTATAATAGATATAGATAGTATGGTAGAGAGATTTATATATTTTTTCTACCATACTGTTAAGTTTTTTAGGATATTATTGATTTTAATACACTCATTTTCTTTAAGATGTGAAATTTGAATATTTTTTCCCTTAAATCCTTGATAAAAAGTCATGTTCCGTAAGATATTCAGAAAGTCAGTGGAAATATTCACATGAGTATCTTGTGTATGTCATCCTTCATATTACATACAATTTTATGAAAATGTATCAAAATATTGATAGAAAGAACTAAATACTTACAATCAATTTTGAGTAGTGTCAGAAGAAGTGTTAAGAATAGTGCCAACTGCTTCAAGCACTGATGAAGAACAATGGAGAACACAAAGATATATTTACACAGTTTAATTTCCTTAGATTAGGATCTCACTTTTGCACCTAAGATCTAAACAATCTTTTTTACATTGTATAAAAAGATAATATACTATCTTAGCGTATTGTACAACAAGAGATAACAAACTCTATCTCTCACTAGATTAGGATCTCACTTTTTCACCTAAGACCAAAACAATCTCTTGTAAGTTTTCCCCCTAAAAACTTAGAACCATTTGATTTTACATTCAAAGCACTCTAAATAAATGTTCCCCATTGAAAAAAAAAAGTTCTCTCCAATTACTCCATCACCTATACAAGTCTCCTCAATTTGTAAAGAATTAAAACTTTTTAACATACTGGATCAATTACAATCTTCCAATAAAACAACAAGATAAACAACTTGATGAAAATGTTTAATAAGCCCAGGATAAGTGTTGAATTTTTCATGTTATGCTTCGAAGTTTACCTAATCTGATCCAACCTTTTCAAAGTAGGAAAGTTAATTTCCTTGATCCAATCCAAACTGATCTTCATGATATGTTTCTATAAATGGTTTGAATATCATAGATGTGCTTCCACACAACCTTAATATCAACAAAGACCAACGCCTAAGGAATTTGTTACCAACATTTGCTAATACGAAATATTGCAAGTTTAAGTTGTGTAATGCTATAGACCAGTGGGCATTGCTCATAGTCTGCTTCATAAATCTCCCATTTGGCAATTTTTTGAACAAAACCAAAGTAGGAGAACATAGACAACATAAGAAACAATTTTCTCCCCCTAGGTAACTCTCCTCTAATCAAACAATCTCAACTACTAACATAAGCAACCAAATAAACCATTAAGGCTTTTGAAAAGATGAACACATCGATAATCAAATAACTTAGAATTATATAATAGAAACTTTAATTGAATAAGATTCACCAAATAACCACCTACATAATTAAGTTCAACATAACAACCTCGATAACAAAAATAAAGTCTAAATTTTTAAAAAGAAAAACAACAGCAGAAATGGAAACTTACCAACAACACATATCCAAAATAAAAACAACAACAGAAATGGAAACTTACCAACAAAACATCTCCACTCCCCTTTTTTTCTCAACAATTCTACCAAAGTGCCACTAATGTTGCTTTGCTAACAAGTCATTACTTAATGCTTTATCTCGACACACATTGCCTTGAAGTTGTTCAATAGATATTTCTTAAAAAGTGATATTGGCATCAATATGTTGTAAAAATCAATAATTAAAGGCTCAATATGCCTAGGGGTGCCATAATTAGTGCCAATCGAAGTCGGCAATACTTCTTCAAGGCAACTTCATCAACAAGGATGGTTCTAATACTACCAATAGTGTTCTTCCCCTCTAACCAGTTGTAGAAAAACTTTAATTTTTTAGGCTTAATTTTATAAATTTTAGTTGGAAAACAAGATTAGAATTTTGTTTATAAAGAATCCAAATAAAATTAGAGAGGGAAATGTAATACAAACCCTGGGGTATACTCTTTCAGCATGTTTGATGACTTTTGAAATATAATCTCCTAGGGAGTGGGCCATATTCTTGGTAACTATATTCCTTTGGCTAATAGGAATCTGATTCCTGGTTTCTATGAAATATAAACCAGCATAGGTAGGCTTTGAGGTGGATGCTAGAATTTTTGCTACTAGAGGCCAAGTGAGGTGAACTCCATTGATGATAATTTTGCCTATTGAGTCGAAGGAATCATCATGTTCGACATCAGAAATGCATGGATGAAGTAGAAGTTTTCTAATTTTCTTTGTGCTATAATTTTCTTTCTGGCTCATACAGAATCTTAAATAGATTGGCATAAAAATCGAAAGCAACCTCTTTTAGGTAAGGTTGTACACGATTCACATACTATAGCATGTCGTTCTTCTCAAGAATGACATCAATTCCGCTATTGCTAAATCTCCTCTCGTTAATGTTCTATTCTTCAATGAAATTCTTCTTGGCAAATAACAAATATTTGTTGGTGCAGGTAGTAAAGAGGAAAGTTTGGTCTTTCTTGAGTAGTTCATATTCTTCCTTGGACATTGTATCTATTGGCTCATCTACTTTACTTTTTATCAAATTTTTTTAGAGAAAATAGAACGTTAAGCCTTTTAGTTCGGATCATACCTCCAAGGTACAACTTCTTTAGTTGAATATCATTATTAGACACTGCCTCAAATAATGAATTTGATACCATACTTGATTTTAATCTTTTGGGAGTAGAAGGAAATAAATAAGCTTTCTTCTTATCAAGAACATCCTTTTCTTTTTTACATTATGGCTCTTTCTATCCCATTGGTTATCATTAATCTTATCTTTTTGCAGCCTACAAAGCTTGCAACAAGGCCAAGACCAGTGGTCACTCCTATAATCTTTATTTCTTCCTCTTCCACCTCAACAGGCACATGAGTTTACTGAAGAATAATGTTCTCATCAACAATTAATAATAGAATCAACATTAACATAAGGTAAAGAGGATGCTATTGGCTTACTTGTTGAATAACAACCTGCATGAGTGGTTCAATTTTATCAGTGGGCATTGACTCATGTTTCGAAATAAAAGGGTTTCTTAGGAGATTACCAATTTCAACAAGTTCCTTCACACCATAAACCTTTTCTCGCTTTCTCCCTGAACTTTTTCATTAGTGATTCAGCCACTTTATCAACTCGATCATCTCCAAACATAGTATCCATTGATTGATCTCTTTTTCAGATGAATGTACTACACTAGTGCCAACAACGATGCCAACTGGTTATGGCACTGATGTATCACCAAGAGTCTCTAGTTGTTGTGAAGACTCACTCATCTTTTAAGCCAATTTTATATTTCTAATATTCATTATAGGATGTAATCTTGGCATTAGCCATAGGGAGGAGAAACATGATTACCAAATATCAAGAAAGATTTGAATACGAGAAATAGAAATAGGAAGAACTTTATAGGAACTAGGTTACTCAAAAAATTGAAAAGAAGTGGTTGAATAAATTTGCAACAAAAACAAGATATTTAAAGAGTAAAATTCCCTTAATGCACCAACTTTATTGAATTTCCATCCAAAATAAAGATAGAAAATCTATTCAATGTACTTTGTCTTAAAAATTAATGGTTGGGTGTGTGATCTTCAAATCACCGAAAATGACATAAAAATCACCATTTGGATCCCCTCATTATTAATTTCCAAGTGTTAAACTCGACTAAAATATAGGGGCTTTGTAAATATATCAGCAAGTTGATTTTTTTGTTTTTGCATATTACAATTTAGTTTCCCCATTCTCAACAAGTTCACGAATGTAGTGATGCCTAATGTCGATGTGATTAGTCCTCTAGTGCATACTAGTTTCTTTGATATGTTGATTGCACTTGATTTGTCACATTAAACAGTGGACATTGGTAGAGCCACTCTAAATTTAGCCATCATCTACTTTATTAAAAGAAGCTGAGCACAACAAATCCCTGTTGTAATATACTTTGCCTTAGCTGTTGATAGAGAAATTTAAGTTTGCTTCTTTTTATACCATGATACTAGATTTGATCCAAGATTGAAACAACTATTAAAGGTATTTTTTTGATCATCAACATTTCATGTCCAATTTCCATCTCTACACCTGTTCAAGCTTGTACCTGATGATGCGTTTCATAGCTTTGACATGATACTCTCTGTGGTTGTATTGATATCAAGCACAATCACTGACATTGAAGCTTAAATCAAGTCAACTTGTTGTAAGATACAAAAGCTTCCTATCATACTTTTGCAAGTGTTAGGAGTACTGAGCACTCTATTGGATCTAGTGCCCTAAGTGTAGTATATTCGTTTGTATACTTGTAATTTTTTGAACATATTGATTAAAAAAATGATTCATCGATTATATTAGTATTCTTTTTATAATTTCCTCATTTGGTTTTTGAATGCAAAGCAAAATAGAAGAAAATATTAGCTCATTGGCTCTCTAATGTTTACATTAATACTAAGTGATATTATGTAGTCTGATCATAATACGAAAATAAAACTTATATTAGTAAACAAACCTAAACATGTCCTTAGTCTAATAAAAAATGAACAAACCAATTGAAAGACTAATATGTCGTCTATCAAGTCTCATTGGGGAGATGCCTTATCTTGAGCATCGGAGTGGATGAATCCAAGAAGATAGAGAGATAGATGTGACTTATTGTACTGATAGTACACGGACTAGACCCAAGTAGAATAGAACCTGAGCTTGTTTATGGATTTACTCCTTTCTAATGTTCATAGTGTGGCATACCTTAATCTTGAGTGGATGATGGAATATGTATGTGTGACTCGTATACTTTGATGTAAGTAAAAGTCTAAGTTCAAATAGATAAGGAACTAAAAGCTGGTGCATTGGGCATTGACTTAGTCAGTATGTAACATCATTCACAATATTTGAATTCATAGCCCGAGACATGGGTAAATGATATCCTTTCATTGGCATTACATGATAGATGAAAGTAACCATGGCTACGAGTTGTTCGTCTTTGTGATGAATGACTTAATTACTATTTGATAGTAATTGACTCTTCATGAAGGAAGATGTATTGGTTACCATGAGATAAAATAGGATCATATTGGGAGAACGAAATGATTCCAAAGAGATTAAGAATATCCTAAGAGAGTAACACAATTATGACAAGGTCACTGGATGAGCACTGATTGAGTTGCTTTCATAATGGTTTTCACTAGGGAGAGCTTGATCGATACTATAATGGAATGATTTTGTGACTAAATGAGTTTATAATTAATAGGCAAAAATTTGGAACTTAATTATAAATAACTTCATCCCTAATGACATATGTCCAATCGGTCCCTCTGCTAGCTCGTTGAAATAAGGAATGAACTGAATGTTGAATCAAATGAATAGAAATGGATAGAAATGGTAAAGTTGGAGAAATGGGAAACAATAGAAAATGAATGTGGTTTTCTCACTAAGTATGGAAATGACATAAGAATTAATGTATGCCTTTATTATTAATTAATTAAATGAAGTTCAAAAATTAAATTAAATTAATTGATCATTATGAATTCGTTGAATATAGAAAAGTTAAATATATTTTCTCATAAAATCTTTTACAGTAAACTTGTCATGATTTTAACAGAATCATAATCAGGTTGAGAAATTTGTTTAATTGGTAGATTGATTTATTTAAATTAATTTATGATGATATTTTGGAAAAAAGAAAAACATGTATTGAGTTGGATTGAATTATAAAGTGTTGGGTTAAAATTCCATGAAGCATTTAAAATTGGACCTAACACGAAAACCCTTCATGTTAATCACAAGGGATGAAAACCTAGTATATTTAACTAGGGTTGCCACCCCTTTCTCTTAGTTCAACTAGGAATTTATTTTTCTATTAAATAGGCGTTTACTAATTCAATAAGGGTTTCACTTCTTCTTCCTATAAATAGAATGCACCGGTAGGGCTAAATACAGAATAAGTTTTTCACAACTTTGAGATTTTATTATTCTACCGAAAATAGTGAGAATTTATTTCTAAGTGTAAATTAGATTTTTTGAAATAACAATCCTATCAGTTTCTATTGAAGAGAGACTTTTGCTTTCCCACTAAAATTACATAATTTTTTGTTTTGTGTTTGATTTGAATTTATTCAAGCCCATACTCGAAGTAGTTTGTGGTACGAGAATAGCACAAGGATTCGTCTAGTCAAAAATATAGTTACAATTTTGGGAAAAGTTTATTACTATAAATATAACAGACCAACTCAATTTTAAAAATTTTAATTTTCTGTTATGCAAGAAAATCGTCTTCGAAGCGTATTTTTTCCAACACACTCCTCATGTATCTATGCTAATCTTTTTGGTCAATGAAATTGGAGTCCTTGCAAGCTTGGCCCTATCCATCCCAAACTTCTTAATTAGGTTCTTTGCATACTCTTCTTGAGAAAAGAATATGCCATTCTCAATTTTCTTGATTTGGAAACCGAGGTAGCAGGATAATTCTCCTACCATGCTCATTGCAAACTTGTTCTGCATAACCTAGACAAAGCTTGACACTATTTGATGTTTAATCAAAGATTATATCATCAACAGAGGTTTGAGAAGTAACAAATGTCACACCCTTCTTTGGTGAGTTGGTATTGTATGGGAGATTGCACTGACAAGACTACCTAATTCACAAGACTTAGACGGGTTAACGTTGGCAAACTTCTTAGCGCAGCATTTTGGGAAGCTTCACTGAGTTTGATGAATCTTAAATTTGCGGTTGGCAAGTTCTTTTTTTTTTTGGTGTGATCCTTACTTGGCAAACCCTCTCGCTAGTAAGACCGCCACCTGTGTTTATGTTACTGTAAAGAATTTGATTTTTAGGAAAAATGGTTAGTGGGATGCGTGTAAGTCATCTAGTATCCTAGTGGAGGTATTGTGTCATTAATCAGGACACCAGGAAAGCCTCGTAGGATGTGATAAATTAGTGAAAGTGTGTGTACATGATTATTGTAAGAAAACCCAAGAAGTGTTCTTCATCGCTAACGAAAGAACTATTTTTCAAGCTTATAGAATTTACTTTCCTGAAGACTGTGTACTAGTAAATTCTTAAATCCTTCTTTAAGTTTATCGGATAGAAATGAGTTATTGTAAGAGTTGTTCAGTAGGGTTTCAATCTGAATACCAGATAGGAATAAAACTTTCATTTGAGAATTGTTTGCATGTGTACTGATTCATGTTATTTTTTTGAATTTCGGTCATTCCATTATTAAAAGAACTTATTTGATATTTTTATCCAAAGATACAAGAAAAGGTCCCAATGCTAAGGAAAGGAACTCGTTGAGTGTAAAGCTCTGACTGAAGGTTTCTGGTGAGTCCCTTTGTTCCTTGAGTCTACTATCTGCATTATTATGTTCAAACTTTCCTGCTGTATATCGAGGTAAGTAACATAAATATGTGGTCTTGATATTTATGTCAAAAGGGATGTGGTAAGGATTTGATACATGTAAGGTTATAGTCGGTAATTTAGAGATAGAAATCTTGCCTGAGAATTGGTATAACTACTCATTCCTTAGTACACAAGCTTCGTATCTGAAATGGTGTAAGGAGGATTAGGAGGGTTGTTATGTGTGGTGATGAAAAGAAGATACAATATATCATTTTTCACCTTTGGTATGGAACTTTGGTGCAAACCCTGACTTGTGAAGACCTAGCCTTGCAAGGGAACACTCATGTGTTTGAATTACACGGAGGAGTGATAGGGGTATAGAGGTTATGATTGGTCTATTAGCTCTATGAAGTACTCTGAAGATATAGGATCATTGGTTCTTCAGAACAAGGAGAAAAAGCTAGCACAAAGAAAAGACTGTACTGATAAAAAGGTGTATATTGTGTTAGACAAAGTGGAAACATTGCATGAAGCTTAACACATACGTTAAACTTTCAAAAAGGGGTAGTCCGCAAAGGTGGAATACAATAAGAGTAGTTGCGCCTTGGGTCCCTTATTTGTAAGTCTCCAATAGCAGATAGTGTCTATCGTGGGGCTATGTCTATTTGCGAAAGTATCTACCTGCAGATTCTTCAAAAATAGGGAGAATTGTATCCGCTAGAAGTGGCGTACCATTTTGTCGGTCTAAGCCTTAGACTAAGGGTGTTTGTTGTAACCTATTTTGAGGCTATGTTTCCCTAGAAATCACTAAGTTCATATGAACTTACTTAGTTTCTTTTCTTCTTATTTCCATGCTTGTAGGTTGGACATACCATTGTAGGGATTCAACCAGATTTGTGGCCTATTTGTGTGCTATTTTCTTGTCTTGGTGTAACATGAGATCCCTAGGGAATTAGCATGTCTGTTAGCTTTCGCTACATGGAACTTAAAACAAAACATGTATTTGACAATGGTTTTTTGTATTTCTGGATTTTCGTATGTAGTTTTGCTAGGCTACATACCAAACTATTTCAATGATTTTATTCAATTGGAAATGAACTTTTAACTTTTGCTCGAGTGGTAATTTGTTTATGATTTTATTCTAACCTACGCATGTTTACAAGACTTCTGCCAAATGATATTTTTTCATTCCCTAACTATAACTGGCGTAATACTAGTTTAAATCTCTTTTGATTTATTATATGTATTTTTTAAAATATTGAGACATCACTCCAATACGTAGAATATCCGCTAAGCAAATATCTTTGGTTTACAAATGGTTTTGTCATTACAGTAGTTTTAACTTGTGATGCTCCATATCGGGATTTGATGATCAGGTCAGGTGTAAGGTGTTACAATTTTATTGGTATCAGAGCTTTATTTCACCGATTGTCAAAAATCGTTATTAGTTAGAAACTCCGCGATGCATGTTACATAAATCTGGCTTGATCCCTTATACTGTTACTAACTAATCTTGTGTATTTTACAGATATAAAGTAAGAAAATGTCAATAAACTCCAAGAACACTAAAGGGAAAGAGATTAAGAGTAATGCCCTTCCTCAAGCAAGTAGCCCGGGGCCTACAACGAGTGGGGAGCTTTGGGAGCCAAAACTAGAGAAGTCCTTGTCCGAAAAGTCCATAAGAGTAGTAGAAGTTGCATTGTTGATAAATCTTGTACCTCATGTCACTGTTGTAAAAATAGCATGTGGGGACCCAATGGAGGATATTCGTAAATTTGGCGCAAAGGAATTCAAAGGAAGAAAAAAGGATGATCTTATGGTGGCAGAGAACTAGCTCTTCCAAATTCGATGGGTAATAGAAGAGTTGTAATGCTTCCCAACCGAGAGTCTAAGGTGCTCTATTTTTCTCTTAGGAGACGAAGCGTACTAATGGTGGACTACAGTGACCAACATAATTCTCAAAGAATAGGTGAGCTGGGATTTCTTCCTGAAGAATTTTAGGGAAAAGTTTATCAAGAGGCTCTTCATCGAATAAATGAAGCAGAAATTTATGGAGCTTAAATAGGGGAGAATGAAAGTGTTTGAGTATGAGCGAGAGTTCATCAAGCTATGCAAATATGATAAGGACTTGGTTCTAGATGAGGAAGGCTTGTGCATTAGATTTGAAGGAGGGTTGAATGAAGAAATCCATGTGTTATTTTTTGTTCTAGAGATCAGGGAATTTGTTGCTCTATCTTCCAAAGCTTAGAGAATGGAGTCAACAATTCAAGAAAAGAACAAGGATAATGATAGGGAAAGAAACAAGCACGAAGCGTCTAGTGGAACTATGAAAGTTTGATTCAAACAACCCAGTGATTTAAAGGGTTATTCTGTGCTCCAATCAAGGAATCCCAAACTGTTAGCTTTCACTGAGAACGAAGTGGGCGTCAAGCCACTTCCATGGCTAGCACTGGAGGATCCAAGAAAATAAAGGTCCCCATTTGTAAGAATTGTGAGAAGAATCATATAGGAACATGCTTGAAAGTCATCGAGGCCTGCAACAACTATAAAACCCAAAACCACTATAAGAGAGATTTCCCAGTGGGAGGAGGTAGGAACATTGAACATTTTATTCAGGTAGCTTTGGAGTCTTAGCCAGAAGGGAAGACTGGGACAGTGGCAAAGTTCGGTTCTGTTAAAGGAGCTTCAAGATGGAATGTAGCTAAGACGGGCCCAAAAGCCTCAGCCAGAGGCTGTGAGATACAAGTGGAAGAGGACATTGAATTCCTATATGTTATCACAGGTAAATGTTATTTATTTGGCAACAAGATTCATGCATTGATAGATCTTGAATCTACTTACTCTTATATCTATGATAAGTTTGTGGATGGAAAGAATCTTAAAGTTTTCCCTACTGAGGCTAGAATGATAGTTACCAACCCACTCAGTTAGAGTATTATGGTTAATAAGGTAGAAAAGGATTATTCTTTGGGTTTTGGCAGATATGTATTTTTGGTGAACTTGATCCTACTGAGTCTCCAAAAGTTTGATGTCATATTGGGATTGGATTGACTAGCCAGCCATAACGCAGTAGTTGAGTGTAAATCTAATGGGTTGTGGCTATTATCCGCTGATGGCATCAAAGGGTTTATTGTAACGTGTAGGTTTGTGCAAGTATACATAGTCGTTATCAAGTAATCAGTAAGTATCGAGTTATCGTCTCCACAGGGATTGTATTTGTCCTAAGTCACTTAATTTGTAAAATTATATTAACAATTTGGTAAATAAAAACACAATATAGTTGAGAAGTGGTGATTAAAATATATTAAACTAAATGCAATGATCCCTAATGCAAATTATTCTAAGTATGCAAAACTATATGAATGAAATAGATTTTAGTAAAATTAAACACAATTTGCAACAATTATAACATAAATAAACTAGGACAATTACTTTAATTAAACTCAATTTATTATCAACATGCTTAATATCATTCAGAAAAATATTTCATGGCCACTCGATCTTTCATGAGTTTGCAAACCACATTAGGTCATTTCGGAATCCTTTACTTAGTAAATACACATTTTCATAATCCTTATTTACTAAGGGTTTCTTAGCATTCGTGTGAGGTAACAGGGACATGTCAGGTTGGAAACAATTTAGTCACACAAATCTAGAAACTATGCAGATAACAGAGCTTGGTCAAAGTTGTTATGCAACCTACAATTTAATCGGGTCAAGAACTAAATTGAGCATGCACATTTCAATTATGTGTCCATTAGCCGTCGTCTGGTCAGGATCACTCAGCTAATTCAGGTGCCTTTCAATCACGTACGAACGAAATACAAACTTGATTTTAATTGAAAACATGATCGATTGAGGCACAAACATTATAAGCATGAATCAAATAAATATTATTTAATCAAAGCAATCATCCTAGCTTAAATAAAATAAAGCTAACATTGTTGTAAACAAGAACAAAGAACACATAGCAAACATCTTTATATTTAATTAAAGAAAAGAAAGATTAAACCCAATTTAGAGGGGCTGTCACCCAAAACTCTGACTGACGAGGAGGCTCCTTTGTTCCTTTGCTTTCCTCTTTTGCTGATGGCTCTCCAAGGTGGCCGACCAAGGTTCTTTAAGAGGCTTAATTGCTAAAATCTCTATGAACAGATGATGCTAGGCGTGGGAATGTAAAAGGCTAAAGGAATTTGGAAAAAGCAGAGAATGATGCTTGAGGGATGATTGAGGGATGACGAATGAAGGAATGAGAGGGTCTTCTTTATAGGTGAGGAGAGGGGGATAGTTTACTAAAAATAGGAGTTTTCATCTTTTGAAGCATCTTCCATGGATGGCCGGCCAGAAATTGAGCAAGTTGAGCTGATTTTTTCTTGATTTTTGGTCATTTTCAGTGCCACAACAACTCGAGACTGAGACTCGGTCAAGTGCAAATCTTCTGGTAAATCTCTAATTTCTTTAACTCCTCAAGGACCTTGTGCAATTAAACCAAAGAGTGGTTTATGGACAGCCATGTGCAGCCGAATTTTGGGTTGAGTTGGTCTCCAATTTGGACGGTTTTGTAATCCAACAAAGCAATCAGATCTGTCCAGAATAAATCAACAAGTTAGAGGACCAAAGAATAAAATTTATCCAATTTAATTAATTAATTAAAACCCAAATTATTAATGAAATATTTTAAAATGGATTATTGAATATAATTTTATATTTTATTATTTAATTTAAGCATGCATGGCCCACTTCATGTCTTAAAAAATATAATATATTCAAATTAATATAAAATAAGCCATTTATTGCATGAAAACTATATAATAAAGCATAAAATCACATTTTAATAATTTTTACATCCTAATTTCATATTTTCACATTTTTCATTAATTTATTAAACAATTACTTAGTTTTGACAACGTATTTAAGTAAAAAGGTGATAAATTACATAGGAAAAATTCTATATATTTTTTCGTTTACACACCCCCAAAATGAAATCATTGCTCATCCTGAGTAATGTTTATGCACAGCAAATGGTCTTGCTAAGGAAAAATTGCTAATTGTGTAAGCAGCATCAATCTTTGTCCCATAATCATGCACTAATAACTTCATGCTTATCGATCTTCTTTATTAACAAGTAATCCATATGCAAACATTCCTTTAAGATTATACTAAGCTTCAAAATATGCCAACATGAATCATAGTTTGCATGTATGTCACAGCCATAGATAACATTCTTCATTCAACATAATTTCCTATCAATCAAACAAACAATCACAAGGCTTATTTATGATCTTCATAGGTTGAACTTAGGACTTCCTCTCCGCTAATGTAGGTTACATAATCATCAAATCAATAGGTCTTTTAAAAGGTTGTAATGGGGCTCAGTTAAAGGTAGAGATTTTAAAAGATGAGACATTTTGATTTTAAAAATCTTAACCTTTAACTTTATCTTGATTTTCTCGTAATACAACCTTTTTCTTTAATTGAACCTTTGGAACACCCCCAAACTTATTTTGAACTCAAGCTCATATATTTTTCCTTTTTTTTGTTAGAGATTGAGTGAACTTTTCTTCGCTCACTTTTTTTTAAGCATGAGAACATACATCTTTATGAAAATTTCGTCAAATGTTGATTCCCAAGACAACTTTAGTTAAGATAGATGCACAATATTAGGATAATTTTAAAAAGATGGTAACTGGCTTATAATGTAGGTTCATTGCAAAAATAGGCCTTTAAGCTCAAAATTACAGTTTCAAGGCTCTAATATCATAGGGTTGGCTCGAAAAGGCTCAAACGGTCCAAAGAAATAGTGTCTATATGATTTTAGATTTTTATGTCCCCTAGGATTTCGCCTCAAGAAAGTTACTAAATCAATTCTAAAGATATAAACCTTCAAGCATGTCTAATCTCAAAAGAAACTAAGTTTTCATGGAAAACATTACTAAGGCTAAGATCATACAAGCGTTCCATTCTTCATGATAACATACTTTCACTTAGATAAAATCATCATTCATACTTGCATACAAACTATCTTTGTAACAAAAAATATCTCTAAACATTCATTTATTAAAACATACTTATGAAAGAAATAATTAAAGCATACTTAAAAAAAATTAAAAGTTTGAGCAATTTATTTGCCTTACCCCTTTTAAAATGAAGCAATGTCTTTATTGTAAGAACAAAGCAATGAATGAAAACTGAACACCAGGTAGGGTTGTAAAGAAAGAGAGGTGAGTCATTAAGACTGCTTAAATACCAAGTCTTCCCTAATAACCTAATCCTAGACATGTTCATTCCCATTACCACATCACTTAGTCTTATTCTTTCTAAAGAAGTGTTAAGTTTGTTCATGCTTGCTATGTTTTATTTTATAGAAATTAAATCCAAATTACAAAAGAAATAAATTCCTAAAGACCTAAAAATAATTAAATAAATAACAGGATAAGAATCCCCCCTTTTATTTTTTTGACTTATTCCCCTTGTCTTCTTTAGCTCCATCTCCGCTTGCATCGTCAGTATCTTCCGTCCATGTCTCAAAGATAACATCTGGGAACTCAGGAACAAAAGTATTAGAGATATTCTTAAAAGTATATCAAATTGAGTCATCTCTAATTTTTGCATATTTCCAGTAAGTTTGTTGTTGATTGTGCATGAACTTGCACATATCCATCAAAATTGACAACTCTGATTTCCTTGAAGTACTTGCAGAAGTCGGCACGGGAGTTGTATATTTAGGTTCAACACTTAGCTTGACTGGTTCTTCTTCTAGCTCAACCTTTGGTTCAGGAATGTTCGGTTGCTTATCAAATTCTTCCTCTTCAGTGTCTGTGACTGAATTAGCTTCAGTTTCAGTTCCATTTGTTGACTCCTCTATATCTGGCTTAGTTGCCTCTTCTTGCTCGTCTTGATTCAGTTCATGCACCCTCTCTACTAATCTTTCAAGATCATAATTTGTAATGAATCCTTAAACATATTGCCCTTTTAGATTTGCTTGTGTTTGAACACGGGCCTTTAAGCAATGTGAAGTGATTAATAATGGGAAATAAGCACTTCCTGCCTTCTTTTTAGCATAATCGTGAATCTCCTTGAGGATAATTTTCCAAACATTAATGGATTTTTCTGTCAAAATTGCATATAACAAAATCATTCGTTACATTGAGATGGTGGAACTATGTGAGATAGGCATAAAACTATAACGAACGAAATAAAATCATACCTTTGCTACTGGTTTTAAGTATTCTCTACGACAAGAATGACTCCCATACTTTCTTATAATCCATTGGGATCCCGGATTTGTCACAACATCAAGCACTTGTTGAAGAAAATCCCAATTGATATTGTTCATCATAGGGTAGTACGTATCTTCTTCAACATCAGGTAAATTAAACAAATCATTAATGGACTTAGAAGTAAGAGGTACCTTTTTCTTTCGAATGATGACTTTAGTAGCATCTTGCGTAGTCAAAATAGCATAGAATTCTCGAACTAGTTCATCATCGGGAAGTGAACGAGCATCACAAAATCGTTCCCACTTGAGAGCATTGATTTTCTTTTTAATCGGTATAGGTACAACCATCAAATCATTACTCTTCAAGTCAAAACCTTTTTCTGGCATCATAGATTTATGCTTGAAGATTGAATCAAATCTCTCTTTCACTTCTTTATCGATCAAAATCGGGGTTTTAGGAGTAGTCTTTGAAGATCTGGTTCTTTTGCGAGACATGGTATCTTTTCCTAAAAATTCGGCAAAGTTTCTTCACAAATGAGAAAAAAGAAATCGACAAAGTGGGTAGAACTTGCTACGACAAAAATCTTGCGATAGCAAGGATGGTCTAGCAGAGACGATGACGTACGACAACAACGGTGGTGCTTCGGCAATCTCTTTACGGCAGAAACAGGGAATTTGGGCAAAAAAGGAAGAGAACTAGGGTTTCTTTCGGAATTTGAGGTTGACGGTACAAAAGGGAGATTTTAGAATTTTTAGGGTGTAAGCAAATTGCTTTGAGGGATATGAAAATTAGTAGAATGGATAGGGGTTTATATAGGGAAAAATTAGGGCAACATGTAGCAAAAATTTAGCTACATTAAGGATACTTGGGCGGCAAGAAATGGGTGTGACAGCAAGACATGAATTTTTCCCTCCTTTTTGCTATATTGGGCCTCAAACTCAAACTGTATCTTACTAAAAAAATTGATTAGTACTTGGGCCAAATTTGACCCCATTTATTAACATAAAAATTTAAAATTTAAACAAAACAAATGAAACTTAAAATTTTATGTCTTAGTTAGAAAAAATTTTTTAAACAAATTACATTAAATTAATTCCTAAGAAAGTTTGGAGGGGTCACAGCGGTCCTAATTATTTATTTATTAAATGTAATAAATTAAGAAAATAAGTTCTAATTATTTATTTATTTACAAAATGAGTTCATAAAAAATTAAGGGTCTGCTAATTTGAGGGAGGATTCAATTCGCTCAACTTCACTATCCTAGTAGTGTTTGAGACATTGACCATTAACTTTAAACGTACCTCCATAATTGTTGTATAATTCAATAGCTCCATAAGGATAAACTCGGTAAATGGTATAAGGTCCTTTCCATCGGGATTTAAGCTTCCCAGGAAATAACTTCAACCTTGAATTAAACAACAAAACCTTCTAACCTTCTTTAAACTCTCGAGGTTGTATATGACTATCATGCCATCTCTTTTATCTTTCTTTACACATTTTTGGCATTCTCATAGGGAAACAACCTCAGCTCTTCCAACTCATCAAGTTGTAACATCCTTCTCTCACCAGCTTGCTTAAGATCAAAGTTCAACTACTTCAAAGCCCAGTGAGCTTTATTCTCCAACTCTAAAGGCAAATGACATGCCTTTCCATAGACTAGCTGATAAGGAGTCATTCCTAACGGAGTCTTAAATGCTGTTCGATAGGCCCATAATGCATCATCGAGCCTTCGAGACCAATCTTTTCTGCTAGGGCGTACTACCTTTTCAGGGATACCTTTGATTTCACGATTCACTCTTTCAACTTGCCCATTAGACTAGGGGTGATAGGTAGTAGCAATCTTCTGCTTCACAACATATTTGTTAAGCAACCAATTAAGCCATTTGTTCACAAAGTGAGAACATTCATCACTAATAATAGCTCTTGGAGTCCCAAATCATGTAAACACATGCCTTTGTAGAAATCGCATGACTACCTTAGCATCATTTGTAGGGTATGCTTCAACTTCAACCCACTTGGATACATAGTCCACATCAACTAAGATGCATTTGTTCCCATACGAAAAAGGAAATAGGCCTAAGAAGTCAATGCCCCACACGTCGAACAATTCAATCTCCAAAATGTTTGTCAAGGACATACCATTCCTTCTTGATATATTTCTAGTCCTTTGGCATTTATCACAGTTCCTCACATAAGCATAAGTATCTTTAAATAGTGTAGGCCAAAAGAAACCTGCTTGCAAAATCTTTGCTGCAGTACGTGAACCACCAAAGTGTCCCCCACTTGGAGATGAATGGCAATGATACAGGATCTCAACAATCTCACTTTCAGCTATACACTTTCTGATTATATTGTCTGCACATTGTTTAAACAAAAACAGATCCTCCCAAAGATAATACCGACTATCATGAAGGAATTTTTTCCTTTGTCGGTATGTCATTTCTCGAGGAATTATTCCACATGCAAGATAATTGGAAAAATCAGCAAACCAGGGTATTTTATGAATTCAATTTACCTCAAATAAGTGTTCATCTGGGAAATTCTCATTGATAGGCACACATGACTGAGTTACCTCATCTTGCTCCAACCTCGACAGATGATTAGCTATTTAATTTTTGACACCTTTTCTTTCTTGGTTCTCAAGGTCAAATTCTTGGAGTAAAAGTATCCAACGAATTAGCCTTGGTTTTGCATATTTTTTTGTGAGCAAGTATTTAATGGCCACATGGTCAATAAATACTATAACCTTGGTACCTATAATATATGAGTGGAATTTGTCAAAAGCAAAAACCATAGCGAAGAGTTCCTTTTTAGTTACTGTATAATTGCATTGGGCTCCCGTCAAAGTTCTACTTGCATAGTAAATAGTGTGAAACACTTTCTTTCTTCTTTAACCCAACACAACTTCAAGGACATAGTCACTTGCATTGCACATCAACTTAAAAGGTAAGTTCTAATAAGGTGTAACGATTATTGGGGCTGAGGTTAACTGCTTCTTTAGCTATTCAAAAGCTTCCAAACATGCTTTGTTGAAATCAAACACTGTATCTTTCTCTATCAACAAACACAACGGTATAGAAATTTTTGAGAAATCTTTAATAAACCTTCGATAAAAACCAGCATGGCCTAAGAAACTTCTGACTCCTTTCACATTCATTGGGGCCGATAATCTTTCAATTACGGCCACCTTTGTTTTATCGACTTCAATTCCTTTCTTTGAGATCTTATAACCTAAGACAATCCCTTCCTTGACCATAAAATGACATTTTTCCCAATTAAGGACAAGATTCGTCTCTTCGCATCTCTTCAGTACCTTAGCCAAATTACTCAAACAGATATCATAAGTGTTACCAAAAATAGAAAAATCATCCATGAAAACCTCAACAAAAATTTCAACCATAACAGTAAATATTTCCATCATGTATCGTTGAAAAGTTGCAGGTGCATTGCATAAACCAAAAAGCATTCGCCTAAAAGCAAATGTACCGTATGGACAAGTAAATGTTCTTTCATGTTGGTCCTTTGGTGTGACAGCCCAAAATTGACCCTAGTCGGGAAGTGGTTTCGGGACCGTTAAACCGAGTCACCGAAAGGTTTGAATGTGATGTTTATTGTCTAGAATATGTAATCATGAATGTGTGAAAATTTCAAGCTTCGATTTAGTCGATTGCATGTGAATTTAGTCAATAGGACTTATAAATCCGATCCGTCACATGTGATTAATCCCTCAGAAGTTGAAATTCAATCTGACTTGAGCTATGAAGAAGAACCGATTCGTATCCTAGCTCGTGAAGTGAAAGAGTTGCGAAATAAAAGGGTTCCGTTGGTTAAGGTGTTGTGGCTCAAACACGGGATCGAGGAAGCAACCTGGGAACCCGAGAGCTCGATGAAAGAACGATATCCAAACCTATTTACCGGTAAGATTTTCGAGGACGAAAATTTCTTAAGTGGGGGAGAGTTGTGACAGCCCAAAATTGACCCTAGTCGGGAAGTGGTTTCGGGACAGTTAAACCGAGTCACCGAAAGGTTTGAATGTGATGTTTATTGTCTAGAATATGTAATCATGAATGTGTGAAAATTTCAAGCTTCGATTTAGTCGATTGCATGTGAATTTAGTCAATAGGACTTATATGAGAAAATTTTAAAATGTGATAGGTCAATGCATGAGGACCTATTAGTGCATGTGGAAGAAAAAGGGGACTTGCATGTCAAATTCCCCCTTCCTAATAAGTAGTGGCCGGCCATGCTATGGGTGGAAACATGTTGGGAACATGTTGGCCTAGTGAGGTATGTAGGATAAAATAAAATAAAGAGCATGGTAATTAAACAATGAAAAGGAAGGGTGATGAAAAAAAAATGGTCTCATCCATACCCCCCTTGTTGCCGTGAGTTGAGGAAAGAAAACAAAAAAAAAATGTGTTCATTCTTGAACACCTTTGGCCGAATAGAGGAAAGAAAGGAAGGGGAAGAGCTTGAGAAAATCGGCTATGGTGGTTTGCTAGACTAAGGTATGTTTGATGTTGTTCTTGAGATGCATGCATGTTTTAGTAGTTGACTTGAGTTCTAAAAACCCATGGTTCAATTTTGTGGATTGATGATGATTTTGTGTTTTGCCATTGATGAGTGCTTGAGCTTTTTGATAGTTGTTGATGAAAAGTGAAAGATATGTTAAAGATTAATATGTTAAATTAAGGCTTGGTAAGCTAGCTATTAAGGTGAAATGCTAATGTTAGTATTTGATTTGGTAATAATCTGTTTGGGGACAGCAGCAGTAAGGTGATTTTGGAAAATCGCCATAATTTGTAGGAGTTGAATTAGAAGCTGAGTGAATTATGCCATTAAAGCTTGAAGAGTCTATTTTCTTACAAAAGAAACTATAAAAACAAAAGAGTTACCGATCTTGAGATATTTGAAGTATTGTGGGTCTGAGTCAAAATGACTACTAGATTCCCTGTTCTGTCTTTAGGAAATCATTATAAATTGTACAAAAATGATTATAAGATAAAATTTATATGCTTAGACTCCTTAATGAGTCTAGTTTCAAATGAGATCAAATACAACACATTTTGAATTCTGTAGAATGAGAAATTTGATTCGTAGTGAAGAGTGGTCAGAATAGTCAAACAGTGAAACAGGAGAAACTTTAAGAAAAATCTGGTATTGATTGGCCAAGCCAAAAATTCTGAAAATTTTATGGATGGAAGATATACGAGTCTATATTCAGGGAAAATTAACGGCTAGTGATTTGGAGTTTTGTAGCTCCAGTTATAAACAATTTAGCGACTACTGCTCAGGAAAACAGCTCGTAGTGAATATGTGATTTTGTTGTAAACATTAATGAAAATTTGCCAATGAGTTATTTATTGACTATTATAAAGCTTACTATAATCTATGTGTGTGAAGGTCAAATCAATATATATTATTCTGAAAGTAATACTTGAATAGTCGATTAATGACTATTTTAAATTTTGTTGAACTTAAGCTCAAGAGCAAAAGGGAACTAGATCCGATAAAGGCAAAGAAAAGATCACTGAGTAGTCGAGTTGGAACCGTCTTACCCAACACAAGGTAAGTCATTAAGCATGTAGTTGGTATTATTTCAAATGGTCATAATGTTTATGTATTGATGCTGAATGGAATGAATAAATATACATATATATATGCATGTACGTATGTGATGATGAAATTGTTGAATGAAAAGAAAAGAGGTAAGATGTACTGAGTTGTTGATCTCGGCACTAAACGTGCGGGTATAACCATTTATGACCATGAGATTGGCGCTAAGTGCGCGGGATTAAATTGTACAGCGCTAAGTGTGCGATTTGACTATGTTGCACTAAGTGTGCGAAATGAATATGATGCACTAAGTGTGTGAATTGACCATGCGGCACTAAGTGTGCGAGTTTGACTATGTAGCACTAAGTGTGCGATTTGATTACGTAGCACTAAGTGTGCGAGTTGATTATATAGCACTGAGTGTGCGGACTCAATATGCATTCGTGAATCATTATGGACACTATGTGTGCGACACTATTGAGTCGATCGCGGACAGCGGATCGGGTAAGTGTCTTGAGTACATGGCTAATAGGTGCTATGCTTATGCTTGGTGTTGAGCTCGGTAAGTTTGAACCTATGTGACAACTATACTTGAAGTCACGTACATAAAATTTATCGTAGGATGGGTGAAAGGCCGTTTAGTCGTTTGATTGTAACAAAAATAAATTGATTTATGAAAATGCTTCAATGTCCTATTGATGAGTATATGGAATGTGAATGCATGAATTGATATGAAATTGAATCGATAGGTTGGAGGAACTATGGTATGGTTCGGAATGGATGGAGTAATTAGCCTCGTTCCATTTTGTTTTCTCTTGTGATAATGTTATTGATGGATGGTAGTGCATAGCTTATGACTTACTGAGTTATAAACTCACTCGGTGTTTCCTTGTCACCCATTATAGGTTGCTGGGACTCATCTATTTTTGCGGGGTCAGGTCGTCATCGAAGTCATCACACCGGATAGCAAGTTTTGGTACTTTCTTCTTAGTTGGCTTAGAAGAACATTTTGGCATGTATAAGCTATTACGTTGTGTTTGAACTTTGGCATGTAAACTTTAAGCCATGCGAAAATGGCACGAATGTTCGATTGAGTTGGATCAAGGGTAGGCATGAAATGGACCTAGTTACTTTCGTAACAGATGCTGGCAGCAGCAGTGTCATGAGATTGAAAAATCACTAAAAATAGTAGGAGTGGAATTAATTGATGAATAAATTATGTAATCGAAGCTCAATGAGTCTGTTTTCATGAGGAAGTAACGAAAAGATCATATGGGCAGTATATTAAGAGATAATCAGATTTTTGTGGGACAGGGCCAGAACGGTTTCTGGATTCCCTGCTCCGACTTTGGAAATTCATTATAAATTAACCAGAGATAATTAGGGGTCTTACCATATATGTGTAGATTCCTCTCTGAGTCTAGCTTTCATAGAAACAAACGGAATCAGTATTGAAGCCCCGTGCAGGGAGATATCCAAGTCGTAATGGGAAAAGGTCAGTGTAGTCGACCCCTGCAACATGGGAGACTTTGACTAATAAACTGTACTAATTGGCCCGACTAAAAATTCTAGAAAAAAATACATAGATGGGCACATGAGTCTAGTTTCTGGGAAAAATCACGAAACTGATTTTCGAGTTACGAAACTCAAGATATGATTTTTAAAACGACTAGTACACAGATTGGGCAGTGTCTGGAAAATAAATTTTATAAGGGGTTAAGTCAGTTAACACCTCGTGTTCGACTCCGGTGTCGGTTTCGGGTTCGGGGTGTTACATTTGATTGGTATCAGAGCTATGGTTTAGTCGGTTCTAGGACTACCATAGCGCGTATGAGTCTAGCTATACATGCCGAATGTTAATGTTTAAATGTGTGATGACTTCCGACGGTTGAAATGTTTTTGTTTTGATTAGTAAATGGACCTCGGTGAAGAAAGAACCCTAGCGGATGACGTTGAGAGTGTAGCGGCTGCTCCTGCACAAGGGACGCCGCCTGTTGAACCTCAGTCATCTGCGAATAATCAAGGTGAGGGGGCTAAACAAGCCTTCTTTACCATGATGAATGAGTGGGTCGCGCAATATGCCCGAACCAACCCGGCTGTCCAACAATTCCCAAATTTGAATAATCCACCCCAAGAGCCTGTAATGCCATCAGTCGCTGATCCTGTGAGGCTGAGTAAGCCACCTGTAGACTTGATTAGGAAGCGTGGGGCCGAGGAGTTCAAGGCCATAGTAACTGATGATGCCGAAAGGGCCGAGTTCTGGCTTGATAACACCATTCGGGTGTTCGATGAATTGTCATGCACACCTGACGAATGTCTAAAATGTGCTGTATCTCTGTTGTGAGACTCAGCCTACTATTGGTGGAGGACCTTGATTTCCATAGTCCCAAACGAACGAGTAACTTGGGACTTCTTTCAAACGGAATTCCGAAAGAAATTTATTAGCCAACGGTTCATTGATCAGAAGCGTAAGGAGTTCTTGGAACTCAAGCAAGGCCGTATGACTGTATCTGAATACGAACATGAATTCGTAAGACTCAGTAGGTATGCCCGGGAGTGTGTAGCTGATGAGGTTGCTATGTGCAAAAGGTTCGAGGAAGGATTGAATGAAGATTTAAAGCTACTAATGGGTATTTTGGAAATAAAAGAATTCGTAACACCAGTCGAACGAGCCTGCAAGGCGGAAGAACTTGGAAAGGAGAAGAGGAAGGCTGAATTTGAAGCTAGAGATTATCGTAAAAGATCGACGGGTAAAGCTCCGTTCTCAGCTGTAAAGAAGTTCAGGGAGGACATTAATAAGTCGAGGGCGACTGTGGGAATTTCCATCAGGGCAAGACCATCGATGGGCTCCCGAGCTACTTCGGTAGCTAGTGTGGGCAATAATCGTCACGAGAAACCTGAATGTCCCCAATGTGGAAGACGACACCTAGGTGAATGTTGGGGCAAGTCTACTAGCAGGGCCTGTTACGGATGCGGTTCGAAGGACCACTTCATTAGAGATTGCACGGAGCTGGATGAGAAGAATAAGATTCAAGGTGCAAGACCTAGTGGAGTGACATCTAGAGGTAGACCACCGAGAATTTTAGGAGGTAGGAGTGGTAGCCAGAGAGGGGCCTCAGATACGGCCGATCGAGCCGAGAACCGTACTCCTGCTAGAGCATATGCCATTCGCGCACGAGAGGAGGCATCCTCCCCCGACGTCATCACTGGTACCTTCACTCTCTTTGATACTAATGTGATTGCATTGATTGACCCTGGTTCTACTCATTCATATGTATGCGAAACCTTAGCAACCAGTAAGACTCTACCTGTTGAGTCTACTGAGCTCGTAATTCGAGTATCAAACCCTTTGGGTCAATGCGTACTTGTTGATAAAGTGTGTAAGAGATGCCCTCTAATAATCCGAGAATCCTGTTTTCCGGCCGATTTGATGCTTTTGCCGTTCGACGAGTTTGATGTTATTCTTGGTTTGGATTGGTTAACCGCGCATGATGCGGTTGTGAATTGCAAAAGCAAGACTATCGATTTGAGGTGCGCAAATAACGAAATAATCCGAGTTGAGTCTGCGGACTTAAGGGGGTTGCCAGCTGTAATATCAGCAATGTTGGCCCAGAAATATGTAAGGAAAGGGTGCGAAGCATACCTCGCGTATGTACTTGATGACAAGGAGTTAGAAAAGAAACCCGAATCGGTGCCGGTGGTTTGTGAATACCCGGATGTTTTTCCTGAAGAGTTACCGGGTTTGCCACCTGTTCGGGAGGTAGAGTTTGGTATTGAGCTTGTACCTGGAACTACACCAATTTTGATCGCTCCGTATCGTATGGCACTAACCGAGTTAAAAGAGTTGAAAGCTCAGTTGCAAGAATTGACGGATAGAGGTTTCGCTCGACCGAGTTTCTCACCTTGGGGTGCACCAGTATTGTTCGTGAAAAAGAAGGACGGAACCATGAGGTTGTGCATTGACTATCGTCAACTGAATAAAGTGACGATAAAGAATAAGTATCCGTTACCGCGTATTGATGATCTGTTCGATCAATTAAAGGGAGCATCGGTGTTTTCAAAGATAGATTTGAGATCGGGTTATTATCAGTTGCGGATTCGAGATTCGGACGTACCCAAAACTGCTTTCAGAACGAGGTACGGTCACTACGAGTTCTTAGTGATGCCGTTCGGGCTCACTAATGCCTCTGCGGTGTTTATGGATTTGATGAATCGGATCTTCAGGCCGTATTTGGATCGGTTCGTAGTTGTGTTTATTGATGACATCTTGGTCTATTCAAGAGATGAGACCGAACATGCTGAGCATCTGAGGCAAGTGTTGCAAATTTTGCGGGATAAGCAGTTATATGCTAAGTTCAGTAAGTGTGAGTTCTGGTTAAGAGAGGTTAGCTTCTTGGGTCATGTGGTATCCGCATCGGGTATTCGAGTTGACCCGAGCAAAATTTCAGCCATACTTAACTGGAAGCCTCCGAGAAATGTTACCGAAGTCCGGAGCTTTCTAGGGCTCGCCGGTTATTACCGACGATTTGTCAAAGGTTTCTCGATGATAGCCACACCAATGACGAAGCTACTTCAGAAGGATGTTAAGTTCGAATGGACGGAGAAATGTCAGAAAAGCTTCGATCAACTGAAAACTCATTTGACTGAAGCTCCAATTTTGGTGCAACCCGAATCGGGTAAAGAGTTATCATTTATAGTGACGCATCCCTACTTGGGTTGGGTTGCGTATTGATGCAAGAAGGTCGAGTTGTGGCCTATGCGTTGAGACAATTAAAGCCACACGAGAGAAATTATCCTACCCATGATCTCGAACTAGCCGCCATTGTGTTTGCATTGAAAATATGGCGACATTATTTGTTTGGTGAGAAGTGCCATGTGTTTTCGGATCACAAAAGTCTCAAATATTTGATGACTCAACGAGACTTGAATCTGCGACAAAGACGTTGGCTTGAGTTGTTGAAAGATTACGAGCTTGTCATTGATTACCACCCGGGAAAGGCTAATGTGGTTGCGGACGCCTTAAGCCGAAAATCACTGTTTGCTTTGCGAGCGATGAATGTACACTTGTCTGTTCTACCTGACAATGTGTTAGTAGCTGAATTAAAAGTCAAACCATTATTGACTCATCAAATTCGTGAAGCTCAGAAGGTCGATGATGAATTGGTTGCTAAACGAGCTGAGTGTGTTCCGAACAAGGAATCGGAGTTTCAGATTGATGATGATGGTTGTTTGAGGTTTAGAAGTCGTTTGTGTGTTCCAAGGAATTCGGAACTCATTCCGATGATTCTGAACGAAGCCCATTGTAGCCGAATGTCAATTCACCCCGGGAGCACGAAAATGTACAACGACTTGAAACGTCGGTTTTGGTGGCGTGGTATGAAACGAGACATCTCCGACTTTGTTTCGAGATGTTTAATATGTCAACAAGTGAAAGCAGAACATCAAGTGCCTTCAGGGTTACTTCAGCCGATCATGATACCCAAGTGGAAATGGGACCGAGTCATAATGGACTTTGTGTCCGGACTGCCATTGTCCGTAAGTAAGAAGGATGCGATTTGGGTTGTTGTTGATAGGCTGACTAAGTCGGCTCACTTTATCCCCGTGCGTACGGATCTTTCATTGGATAAACTAGCCGAATTGTATGTCTCTCAGATTGTGAGATTACATGGAGTACCTATTTCTATCGTGTCGGATAGAGATCCGAGATTCACCTCACGATTTTGGAAGAAATTGCAAGAAGCTTTGGGTACCAAGCTGCATTTTAGCACCGCTTTTCACCCCCAAACCGATGGACAATCCGAGCGGATAATTCAGATACTCGAGGATATGCTGAGATGTTGCATCCTTGAGTTTAGTGGTTCATGGGAACGGTATGTACCTTTGATTGAATTCGCTTACAACAATAGTTTTCAATCAAGTATTAAGATGGCACCTTATGAGGCTTTGTACGGTCGTAAATGCCGTACGCCATTGTTTTGGACCGAGCTTGGTGAAAGTAAAATTTTCGGAGTTGATTTGATTAAAGATGCCGAACAAAAAGTAAAGGTAATCCGCGAAAGTCTAAAGGCAGCCACGGATCGTCAGAAATCGTATGCGGATTTGAAACGAAAAGACATTGAATATCAGGCGGGAGATAAAGTGTTTCTTAAAGTTTCGCCTTGGAACAAGGTACTCAGATTTGGCCGAAAGGGCAAGTTGAGTCCGAGATTCATTGGGCCATACGAAATATCCGAACGAGTCGGTCCAGTTGCGTATCGATTGATTTTACCCCATGAACTTGAAAAGATTCACGATGTCTTTCATGTTTCAATGCTTCGACGTTATAAATCCGATCCGTCACATGTGATTAATCCCTCAGAAGTTGAAATTCAATCTGACTTGAGCTATGAAGAAGAACCGATTCGTATCCTAGCTCGTGAAGTGAAAGAGTTGCGAAATAAAAGGGTTCCGTTGGTTAAGGTGTTGTGGCTCAAACACGGGATCGAGGAAGCAACCTGGGAACCCGAGAGCTCGATGAAAGAACGATATCCAAACCTATTTACCGGTAAGATTTTCGAGGACGAAAATTTCTTAAGTGGGGGAGAGTTGTGACAGCCCAAAATTGACCCTAGTCGGGAAGTGGTTTCGGGACAGTTAAACCGAGTCACCGAAAGGTTTGAATGTGATGTTTATTGTCTAGAATATGTAATCATGAATGTGTGAAAATTTCAAGCTTCGATTTAGTCGATTGCATGTGAATTTAGTCAATAGGACTTATATGAGAAAATTTTAAAATGTGATAGGTCAATGCATGAGGACCTATTAGTGCATGTGGAAGAAAAAGGGGACTTGCATGTCAAATTCCCCCTTCCTAATAAGTAGTGGCCGGCCATGCTATGGGTGGAAACATGTTGGGAACATGTTGGCCTAGTGAGGTATGTAGGATAAAATAAAATAAAGAGCATGGTAATTAAACAATGAAAAGGAAGGGTGATGAAAAAAAAATGGTCTCATCCATACCCCCCTTGTTGCCGTGAGTTGAGGAAAGAAAACAAAAAAAAAATGTGTTCATTCTTGAACACCTTTGGCCGAATAGAGGAAAGAAAGGAAGGGGAAGAGCTTGAGAAAATCGGCTATGGTGGTTTGCTAGACTAAGGTATGTTTGATGTTGTTCTTGAGATGCATGCATGTTTTAGTAGTTGACTTGAGTTCTAAAAACCCATGGTTCAATTTTGTGGATTGATGATGATTTTGTGTTTTGCCATTGATGAGTGCTTGAGCTTTTTGATAGTTGTTGATGAAAAGTGAAAGATATGTTAAATATTAATATGTTAAATTAAGGCTTGGTAAGCTAGCTATTAAGGTGAAATGCTAATGTTAGTATTTGATTTGGTAATAATCTGTTTGGGGACAGCAGCAGTAAGGTGATTTTGGAAAATCGCCATAATTTGTAGGAGTTGAATTAGAAGCTGAGTGAATTATGCCATTAAAGCTTGAAGAGTCTATTTTCTTACAAAAGAAACTATAAAAACAAAAGAGTTACCGATCTTGAGATATTTGAAGTATTGTGGGTCTGAGTCAAAATGACTACTAGATTCCCTGTTCTGTCTTTAGGAAATCATTATAAATTGTACAAAAATGATTATAAGATAAAATTTATATGCTTAGACTCCTTAATGAGTCTAGTTTCAAATGAGATCAAATACAACACATTTTGAATTCTGTAGAATGAGAAATTTGATTCGTAGTGAAGAGTGGTCAGAATAGTCAAACAGTGAAACAGGAGAAACTTTAAGAAAAATCTGGTATTGATTGGCCAAGCCAAAAATTCTGAAAATTTTATGGATGGAAGATATACGAGTCTATATTCAGGGAAAATTAACGGCTAGTGATTTGGAGTTTTGTAGCTCCAGTTATAAACAATTTAGCGACTACTGCTCAGGAAAACAGCTCGTAGTGAATATGTGATTTTGTTGTAAACATTAATGAAAATTTGCCAATGAGTTATTTATTGACTATTATAAAGCTTACTATAATCTATGTGTGTGAAGGTCAAATCAATATATATATTATTCTGAAAGTAATACTTGAATAGTCGATTAATGACTATTTTAAATTTTGTTGAACTTAAGCTCAAGAGCAAAAGGGAACTAGATCCGATAAAGGCAAAGAAAAGATCACTGAGTAGTCGAGTTGGAACCGTCTTACCCAACACAAGGTAAGTCATTAAGCATGTAGTTGGTATTATTTCAAATGGTCATAATGTTTATGTATTGATGCTGAATGGAATGAATAAATATACATATATATATGCATGTACGTATGTGATGATGAAATTGTTGAATGAAAAGAAAAGAGGTAAGATGTACTGAGTTGTTGATCTCGGCACTAAACGTGCGGGTATAACCATTTATGACCATGAGATTGGCGCTAAGTGCGCGGGATTAAATTGTACAGCGCTAAGTGTGCGATTTGACTATGTTGCACTAAGTGTGCGAAATGAATATGATGCACTAAGTGTGTGAATTGACCATGCGGCACTAAGTGTGCGAGTTTGACTATGTAGCACTAAGTGTGCGATTTGATTACGTAGCACTAAGTGTGCGAGTTGATTATATAGCACTGAGTGTGCGGACTCAATATGCATTCGTGAATCATTATGGACACTATGTGTGCGACACTATTGAGTCGATCGCGGACAGCGGATCGGGTAAGTGTCTTGAGTACATGGCTAATAGGTGCTATGCTTATGCTTGGTGTTGAGCTCGGTAAGTTTGAACCTATGTGACAACTATACTTGAAGTCACGTACATAAAATTTATCGTAGGATGGGTGAAAGGCCGTTTAGTCGTTTGATTGTAACGAAAATAAATTGATTTATGAAAATGCTTCAATGTCCTATTGATGAGTATATGGAATGTGAATGCATGAATTGATATGAAATTGAATCGATAGGTTGGAGGAACTATGGTATGGTTCGGAATGGATGGAGTAATTAGCCTCGTTCCATTTTGTTTTCTCTTGTGATAATGTTATTGATGGATGGTAGTGCATAGCTTATGACTTACTGAGTTATAAACTCACTCGGTGTTTCCTTGTCACCCATTATAGGTTGCTGGGACTCATCTATTTTTGCGGGGTCAGGTCGTCATCGAAGTCATCACACCGGATAGCAAGTTTTGGTACTTTCTTCTTAGTTGGCTTAGAAGAACATTTTGGCATGTATAAGCTATTACGTTGTGTTTGAACTTTGGCATGTAAACTTTAAGCCATGCGAAAATGGCACGAATGTTCGATTGAGTTGGATCAAGGGTAGGCATGAAATGGACCTAGTTACTTTCGTAACAGATGCTGGCAGCAGCAGTGTCATGAGATTGAAAAATCACTAAAAATAGTAGGAGTGGAATTAATTGATGAATAAATTATGTAATCGAAGCTCGATGAGTCTGTTTTCATGAGGAAGTAACGAAAAGATCATATGGGCAGTATATTAAGAGATAATCAGATTTTTGTGGGACAGGGCCAGAACGGTTTCTGGATTCCCTGCTCCGACTTTGGAAATTCATTATAAATTAACCAGAGATAATTAGGGGTCTTACCATATATGTGTAGATTCCTCTCTGAGTCTAGCTTTCATAGAAACAAACGGCATCAGTATTGAAGCCCCGTGCAGGGAGATATCCAAGTCGTAATGGGAAAAGGTCAGTGTAGTCGACCCCTGCAACATGGGAGACTTTGACTAATAAACTGTACTAATTGGCCCGACTAAAAATTCTAGAAAAAAATACATAGATGGGCACATGAGTCTAGTTTCTGGGAAAAATCACGAAACTGATTTTCGAGTTACGAAACTCAAGATATGATTTTTAAAACGACTAGTACACAGATTGGGCAGTGTCTGGAAAATAAATTTTATAAGGGGTTAAGCCAGTTAACACCTCGTGTTCGACTCCGGTGTCGGTTTCGGGTTCGGGGTGTTACATTTGGGGCTACAACTATTTGGTTATATTCCGAATAGCCATCTAAAAAATAATAGAATTCATTACCTGCTAGTTGATCTAACATCTAATCCATAAAAAGGCAGCAGAAAATGGTCCTTCCGAGTGGCTTTATTCAACTTTCTATAATCAATACAGATTCCCCAACCGATAACAGTTCTTGTTGGAATTAACTCATTACCCTCATTTTAAAAAATCGTGATTCCACCTTTCTTCAACTCACACTGCACCAGACTTACCCATGAACTATCTTATATAGGATAGATGATTCCCACATCTAACCATTTGATTACTTCCTTTCTCACAACTTCTTTCATAATAGGATTGAGCCTCCTTTGCTCTCACAACTCCTTTCTCACACCTTCTTCTAAAATGATTTTATGCATGCAAAAAGAAGGGTTTATACATCGAATATTAGCTATGGTCCAACCAATTGCTTTCTTAAATTTCTTTAGAACAACAATTAGTTGCTCCTCTTGATCTTTCATCAGTTCCGCTGAAATAATCACAGACAAAGTTGAACAATCACCTAAATGAACGTATTTCAAATGGAAAGGAAGTACCTTTAGTTCGATTTTAGGTGGTTCTTCAATTGACAACTTGGGTTGCACAAATTATCTGACTTCCAACTCTAATGGTTCAAACTATGTGGATTGAATAAAATTTCCCGGATTGGCTTCCATCAAAGCCATGTTTTCTTCACCTTCTTCATCCACCAAAGGGTCAAGATCTAAGGCTTTCTCCAATGGATCTTCTTCAAAATTGCTTTCCATAGAAAGTAAGGTTTCTATCTCTTCCATAACTGAACACTCCTCTGCTGGATCAAGAAATTTCATCGCTTTAAGAATGTTAAGGTTACCTGATCATTTTGAACTCGCATAGTGAGTTCTCCTTTCTACACATCAACTAACGTTCTTCCCGTGGCTAAGAAAGGTCTCCCAAGGATGATCGGCACTTCCTTGTCTACTTCAAAATCTAAGACAATGAAATCAACGGGAAAAATAAATTTATTGACTATTACCAAAACATTCTCGATTTTTCCTTCGGGATATGCTAAAGATCGATCTGCTAACTGAAGCGTCACAGATGTAGGTCTTACTTCACCTATCCCTAACATATTGAAAATAGACTTAGGCATCAATTTGATACTTGCTCCTAAGTCACACAAAACTTTACCACAGTAAGATTCACCAATGTTACAGGGTATAGTAAAGCTTCCTAGGTCTTTCAATTTCAGTGGCAATTTTTTTTGCAGGAACGCACTGCACCCCTTTGTCAAGGAAATAGTCTCATACTCATTCAGTCGTTTCTTCTGAGACAATATATCCTTCATAAACTTCACATAATTTGGTATTTCTTCTAAAGCCTCCACCAACGGAATATTAATGTGTAACTGCTTCAGAACATCCAAAAACTTTTTAAATTGCACCTCATGTTTCTACTTGTTTTGTTGCAATCTTTGTGGTTATGGAGATGATAGAACTGTTGGTTGAACTAGACAACTTTTCTAAGTAGGTAAATCTGTATCCAAAGAAGATGTTAAAATATCTAAATTCACTAAGTCAAGGTTTACCCTATCAGACATTGTAGATTCTGATTCCTTTGGTGTAGGAACTTCAACAGCTGGCTGATTCTTCTCAACGGGCTTATCTTCGACATCAATCAATCGGGGTTTTAGAATTTTACCACTTCGCAATGCCACTACCTTGATATGTTCTTTACCCAAATTTCTTGGATTCTCAATATCGCTCGACAAGGTTCCTTGCGGTCTATTACGTAGCTCTGTAGCTGACTGACCCATTTGGTTTGCCAAATTTTTCAGTGTTGCTGCTTGCCATTGGATCAAAGATTCATTCTTTGCCATGTACACTTTCAACAAGTTCTCCAAACAGTTTGATGCCTCAGCTTGAGGTGGTTTTGGAGCTTGTTGATTAAACCCTTGAGATTGGTTGGGTCTTTGCTATAATAAGTTGTTGTTCGGTCCATTTCCTTGGTTGCTCCAAGAAAAGTTAGGATGATTACGCCATGAAGGATTGTAGAAGTTGAACTGGCGTCCTTGTTCACTCCTATTTTGATATTGGTTCAACACATAGTACACTGACTCGGGATTTGATAGACAATTCTCAAAAGAATGACCTTCCTTATAGTACACACAGGAAACTACTTCAAACGGACTTGGTGGCTGAGCTGGAGAATTATTAGTACTATTAGCGGTTAAGTGTTTTAACATAGAGGAAATAGACAGTACCTAAGCCGATAACGAAGTGAGGGCGTCAACTTCATGAACTCTGGCTACACGTTTTCCTAAAGCTGTTCAATATGTTGGCCATTGATAGTTATTACTTGCGATCCTCTCGATGATCTCATAAGCCTCATTATAAGACTTAGACAAAATTGCACCATTCACGGAAGCATCTACCATCAATCTTGTATTTTGCATTGAGACCATAGAATGTCTCCATTTGGAAACAATGAGGAATCCCATGATGAGGAAACTTACGAAGTAACTCCTTGAATCTCTCCCAAGCCTCATACAAAGACTCATCATCCAATTGTTGGAAAGTTGTGATCTCGTTCCTTAAATTAGTGTTTTTGCTAGGTAGGAAATACTTAACCAAAAATCTCTCTGCTAATTCTTGCCATATAGATATAGAACTTGGTGGCAATAAATTGAGCCATGCTCCTGCTCGATCTCGCAATGAGTACGGAAATAACTTCAACATCAGTGCGTCTTCAATCACACTGACTATCTTGAATAAATCACTTAACTCCATAAACAATCGAAGGTGGAGATGTGGATCTTCCATGGGCATACCACTAAATTGGTCCACCGTTTGTAGCATTTGAAATATCACTAGTTTCAATTCAAACTGGGTTGCCTCAATATCATGCCTTCTAATTCCTGGGTTTAACTCACTGAAAAGTGGCACAGCATATTGTCTGATGCATCAATCCCTATCATCAAAAATGAGGTAGGGTTTCGTACATTATCGGCTTCATTACCTTAGTCTTGATTCTGATTTCCAAGGTCCATCTCAACTTGTCTTTGCGCTATTCGTTCACGTCTTCTTTGTCTAAAAGTTTGCTCAATTTTAGGGTCTACAGGGAGTAAATCGATAATTCAGCCTATGCTCATAAACTCCTAAAAATAAAATCACAAAAATTAAAATGAATAAGTTAGTAATATTAGAATAAATCAAATTGAGAATAAATAACTTCACGAAAAAAATGACTATGGCAACAGTTGACAAACCCCGGCAACGGCGCCAAAAACTTGTAATGCGTAGGTTTGTGCAAGTGTACATAGTTGTTATCAAGTAATAAGTAAGTATCGAGTTATCATCTCCACATGGATTGTATTTGTGCTAAGTCACTTAATTTGTAAAATTATATTAACAATTTAGTAAATAAAAACACAATATAGTTGAGAAGTGGTGATTAAAATATATTAAACTAAATGCAATGATCCCTAATGCAAATTATCCTAAGTATGCAAACTATATGAATGAAATAGATTTTAGTAAAATTAAACATAATTTGTAACAATTATAAGTTAAATAAACTAGGACAATTACTTTAATTAAACTCAATTTATTATCAACATGCTTAATAACATTCAAAAAATATTCCATGGCCACTCGATCTTTCATGAGTTTGGAAACCACATTAGGTCCTTTCGGAGTCCTTTACTTAGTAAATACACATTTTAATAATCCTTATTTACTTAGGGTTTCTTAGCATTCGTGTGAAGTAACAGGGACATATCAGGTTTGAAACAAATTAATCACACAAATCTAAAAACTATGCAGATAACAGGGCTTGATCAGAGTTGTTATGCAACCTTCAATTTAATCGGGTCAGGATCTAAATTGAGCATGTACATTTCAATTATGTGTCCATTAGCCGTCGTCTGGTCAGGATCGCTCAGCTAATTTAGGTGCATTTCAATCACGTATGAACGAAATACAAACTTGATTTTAATTGAAAACATGATCGATTGAGGCACAGACATTATAAGCATGAATCAAATAAATATTATTTAATCAAAGCAATCATCCTAGCTTAAATAAAATTAAGCTAACATTGTTGTAAACATGAACAAAGAACACAGAGCAAACATCTTTATATTTAATTAAAGAAAAGAAAGATTAAACCCAATTCAGAGGGGCTGTCACACAAAACTCTGACTGACGAGGCTATTTTGTTCCTTTACTTTGCTCTTTTGCTGATGGCTCTCCAAGGTGGCCGACCAAGGTTCTTTAAAAGGCTTAATTACTAAAATATCTATGAAGAGATAATGCTAGGCGTGGGAATGGAAAAGACTAAGATAATTTGGAAAAAAACAGAATGATGCTTGAGAGATGATTGAGGGATGATGAATGATGGAATGAGAGGGTCTTATTTATAGGTGAGGAAAGGGGGATAGTTTGCTCAAAATAGGAGTTTTCATCTTTTGAAGCATCTTCCATGGATGGCCGGCCATAAATTGAGCAAGTTGAGCTGATTTTTTCTTGATTTTTGGTCATTTTCAATGCCACAACAACTCAAGACTGAGACTCGGTCAAGTGCAAATCTTCTGCTAAATCTCTAATTTCTTTAACTCCTCAAGGACCTTGTGCAATTAAACCGAAGAGTGGTTTATGGATAGCCATGTGCAGCCGAATTTTGGGTTGACTTGGTCTCCAATTTGGACAGTTTTGTAATCCAACAAAGCTATTAGATCTGTCCAGAATAAATCAACAAGTTAGAGGACCAAAGAATAAAATTTATCCAATTTAATTAATTAATTAAAAACCCAAATTATTAATTAAATATTTTAAAATGAATTATTAAATATAATTTTATAATTTATTATTTAAGTTAATCATGCATGGCCCACTTTATGTCTTAAAAGATATAATACATTCAAATTAATATAAAATAAGCCATTTATTGCATGAAAACTATATAATAAAGCATAAAATCACATTTTAATAATTTCTATGTCCTAATTCAATATTTTCACATATTTCATTAATTTATTAAACAATTACTTAGTTTTAACAATGAATTTAAGTAAAAAGGTGATAATCCTATATATTTTTCCATTTACATTTATCTCATAGGAGAAGCGTGATGTCAGGAACAATATAATCATAGTTGTCTCATCTCGGAAAATGATTGCGAAGGCTCGAGACACTACCTTTGGCGTATATTTTGGACTCAACAATGATGAGGGAAGACTTTAGAGAAGTGCTAGTGGTGAACGAGTTTCTAGATGTCTTTTTGGAAGAACTTCCGGGGATACCACAAAACAGAGACATAGAATTCTGAATTGATGTTGCGTTAGGAACTGTTACTATTTCGAGTGCACCGTATAGAATGGTGGCAATAGAACTGAAAGAGTTACAGCCTCAATTGCAAGAATTGCTAGATATATGGAGTTTATTTATATTATTCAAGTATTTTAGTTTATTTGTTCATGCATTCGATTTATTTATTTATTTCAATCAAGAAATTCGCTACTCTATTCGCGATTCGATATTCAATCCATGATTATTCAAATCTATTTTCTCCTCCGAACCAATTGTGTTCTTCACTAATGGATGACATGAGTTGCTAAATACCTTAGGGGAGATTAACTAATGGATGGGGATGTGATTAACGGAGGATTTAGGGTTTTTCGAGAGTGGTTAGTTTGTATGAGTTATGCGTGCTTAAACCACTAAGATTGAAACCCTCGGAAGTTATCATAGGCTAGATAAGTCAAATCGAGTAAATCATAATTTATCCTGGTTGAGAAAGTGAGGTTGGAAGATAAGCGAGTATCAACAAATCGATTAGTTAATTAGAGACCGGGAGGTAATAGTTTGTTAATCAGTAGCTAATCCACCCTAAAACTCTATCCAAAAGATAGTTACAAACCCTAAAGTGAATTAATCATCCTAATTGGTTTATTTATTTTAAGTCATTTGTTTATTTTTCTTATTTATTTTTTAACAAATCAATTTATTTTATGGTTCATCATAATATAGTAATTAATTACTACTACTTAGACTTATTATTGTAAAATTGTAAAACGATTTTCAAGATTTATTTCAACCTCTCTTAGGTACATCCTTGAAATACATACAAGGTATTTCGTTGTACAAACTATATTACAATTTGACCCGTTCACTTGTAGACACCGACGTTATAATCTCTTATAATTTTAGTGTTATATTTTGCTATAAATAATAACTTGTTTATAGGCAGTCAAGTTGTTGGCGCCGTTGCCGAGGAGGTTTCAACAATAAATCATGAAAATATTTTTTGCAACTAAGAAGATAAGTAGAAATATTAAACCCTATAGATATGATTTTTTATTTTATTAAATTTAGAGGAGGAACATCATGGCAACTCTGTTGGGGAAAACTATATTCGAAATAAATCAGCTAAAACCTAGTATTGCCCGACCAGTAATGAGCACAATTCCATTTGAGATTAATCACTCCTTATTCACATGACTATCAACTAATATGAAGTTTAACGACGATTCAACGATGGTGGCTTTTCTTTTACAGTTTGAACAAATACGTATAACGATGAGCTATGCTGGAGTTTAAGAAGAAGCAATCAAGTTACTACTGATACCTTTTTCCCTGGGAGGCCAAATCCGAGAATGGTTAGAAGCATTACCTACGGGGACTATTACAACATGGGAAGAGTTTATGCAATGGTTCCTACGAAGGATAAAACCAGTGCCCGTATGGTTAAAGAGAAATGACAAATTACTGAAAATGAAATAGACCTTTGAAACGCTTACTCAAGCATAGGACATATTCAAAATAATTTTGTGAAAGGCATTAGAAAGTGGAATCCATAAATTTATTTAATTGCAGCACTTTTAAGTAGGTTTAGATCAGGAGAGCAAAGAACAATTTGATGCGATGGTTGGAGGAAGTGTGTGGTCAAAAACTACTCAAGAAATTGTTATGCTTCTTGAAATAGTGAGCAACAACGATTATACTTCAAATGTTGAAGAAATTCTAGAAAATGATTTTTTTGATACACTGTTCGAGAAGTAGTTGGAATACATCTATCAACTAGATTGGAAAAAAATACAAGGAATCTCTGCGTTAGTCAGAAAATCTTCCAACCAAGATGATTTCCTCAATTTTCAAACCATCATTATTGGAATTAAAGCATCTTCCTGCACATTTTAAATATGTGTATTTGGACGATAACGATACTTTACCAGTAATCATTGCAATAGACTTATCAATCGAATAGGATAAAGTGCTTTTGGATGTACTTAAAGCTCATGAGAAAGCTATGGGTGGAATATTATTGACACTAAAAGAATTAATCAAATTTTATGCTAGCATAAAAGAGGATTGGATGAAGGGAAGAAGCTAGTGGTCAACGCTCAGCGACGCCTTAATCTAGTAATGAAAGAGGTGGTCAAGAAGGAGCTAATTAAGTGGTTAATGTTGGAATTTTCTACCCTATCTTCGATAGTGAATGGGTGACTCCAACACAATGTGTTCCGAAAAAAAGAGGACTGACAGTTGTGGTATGTATCGATTACAGGAAATTAAAAACCGCAACAAAAAAAGATCACTACCTGTTGTTGTTTATAGACCAAATGCTCGATGGATTGGTTGGAAAGGAATACTATTGTTTCCTGGATGGATATTCCGGATATAATCAAACCCTTGTCCATCCAGATGATCAAGAAAAAACTATGTTCACATGTCCATTTGGAACGTATGCCTTTCGAAGGATGCCATTCTGATTATGTGACGCTCCAGTGACATTCATGCGTTGTATAACTACAATATTTGCCGACATGCTAGAATAAGGATTTGACATATTCACGGATGATTTTTCTATTTATGGGGATTCATTCATCTAGTGTTTCCACAACCTCGAACGAGTTTTAACAGGATTTGAAGAAACTAATCTGTGCTCAACTAGGAAAAATTTCATTTCATGGTAAAAGAAGGGTCGTTCTTAAGCATCAAATTTCGAAGAAAGGACTGGAAGTCGATGTGGCTAAGATTGAAGTAATAGAGAAGCTAACACATCCAACAAATGTTTGAGGAGTGAAAATTTTCTAGGACATGACAGATTTTACAGACAATTCATAAAAGATTTTGCACAAGTCTAGAAGCCATTAAGTTAGCCGATGCAACAAGATATGCCCTTCAATTTCAATGAAAAGTGCATCGAGTCTTTCATTGTTCCTAAATAGAAATTAGTCTTAGCACACATTATAGTCAGTCCTCTGTGATTATGTGTGATGCGAGTGATCACGTAGTTGCAACAGTCTTGGGACAAGACAAAGACAAGGTTCTTCATGCCATTCATTATGGAAGTAAGATACTTCATCTAGCTCAATGGAGTTACACTACCTCGAAGAAAGAAATGTTAGTAGTTGTATTTTCATGTGAAAGATTCAGACCATATCTGACGGCGAACCGATTTTATGTCTATACAAACCACTCAACAGTGAAGTACGTGATAAAGAAAAAAGAAACAAAAGTAAGACTAATGAGATGGATGTTACTCCTGCGAAAGTTTGATTTATGGATTTTGGATAGAAAAGGGACGAAAAATCATGTGGCCAATCATTTGTCACGATTGAAATTAGAAACTAAAGAAAAAAAGAGTTGGAAGTAAATGAGAACTTCGTTGATGAATAGTTTTTCAACTCAAAATAATTTCTAAAAGACATTGGTCTGCAAACATTGTCAATTATTTAGCCCAAGGTATTTTCCCGGTGGACACAACATGAGCACAAATAAAGAACATTAAGTATGATGCCAGAAAACATACATGGGAGGAATCATATGTTTTTTTGGCAATGTGTCAATTAGATAATCTAGAGTTGCGTAGTTGAAGAAAAGGTTGATGATATTCTAATGGGATGACATACATCTCCATGCAGAGGCAACTTCGGAAGTAAGAGAATGGCACAAAATGTTCTATAATCTGGATTGTATTGGCCTACTTGAAATAAAGGCACTTATGAATTTGTGCAAAGATGTGACACATGCCAAAAAATAGTGAACATTTCGAGAATGGATGAGATGCCACAAAATTTTGGAAGTAGAGATCTTTGACGTCTGGGGCATAGATTTTATAGGACCATTTCCTAATTCCTTTTGAAACCAATATACTCTTCTTGCATTGGATTATGTATCAAAGAGGGTAGAAGCAATTGCTCTACCAATTAATGATACTAAAGAAGTGGTGAAATTCTTGTAGAAGAACATATTTGCAAGATTCTAAACCTCGAGAGCCTTAACCAGTGATGAAGGTTCTCATTTTTGCAATCGATAATTGGACGTTGCACTAGCCAAATACAATTTCAAGCATGAAATTACTACAACGTATCTGTAACACCCAAAAATTTTAGTTTTTGAATTGTTGAAAATTCTCAAAATGAGTAATCTAGTTCAGTGTTCGGAGTAGTTGTGAAAGGTTTTGGGTTCAAATAATTTCTCTTGAATTTTTGTTACTTTTGTCCAAACCTTATCCTTGAACTACTGCCTTCAATGTTATTTTTGCTCAGCTAATAACGGAATGAGTCTACTGGTCCAGTGGTAAGGCTTTAGGTTACCTAGAGGTTTTATGTTTGATTCCCTGTGTGTGTGAGGTGGAAAATATATCTGCTAATTCCCAATCGGTGCTGCCCATATGGCAGTGTTTGGGTTGAGTTTGAATTCTGGAATCTAATAAGTGGTTAGTAGTGGGATTTTATTTTTTATTTATCCCTCAAAAAGTTCCCAAAATCTTTCCCACTTTTCCCACACACTCTCTTTCTCTTTCCCCTTTTTTCGTCCATTCAGTCACTTTTCCTAAATTTTCCTGTTTCATTTTTCATTCCTCCTTACTCTACTCAACATAATTATCCCCTTTTCATAACTACTTTTTATGTTCTTTCTCTATTTTTTTCGAACCCTGTGCTAGTATGGCACGAATTCCATTATTTGAATCCTTTTCGGTTGTTACAATTTTTGATGCTGGATGTGCATGTCTGGGTATTGGGTAAGACTATAATTCCTTTTGGTTGATGTGGTAATTTGTTGTTATTAACTTCTTTTCAAAGAAAGCGGTTCTACAACTGGTTTTAGTGTTTAATTTATGTGTTTTGATTCAATTAGGAGAAAATCCTGAGATGGTTGATTCTTCCACAAATTAAGATTTTATTTAGGTTGTTGTTTCATTCAAGGGTAAATGATTTCGCTGTTGTAGGGGTTCTTTTTTTCGATAATTAAGTTCACTTTTTGATGGTTGTTACAATTAGTGAATAAATTTTGGTAAAATTGTTGTGAAATGGTGAGTTTTAATTGACATTTTAGGTGCTGGAATCCTCGTAGAGGTATAAGCATTGAAACTGACCAGGTGTGTAACGAAAAATAATGAAAATAAACGAATGGTACGATTTCAAGAAGTGGACTATTGACTTCACACGGTCGTGTGCTAAACCCTATGCCATATCATGTGGGCCACACGGGCTGGGTTAGTTGGGCCATATGGGCCACACTATAGTATTGATACGTGATTTGTATTTAGCTACTTCATAGGGTCCGTGCTATATGAAAAAATGACTCTAAAACATGAATTCTGTTATACTGTGACTGAATGTGATATAGATATTGTATGTGTTATAAGTCCTAGCATGCCTAAAATGCGAAATTCATATATGTTATGTAATCTAAAATTCTGATAGCATGTTTGATGTGAAAAGCATGCAAGAAATATATGCATTTGATATCTGTTAGTATGTGCATGTGCATTGGGGCGGGGTAATGATGTGACGAAAAAAGTGTTGGTTATTTAATAATCTACCTTATCTAGTAGTTTGAACCACGTATATCTGTTCTGGTGGCTTGACCACATATCTGATCTAGTAGCTTGATTGTATTAATCAAAAAAGTTACATATGCTCACTTATAATTGTGAGGGGTTGGATGGGTACACATTACCCTAACTGGTGTATAGGTATGGTCAGAAATGGTGTGTAGCAGATAAGGGGAGGATTTGTATTTGTATCTAGATCTGAATATGTTTCTAATTATGCATCTGTATTTGACTATGAAAATGTATCTAATTTTATATCTAAACTGCAACTGTATGCATATCTGTACTTTGTGTATATATGATATGTTTGTTGGGTTGAGTTATACACTGAGCTTGTTAGTTCACCCTTTTGGTTGTTTCTTCCCAAGTAATCAGCAAACCTAGGACTGGACAACGCACAAGAACTAGGAACTGGGTCCTAGATAAGTATGGTTAGACTAAGAACCTAAACGGTTTATAACTTAAAGAAATTTCACTACGAATCGAAACAATCACTTAAATGGTTTTCTGAAATAATAATAGCATAAATGGTTTTTAACGAGGATTTTTTGTTAGAACTAGAAAGCGAATTATCGAGGCTAACAATGCTTTACCTTACGTTTACAAATTAGATTTTTAGGTTTTTTGGGTTTTCAAATGAGTTGGTGTAACTTATCTAGATTCAGAAATAGCATACAGGTCGGATTTAAGGTCTTACATTTGGTGGTATTAGAGCCAGAGTTAAAAGTCGGGATGTAATTTTTGGTTCAATTTTTTTAATAAAAAGTGTTTTAAGCAGTTTGTATTTTTTTATTTAATTTAACTAAATAAGTTTATAAAAATTGAATTTGAGTCGTTGGCGTCGATCTTGTAAGTACTTATACTTTGCTATATTTGATAATCTAGTAAAAACTATAGTGCTAGAATTACCTTACCTTAGCTCAATATTATGACAACTATAATAACTTCTAATAAAACTTTAGACTTAGGGTTTTCAATAATAAACCTTAGCTAATGCATAAAATTCTAAATTTTAAGAAACTTAGCATAATGAGTACGCGTAGAACCCAATATGTGGTACTCATGGGTGCGATGGGCACCATAGAGCGGCTCAAGTTAAGCCATCTTCGTTGGGCAACATTCTTAATTTAGAGACAACTGAGACAATAGAGACATCTACCGTAGAGATTGAGTCCAAGAGCCAGACTGTAAGGGATGACGCACTGTCCCAAGCTAAGTTGATAGTACTTCAGAGGGTCCCTAAGGCCCAAACTAAATCTGGGAGCCAAGGGTCGATTATTGAATGACTCCGGTCTAATGGGGTAGAATTAGTTAGGGCTACCGTTGGGATCACCCCAACTGTGGCTAAGTACTGGTTGGAGGCCACCTAGCGAATAATGAATTATTTGGATTGTACCCCTGAGCAAAAACTAAATGGTGCGGTATCTTTGCTTCGCGATGAAGTATACCAGTGGTGGCTACCTGTTGAGCGGGGTACTCAGCTTGAGCAGGTTACTAAGGATTTCTTTCAGAGCATCTTCAAGAAGATGTACATGGGGGCGAGATATATCGTTGCCCATAGGCTTCATTTCATTGGGTTGACTCAGAGCAAGAGATCTGTGGTTGTGTATGAGGTTGAATTCCTGAAACTTAGTAGGTATGCTAAGAGTTTGGTAGCGACAGACTATGATAAGAGTGTTCAATTTGAGGATGGGTTCAGGTATAATATTAAGGTGCTGGTAGCTCCGTAGCAGGAGCAGGTCTTCAAAACATTAGTGGAGAAGGCAAAGATTATTAAAGAGAGTAAGCACGTGGAGCACGAAAAGAGAGATCGGGAAAGAGGTAAGAGAAAGAACAAGAGTGATGCGGGTCCCTCTAGTTTAGCTCAATGGCCCAAGATACTGGCCAAGTTTGATAGTCCTCAGTAAGTTTAGGCAACTGTATGAATTGTTGGTATTCCAATTTGTGGGGACTGTGGTAGACGTCATTCAGGTGAGTGTTGGAGGAGGTTGGGAGCTTGTCTTCGATGCGATTCTATAGAGCACCATATTAAGGATTGCCCGTATAGAGTAGATCAGATGCAAGTTCCGATTCAAGTTTCGCTTTAGCTATAGAGGGCAGTACAACAACAACCTAGGGGTCGTGGTCAGGCTTAGGGTTGTAATGGTTTAGGTTGTGGAAAGAGAGCTTTGGGAAAAGGTGCTAATTAGAGTGAGGCAAGACAACCTAAATTAAGGTATGCAGTAAGATGTCGTGAGATTGGAGATGCGACTGATGTGATAGCTGGTACGTTTTTTATTTATTCTCTTCGTTACTTCGCATTGATTGATATTGGCTCAACACATTCATATGTAGCTAGTTCTGTTTCTGTTAATCTGGGTGTCATACCCCATATATGTTTTTTAAAATTGTAGTGCAAAAACAAAAACAAGGAAAGGAGTAGTCCAGTGGTAGAAAGCCCCTAAGCATCTAGGCGGCCTATAGTTCAAATCCCTTTGCTTCCTTATATTTATTAATTTATTTGCACACTTTTCCCATGCGCATTAAAGCATTATCGTCCAACCCCCATTGTTGCCTTAATTAGTTTAATTCCTTTCCCCTTTTATGGGTCAAACTTGCCATAATTTGTGGAGCATGATCCCCTTTTATGCTCCTATGTTCCCTCTCCTTCCTTTCACCTCATCATTGCAAAAAATCAAGTGTCGACCACCCTAAAACACTCTATTGTCGTCCACCCCTCGCACTCTCTCTTTTTTTTCTTTTCTTTTTCCTTTCCTCTCCACACCATTTTCTTTCATTTTTTAAAAAACAACCACCACCTAAAATTCTTCCACCGCGAGCTATAGCTTCATCACCTCCACACCACCATCCAAGGTTCTCTCCTCCTCTTCTTTTCTTTCGATCACTACTCTTCACCGTTATCGTCACCGCTGTGAACCACCACAGACAACCATGAGAAAACCTTCCTCTACCATTCATTTTCTTTTATTTTCTCTCTCAATATTGTGATCGAACCCACCTATTCCTTTTTATATTTTTTTCTCATTTCATTGGACCATCATCGGACCATCATCGCCGTCGTCACCGATGCCATTTTTTCGCCTAGTTTTAGTTTTCCCTTTTCTCTTTCCCTTTCTCTTTAGATCCCTCCTATCTCTTCTAAGGATTTAATCATCCTATTTTATTTATTTTATGACCAATACTCATCGATCATATCATCCTTTTAGGTCGCTAAACCTCTCCGCTCCTTCACCAAGATTCATCATCAATTTCATTCTGTTATCGAGTAGTGTAAGTAAATTAAAAGTATTAAGAATATTCATTTCTCTTTATATTTTTCCCTCATAGTCGAAAGGTATTAAGATACTTTCATTCTTCATGTGTTGATGTCTTGTACCTATGTTCTTTGAAGGACCAAATGCCGCTAATCCATGAAATCATTAGTGTGACAACGAGGGCAATGGATCCATGTTTTGATTTAAGGGTGAGTAGTTGGTGAGATTTATTTCAATAATCAATCTTTCTGTAATAAACCATATCCGATGGATCTATACTAAAATGCATATTTTGTACATTAGATTCATCTCCTAATAAGATTGCGACAATTAAATCTACAATATAATATGTGGGATCTAAATCTTTAATAATATGTTATTAAAGAACTAGTTAAGAGTACGCCAAGTACTCTAAGAGGAGTGAAAAACTCATCGAAAGGAAATCCAAGTAAGAGATGTTAATCCTTTAGTTTCATGAAAAGCATGATTTGTGATGTGTTGATGTATGTGATGATGACATGTGTGCAAATCTCATCTCTATGTTATGTGATACATAGCTTAATTGATATGTTGAAGATTTAAATATGTGTTATATATATGTGTGTGATGAGATCCATGATTTAATATGAAAAATATATTTAAGCATGCTAAAGTGTGTAAAAAGCGAATAATATGTCTATCGGCTTTTTAACATCACAGTAATAATGTGCAAGCGTACACTTTCGATACCAGTATAGTAGACAGATATGAGTCTGTCGGATATCGATCCCATAAGGATGGTTGTCTTTTGTTTATCAATGTTAGTGCAGTAAATAGATAGAAACGAGACAAATTGTGAGAGTAGTTTTCGAAGCAATAACTTAAAAACAATAAGATAAAATATGATAATGATAAACTGGGATCCCTAAAGTGAAGATTCAATAGAATACTAAGTGCTCACAAGGTATAAAAGAATAGGTGATTGTCGATACATTAAATTTCAATGAATATATTACCAAGCTTAACTCTTATATTTAATCTAAGACTTAAACATGCACATTAACCACACCTTCCAATGATGGCAATGGATACTATTAAGAACAAGTGGATTAAATTCCTCTAATCCTCAAGCAACTTTCTTTGTCATGCTTGCTAGCTTTAACTGTCGCTACATTTTTTAGTGTCAATGACCGTAATAACACTTCCCTGCTAAAAACATTCAAACCCAAAGATTAAACAGTAGAAGCAAGATTGAATAAAAATAACATTTAACCCATAAATCATGTATACTTCCATCCAAAAATGAAATAGAAAGTAATCACCAGCGTTTAGAAAAGAAATATAAAACAAAAAGTGGAGAGTACTATTCCTAGAAAATCTCGACTTGATCTCTGAACTCCCTCTTGTGTCGCACTCAGGGCTCTTCGTTAAGAGCTAATCTACATCCCTTTCATGTCAGTTCACCTATAAGAGGCTTAAGCCGCCATAGCTGGAAAGCATCAAAAGATAGGTTGAAGAAGATAATACCCTAAAAAGCCTCATTTTTTTCTTTTTCATGTGAATATTTGTATTCTTCCAAATAGTACAGGTGTCCTTTCATTAGAATCATGCTGCCTCTGTACGTACAAGTTGGTTATACCAAAATGGATAGCTCACACATTTTTATTCTTATCTAGAAATATGTTAGGTGTGGCGAAAATTTTGGGCGCAATCTAGAAATACTCATTCAGCGGCATTAGTACCAAAACATGACGAAATTAAGGAAAAATAGGTTAAGATCTACTGAGTTATAAAATGCAATTTACTGAACTAAAAATGCTAAAATATGTGTTAAAGATAACTAAATGGGGACAACTTAACCAATAAGTAGGGAGAAAACATATGTTCTTTCTAGTACCATCACACCCCTAAACTTGAGTTTTTACTTGTCCTCAAGTAAAACAGAAACTAGCAAGGCAACATAAGAATTCACTAAGGCAAATGATCATTCTACCATAAAACATCAAAATAAACACATTTCACCTATGAGTATTTTTCTAAATATGAACCCTAGGTTAAATTATTGTTAGAATAAGCTAAATTAAGTTATCGGGACTCTAAAAACATAAAGAACATTAAAAACGGGGCTTGGAATCACTTACTATGGAGCTTGGAAGCTTGAAAATCCTAAATATGGCTTTCGCCTTGCTGATTTCGTTCACCATGGAGAAGATGGACAAATTTTTGGCTATTTTGGCCTTTTTAATTCTTTTAATTACTAAATGACCAAAATGCCCCCAACTTAAAATTTTCCTATTTCACTTATCTCTTCTCCATTTTTGTCCAACAAGTTAACCAATGGTCTAATTATCATTTAAGGACCTCCAATTTAAAATTTCATAACAACTGGACACTTCTAACATGTAGAACTCAACTTTTGCACTTTTTACAATTTAGTCCTTTTGACTAAATTGAGTGCCCAAACGTCAAAAGTTTTGAGCCAAATTTTCATGAAATAATTTTGTGAAATCGTAGACCATAAAAATATAATGAAAATAAATTTTTTTCTCGTAGAATTTGTGGTCCCGAAACTACTATTCCGACTAGCCCAAAATTCGGGCTGTTACATTATGCATGCAAAAAGATGCACTAATGCCTCGAATATCGAAAATACTCTAAGAAAAAGCTTGTGTATGTTGCTTAAGAATATGGACCAATTTCTCTTCTTGAGTTACATCCATTTTTGCAGAGACAATAACTAGGAGAGTATTGTTATCACCAAGAAAAGACGTATTTAAGATGAGTAGGTAGTGGTTTCAATTCTAGAGTAGGAGCTTCGTTGATAGATGGCTTGAAAATTAGAGTTGTTCTATTGGCTAAGTCTAAGGACTCAATCTGCCATCCATGCCTGAGTTCAATATTATTTACTTCAACTATGCTGTCACAAGTATCTAAGAATTCATCATTAAATGTCACTGCAAACTCCTCAAAAAGTATTGTGCTTTGGTCATTGAATTCTTCTTGAATTAGACCATCTAGCACATTGACAGTAATGTGCTCATCATTAAATAGTATGGTCAGTTCACCATTGTAAACATCAATAAGAGTTCGCCCGATGGCTAAAAATGGTCGTCCCAAGATAATGGGAACCTTCTTGTCTACTTTGTAGTCTAGTATGATAAAATTAGACAGAAAAATGAATTTATCCACACGAACTAAGATATCTTGAATTTTCCCTTCAGGTTGAGCCAAGGATCGTTCAGCTATTTGCAATCTCACTGCAATAGGTTTCATGTTACCAATCCCTAACTTTCTGAAAGTAGATAGTGGCATTAGGTTGATGCTAGCTCCCAAGTCACATAAAGCCTTGCCCAAATAATGGTTTCCAATTGAACATGGGATAGTAAAACTCCCAGGCTCTTTCATTTTGGGGGGCAACTTATTTGTCAAAACAGCACTACAGCCTTCTGTGAGTGCAATAGTTTCCATATCACTGAGTTTCTTCTTCTTAGACAGGAGCTCCTTCATAATTTTCCCATGATTCAGAATTTTCACAAGAGTGTCTACTAAAGGAATATTGACCTAAAGTTGCTTTAGTGTGTTTAGGAACTGTTGATATTGCTTATCTTGCTCATTCTCCCTTAATCTTTGTGGAAAAGGTAAAGGTGGAGATACATCTAATTGCACCGACACCTTTGATTGTGTCGACAATTTTGAGTGTCAAACGTTAGGCATATGAGTGACAATTTGTGGAACTTTTTTATTTGGTACATCAACAAGCTCTTCAAATTCAACCTTCTCACTAGGGATCACTTCACCAATATCTTGAAGTGCTACAGTAGAGTCTGTAGTCGGCTCTCCAGTTTCTTTACCACTCCTGAGAGTGATAGCCTTGCAGTGCTCTTTCCACCTCGGAATGGGATTTTTCGTGTCACTAGGTAGTGTGCCCAGTGGTTGAGTATTTAGATTCGAAGTAAGTTGTCCTAATTGTGCCTCCAATGCTCGAATAGAAGATGAATTCCCTTGCACAATAGCTTCTGTGTGTCATATGCTCCCGTATTAAAGCCTCAAGAGCTGTTATCGGGTCAAAAGGAGAAGCTTGTGTGTACTGTTCTCGTCGATGTTCTTGAACATGCTGATTTGGCATTAAAGAGTGTTGTGGCTGTGTCTGATTCTGGTGTGGATGCATCTGGCTTTGTTGTGGATGCATCTGAGTATGCTGATTATAATTCTGCTGTTGTTGAATGTAATTTCCTTGTCTTGAATTATAATTACCTTGAGTAGATATATTCCCATATTGGAATGTCGTAGCATTTTGTCCAGCATTTTGAGTTCCCCAAGACTACTGATTACGTGCAGAATTATTATAAGAGGTGCCATAAGAATTTTTGCGAATGTTACTGACATAAAAGGAATTCTCTGCATGTTGTGGACAATTTTCATAACTGTGGTTGTTACTACAAATCTCACAACAAAAGGTAGGAACATCAACTTGTTTAGTGACTTGTATAGGTGCAACGTCACTAATCCCTTGCATATTTTTTTATCATTTTTGCAAGAGAAGAAACTTGAGTAGTAAGTAGAGATATTGCGTCCAATTCAATAACTCCAGGAGTAACTTTTGCTTATGCAGCTCTAGTGATAGGATATTGATAATCATTCTGAGCAATTCTTTCAAGAATTCTAATAGCATCATTATAAGTACAATCCAGCAAAGGACCATTGGCTGATGCGTCGATAAGATTCCTCGTGTGTGAATTCAGTCCATTATAGAAAATCTCAATTTGTGTTTCCTGTTGAATGCCATGCATGGGACAATGTCGAAACAAATATTTATAATGTTCTCATGTTGTGTGAAGATTCTCATCATCTAGCTGATGGTAACCTGTAATATCATTTCGGAAACGAGCATTCATTATTGACGGGTTAAATCACTAAACAAATTATGTTGGTAGTGCATTTTAATATGTAATTGATTCATCATGTAGCCCAAGGAACCAAGTACGAGCTTTTCTCTGCAAGGAATAGGGAAATAATTACATCTTCAAAGCGTCATCAAGAACATCTTGTTGACTAAAGGAAGCACAAATCAATAAAAATGATTTAAGATGTTCTCGTGTATATTCATGTGGCAATCTAGCATATTGCCCATTAGAATTCAGCATGTGAAACATTACTCGCTTAGGTTCAAAATTTCCAGCTTGGATTGCTAGCTTAACAACTCCCAGTTGTAAGTCATCCAAGACAGGTGCTATAAAATCTCGTATAGTCCTATTTCGTATTTAAGCACCTTGTGGCAAAGGTGGCTTGAGTCTTGTTTTGTTTTGTAATCCATATTCCTTTGTTCTCGAAGTCTCCTCCGAACAGTTCTTTCAATTTTTGGATCAAAATCAGCAATAAACATCGAATTGCTTCGGGTTATACAACACCTAAAATAAAATGTGAAAATAGCGATAAAAAGAAAACAAGTTAGTAAAAACTAAATATTATGAAATAAAAAAAACAAAAATAAACATCAAACAAACACCATCCTTGGCAATGGTGCCAAAACTTGATCGGCTATTTAACGTCACAGCAATAATGTGCAAGCGTGCACTATCGATGCAAGTATAGTAGACAGATATGAGTCTATCAGATATTGATCCCATGAGGATGGTTGTCTTTTGTCTATCAATGTTAGTGCAGTAAATAGATAGAAACGAGACAAATTGTGAGAGTAGTTGTCGAAGCAATAACTTGAAAACAATAAGATAAAATATGATAATGTTAAACTGGGATCCCCAATGTATAAAAAAAAGGTACTATTCTTAGAAAATCTCGAACATTCAACAGAACACTTTCATGCTAAAAACATTCAAACCCAAAGATTAAACAGTAGAAGAAAGATTGAATAAAATAACGCTTATCCCAGAAATCATGTATACTTCCGTACAAACATTAAATAGAAAGTAATCACCAAAGTTTAGAAAAGAAATATAAAAGAAACAACTGGAAAGTACTATTCTTAGAAAATCTCGACTTGATCTCTCAACTCCCTCTTATGTCACACTCAGGGCTCCTCCTCATCAAGAGATAATCTACATCCCTTTCACGTTGGTTCACCCGTAGGATTCTTAAGCTGGCATAGTCGAAAGGCTTCAAAAGATAGGTTGAAGAAGATAATACCCCAAAAAGCCTCTTTTTTATCTTTTTCACATGAATATTTGTATTCTTCCAAATAGCACAGGTGTCCTTTCATCAGAATCACACTGCCTCTGTACATACAAGTTGGTTATACCAGATTAGACACCTCATACAGTTTTGTTCTTATCGAATAGCTATCAAGTGTGGCGACAATTCTGGGTGCAATCTGAAAATACTCATGCAGTGACATCAGTACCAAAACATGAAGAAATTAAGGAAAAATATGTTAAGATCCACTGAGTTATAAAATACAATTTACTAAACTGAAAATGCTAAAAATATGTGCTAAAGATAACTAAATAGGGACAAATTAACCAATAAGTAGGGAGAAAACATATATTCTTTCTTTCTAGTACTATAATATGTGATATAAGAAAATATGGCCATGTTTACATGCATATGTGTGAAATAGAGAAATATGTGTTATGTGAGATTATGAGCATGATCACGTGAAAAATTTCAAAAGAGAATTATATGTGTTAAATTTGAGAAATAAGCACATCACATGCATGGGGTGGGTCTTGTGAAAGGTGGAAGTTATGTGGCAGTTTATCTGCAATTATGTGGTGGCTTGTCCACAATATGTAATGAGGTTGTTTATCGGCATATATGTGGTGGCTTGTCCACAAATAGTGTGTTATTGGATGGACTGGTTTTGGGGAACTCAAAAATGGTGATTAGTTGATTTTGTCATGATAACTCTTGGAAAGAGTTATATTTCATGCCTTTAGATCTAGCTAATTGCCTGTACTTAGGTACATTTAGTTGCATTTTAAGATATTCCATTAGTATTTTTCTTGTTTTAACATTGCATTAGGAGCATGGACTGTACTTACATGTTAGTTATTTTTACTTGCTTGTGGAAGGGTTGTGTGTGGTGGTGGATTGATAGGTGCAAGATGAGAAACAAGAAGTAAAGGAGTGAAGGTTTGCCGAGGCACAAGGTTGAGAAGATGTCCAGTTAATACATTGTACTGCAATGCCATGGCAATGTCGAGAAAATGTCCAGTTAGCACTCAAAGTGTACCGGTCTTAAGCCTAGTTGAACTTATACCGCATATATCTACCTCAAAAAGAGGGAAGAAAAATCAAGGGCTGTTGGATTTACCCTAGGGAAAATGATTATAAAAGCAAAAGGAGGAAACTCTAAAGGAGGCAGAAAAAAAAAACAAACTTAGGCAAAAGAATTGAGGGTAGCAGCTAAGTAGTGATGGAAAGAGGAAGACAAAGGCAGTCCCTCTCAACCACCACAAGACACTGCATTGCTAGAGTGTAGGCTGGATAAGCAAAAGCTATCTTCTTGAAGTTCTTCCGTTATTTGTTGATTACTCTTCGTGAATTGATTTGATGTTGAATGATACTCTAGATTTGAATTTAATTGTCAATCCATGAGCTAAAGCTCATAGGGTTGGGATTACTTGATGAAACTCTTATTTCCTTTAATGACTGAAGCGTAGATTTTCTTTAATACACTGTTTCATTCAATGGTTTTTTCTTTTTACAAAATTCCATGTGTGCAAACTCTAGACATAGATAGATGTACAACATGTTCATTAAATTAATCTAATCCTGAGAAGGTTAGGTTATTGAGATTGAAACTGAATGATATGAGCAAGTATTTGACCAAATACTTGTAGCAGCCTTTAGGCATAAAGCAACATTCATACGAAAAGAAAACAAAACAGTGCAGGGTACCGTTCTAAAGGCTTATAGACATATATCGCTTAAGGCAAGGTAACTTGAGGTTTTGTTCTCGAAAGAAGTAGACCATTTTAGAACTCTTTCGAGTAGTAGATTAAGTATGGTTTTGTCAATGCATTTCTATCAATAAGGGAAAATTCTTAGTAATCAACATTGTAGACCCTCTATCCTTTAACCATAGAATCTTTTCCATAGCAATTTTAGTTGTTTATTTGTTTGTTTGCATATTATTCACGTCATTATTCTCGATTTGCCATTACATTCTAACTCTTGTCTTGTCATAGAATTTTCCATTATTTATCAGTTACACATTGCACACATCATTATTCCTTCAAATTACCACTGCATTCTTCTCATTATTTTTGTCATAACATTAATCATACTCATTATAATAACTCGATCATTTTATACCTAACTGATCCCTACGGTGACGATCTCGCTTATTACTTTATTACTTGATTTGACGTGAATACTTGCACAATTCACACATCATTTCACATTAGACAAGTTTTTTGTTCTGTTGCCGAGGATCTGCAAATTGGTGAAATTTGGTTTTCTTATTTTCATTTGTTTTCTTAGTCTTAGCTAACTTAGTTGTATTTAATTTCTACAGGTTTGCCATCAATGTATGAGAAGAGGCATTCCTGTTAATGAATAGTATCCTTTTAACCCAGATATTGAAAAAACTTTGCGAAGGAGAGGAAAAGAATTACATAATATGGCTAGGGAAGGGAGTGATCCTAGACTGAATGATCATGGTCTAAATGACGATCCAATTGGTTAAGATGTTGATCCTCCTATTCATCATGAGATATATGATCAAGATAGACCAATTCGGGAACATGTTGTTCCAATTCTGGATGATTTGAATCTACGAATAGTCAAAGCACACATACAAGCTTAGCAATTTGAGCTAAAACTGGTAATGTTTCAGATGTTAGAAACAATAGGACAGTTTGGTGGATTACCCACTAAAGATCCAAGACTATATTTAAGATAATTTCTAGAAGTCTAGACTCACTTAGACAACAGGGTATTCCTGAGGACACTTTGCTGCTTAAATTGTTCCCATACTCTTTGAGAGATCGTGTAAGGGTGTGGCTGAATGCTTTGCCATCGGGAACAGTGGCATCATGGAATGATCTTTGTCAGAGATTTTTTCTATGGTATAATCCACAAAATATGCATGCCAAGCTTAGAAATGACATCACATCTTTTCAGTAATCGGAGGATGAAGCTCTGATAAGTGCTAAAAGTAACATATTTTAATCCCATTCTTAATGTGTTTTTGGATTATTATTTAAGCAAATTGCTGAAGCTCCTAATCCTTTAAATTTATTTTTCTATACTTAGGAGAGCATTTGGGAGTAAAATGAGTGGAAAATGAGCAAAAATCTTACCAATACAGTAGACTTCAGTAGCCATACGGGTTGGGCCTTTCTACACAGTTGTGTGAGCCACACGGGTTGGCACACGACCATGTGCTAGACCATGTCAATTTCTGGTAGCTGTCGTTACTTCAACCGAATTAAATCTGCTAATTGACCAATATTAACTAGTAATATAGGGTAAATAGGGAATCATCCCATGAAGAAGCTCATGTTAAATCTATTTGAGGAGAAATGAAATTAAACTAATGTAAACCATACACACGCATGCAAGAAAAAAAAGGGGGAGTTCTCGTCTCAATGTTGCTAAAAAAAACTAAAGTAATGAACAAAAGTAATTCTAATTAAGACTGCTTGAAATTATTAATCAAATAGAGAGAAAAGGGTGCTTAGTTATTAACTCCTTAATCCGCACAAGTCATTTGCGACCTTAAATTATACTAGTAGACTAATTCGGCAGCAAGGCTGAAAAATCACTTACGAAGCGACTTCCTATCTCCGGTAATTTTTTTGATCCAATTAGAGAACGTTCATAACTGAAAACCTACCTTTAATTATCTCTTTGTCGACTATTAAAGGTGCCTTTAGTATTTTAGAGACTTCACCTAGCATTAACCATAGAAAATCCTCTAGCGGCTTCTAAGATTAAATCCGTAGTTGTTTTAATTAGCTGCAAGCCAATTAATCATCACGAACTCTAAGTTTAATTAAGAAATTCCATTACTCAATTTGTACTTAGATGATTGTAAGAAAATTCCTAAATTAAATAGGTGATCAATCCAATTGATTTAGAAAAATTCCTTGAACGATAAAAGCAAACAATTAAAGAATACCGAATTGGAATTCAGAACAAGATATGTTTTCGAATCAACTTGTACTTGGCTTCATGAGTGTCTAACTAAGCAAGAATAATTCAGCCACTCATAGCAAGTAAAACAAAACAAGAACTAATTGAAAAAACATGAATTTTGGACCAGTCTTGTGTAGAAATACTGTCTAATCGTTGAGCTTCCCTCTTCTCAACTAGCCGAATATTTTGGACTACTCTCTTCGGCTGCTTGATACGCACTAGCTGGTTAATTGAGGAATTTCTGGGTGAGTAACATGAATTTTTCCCTGTGATTTTTCTGCTCCCTCAACTGCTGCTTCTTCTCCTCTTTTTATGGAATAAAATCAAGTAAATCAAAATCACATATGTTCCTTGATTTTTGCTTGCTTATCGCATAATAGTAGCTTAACTCAATTAAACTTTCACTCCTACTTAACTTCTCAAGGTTGAATAGGTCATAGCTCCAAGTTGGACCGAATCTTGCCCTTGGTCTTCAAAGGGCTTGTGCGGTAGATTTGGTCACTTCATTTCTGCATTTTGACCACGTCAATTTAATTTTCAAAACCAGCATACGATGATCCTTATCCAATAGCTTCATTCGTGAAAATTAGATTCCAAATTAAGTCCATTCGAAACATCCAAATGTTCCTGTCTTGCACCATGGCTCAAAAATAACATTAAATTGTTAAATTGGGACGAAAATAAATTATCAAGGCATGGAATGTACTGAATGTAAATTAGGCTAATTAAAAATCATTAGATCAAGAATTCATCAATAATTAAGGTAATTTAGTTGAATAAGTTTAGCTCAAAATTGAACTTAACAAACTCCCTCATACTTAAGCTATTGATTGTCCTCGAGCAATTCCAAAAAGTCGAGAATCGAAGAAAAAAAAGAATCATGCTAGATTTTAAGAAATCAAGTTGAATCACGAACTATTGCATCTTTCATGCTTGGAATGAATTTTGGAATCATCAATCCTGAATTTCGGTTTTAAAAATCTACTTTAAATCCAAAAGAATATATACATACTATTTCAAAAAAAATTCAAAGCTAATCAAAATTTAAGAATGCTTCCTTGATCAATCCTCTCTGGAAAAAGTGTTTAACTCATATCACTCAATGTGTTTAGGCTAGTGTGCTGCTCTCAAATTGAAATCAACAGTAATTAACCACCATAGGCTTGCTTGTCCACCTTATCTTATAACATAACACATAAAAATCCAAAAAATATGATTGAGGCTAGACAAAGGTTGTAATGGGGCCAAGGTAATATTTAAGGACGGGAGGGATTTATTTGGATGGTGGAGCTAGTTCTCTTAAGCTAGTAAAATTCATCATTCGGAAGTCATCATTCTCTCTTATTTTTCTTTTGTTTTGTTTTTTTTCTCTTCTCTCTTTTTTTTTAAGTACGGATGACGGATTTAATCAGCCCTTCATTGTGTCTATTCCAGCCACCGGATTCGGCAATTTTGCGTCAATATTGCTTCCTTTATTTTGTTTGATAGAGAGGCTACAACTCACTGATTTTTTTCTTTGTTTTTCCCCCACATTGTAAATAAGCCCCTAAGTTTCAGTTAAAAATTACTCAAAGTAATAATTTAATCGGCCAACCGTATGTCGAAATCAAGATGAAGTTCGAAACAAAATTAACTAGCTTAGAGAAGGTGAGTTAATTTAAGCTTGGTTCAATTTCTAGAGGTAAATCAATAAAAATTGGGGAATTAAGGCTTCAAATTGGCTAACTAATTGGAAATAGTGTCAAGGTTGGCTTTTAAAAGTATTTGTGGCTTACTTCCTAATGCCTCTTAAATCATATTAATGTGAATCAGTTGTATCACTAAAATTAATAAGATCTAAAGAAAGTTCTGGAGTAATCGACAATCGATAACAATAATCATACATGAATAAATAATAACCTCTCAAGTTGGCATGGACGTCCCAACTTTACTCTCTAGGCTCAAATTCCTCACAAGGACCACATGATTAATCAATAAAGCAGACTAATTTTGATCCAACGCCAATTTTAAAGTACAAAACATGGGATTTTTCCTCGTTTTTGTTCTTTTCGAACCAAAATCAGTCAATTGAAAACAAAATTGAACCTAACCAATCGCCATACAACAATTAACTTGAATTCGTAAAATACATTTTCATTATTTATTTTATATATATTTTTATATTTTTTAAAGGAAATTTAATAAAATTTTATTTATGAAATTCGCTAAATGCGAACATCAAACATGTTAGAAAATCAATGAAATGATTCTCCCCCATACTTAATGTTTGCATTGTCCCTAATGCAAAAGAAAATAAAAAATTAGTAATGAAAAGGAACAATAAGAACATAAAAGATAAAAGAAAAACTTCTCTAAATGAGTGGGTTGCCTCCTACAAGCGCCTTTGTTTGAAGTCGTTGGCTCGACATTGCAATTCCTCACGGATCCTCAAGATTGATCTCTTCCAACCAAGCTACTTGCTCCCCTTCATGGAAATGTTTCAACCTGTGACCATTCACCTTGAAAATTTTATTAGTATCGAGGCTCCTAATTTCGACTGCCCTATGATGATGCACTTCAGTTATTATAAACGGTCCAAGCCACCTTGATTTTAACTTACCGAGAAATAGTTTAAGCTTAGAATTAAATAGTAGTACCTTCTCCCCCACCTTAAATTCTTTGCGAATTAGCTTTGAATCACGAAATGCCTTCGATTTACCTTTGTAGATGACCAAATTGTTGTATGCCTCTAAGCGCAGCTCTTCCAACTCTTGCAGCTTCAACTTGCGCTCTTCACCTACCAAACTATAATCCAAATTGCATTGCTTAACAGCCCAAAATGACCTATGTTCTAGCTCTACGGGAAGATGACATGCCTTCCCAAAAACAACCCTATAAGGCGACATACCTATTGGCGTTTTGTAAGCTATTCGAACAGCCCACAATGCTTCATCTAACCTTTGGCTCCAATCTTTTCTATTAGGCTTGACAATCTTTTCTAAAATTCCCTTAATTTCCTTGTTGCTACTCTCGGCTTGCCCATTGGTTTGAGGGTGATAAGTTGTCGATACTTTATGGGTGACACCATATTGTACAAATAAGGCTCTCAAGGTCTGATTACAGAAATGAGTTCCTTTGTCACTAATTATAGCCCTTGGTACTCCATATCTATTTAAGATGTTGGTCTTAAGAAGTTTGACCACAGTCTTAGCATCATCGGTCCTAGTTGGAAATGCTTCCACCCATTTCGACAAGTAATCAACACACACAAGAATGTATAAATAACCGAAAGAAGAAGGAAAAGGCCTCATAAAATCAATACCCCACACGTCAAATATATCACAAACATAAAAATTATGTAATGGCATTTGATTTCTACTACTTAAGTTGCCAGTTTTTTGACATGATGCACAATTTTTACAAAATGCGTATGAGTCTTTATGAATAGTCAGCCAAAATAACCCACACTCAAGTATCTTATGAGCTGTTCTCTTAGGTCCAAAATGTCCCCCACCCTCTCGAGAATGGAAAAAATTAAGCACGAAATCTATCTCACTATCATCAACACAATGCCTAATTATTTGGTCACTACAAAATCGCCAAAGGTATGGCTCATCCCATAAGTAAAATCGGGCTTGACTTCTAATTTTTTCTCTCAAGTGCCTAGGTGCATTCGTGGGGAACTCTTTAGTCCCTAAGTAGTTCACTATGTCAGCATACCATGGCAAAGCACTAGACACACTATAAAGTCTCTCATCAGGAAATAAATCACTCGGCTCACTCCTCACGTCCCCAGTCTCTATCCTACTCAAATGATCAGCCACAAGGTTTTCTTTACCCTTCTTATCTTTAATCTTTAGGTCTAATTCTTGCAAAAGCAAAATCCACCTAATCAATCTGGGCTTGGCTTCTTTTTTATGCAACAAATATTTGAGAGCACTATTATCAGAAAAGACAACGACTTTGACTTCTAACAAATATGCTCTAAATTTGTCTAAGGCAAAAACTATAGCATAGAGTTCTTTCTCGGTTGTGGTGTAATTGCATTGAGCTGAGTTTAATAGTTCACTAGCATACCTAATAATTTAAGACTCTCTACCGTTTCTTTGTCGTAGTGCTGCACCAACAGCCCTATCACTAGCATCGCATAGAATCTCGAAGGGTAATGCATAATTTGGTCCTTGAATGATAGGTGTCGTGATCAATTTCAGTTTCAATTCATCAAAAGATTTTTTAAAATTCTCATTAAATTCAAATGTGACATCCTTTCCTAGAAATGCACATAAAGATGAAGATATTTGCGAAAAATTCTTGATGAACCTACGATAGAATCCTACATGCCCTAAGAAAGATCAAATTCCTTTCACAGTTCTCGGATAGGGTAAGTTTTTGATCACCTCAACCTTGGCTTGGTCAACTTCTAAACCTCTAGATGAGACGACATGCCCCAACACTACACCTTTCTCAACCATGAGATGACATTTCTCAAAGTTCAATATAAGATTAGTATCAATGCAACACCTAAGCACTAACACAAGATGATGCAAACACTGATCAAATGAATCACCATAAACAGTAAAGTCATCCATAAATACCTCTATTATATATGAAATAAAATAAAAAAATGCTCGTTATACCTATTTGAAACGTGGTTGGTGCATTGCAAAATCTGAAAGGCATTCTCTTGAAGGCATAAGTTCCAAATGGGCAAGTGAAAGTAGTCTTCTATAGATCCTCAGGTGCGATGGGTACCTGTAAATAACCTGAATAGCCATCTAAAAAACAAAAATGTGAGCGACCAACTAGCCTTTCTAACATTTGATCCATGAATGGGAGAGGATAGTGGTCTTTCTTAGTGGTTTTATTCAGCTTCCTATAGTCTATGCAAACCCGCCAACCATTCTGCACCCTTGTAGGAATTTCTAACCCTTCCTCCTTGGTAACTATTGTGGTTCCTCCTTTTTTAGGTACAACATGAATCGTACTTATCCATTTTGAATCAACTATAAGATCAATAACATCAGCCTCTAACCATTTTAAAATTTGTTTCTTAACCACCTCCATCATCGGTGGATTCAATTGGCGTTGGGGGTCTCTTTTAGGAACTGAGTTTGGTTCTAAGGCTATCTTGTGAGTGCACAAAGTCGAACTAAGTCCCCTAATATCAGCTAGTGTCCAACCAAAGCTTCTTTATGCTCCCTAAGAACTCTAATCAGCTTGGATTCTTGGGTCTCGGTTAAGGCATTCGACACTATCAACGGTAAAGTTTGATTTTCACCTAAATAGATGTACTTTAAATTTTTGGGTAGCTCTTTTAGCTCAAGTTTAGGTGGTGAAATCAGTGAGGGAATTTGTTTATCGGTCACTTTAAGGCTAGGGAATTTCAGTTTGAAGTGTGTCAATTAAGGAAAGTTTAATGCACAAACCGAATTAATCAAAGAATCAGAAACAACAAATTCATGCTCATCGACATCAAAAATGCTTTTAGTTAGAACACCTTTCAACTCGTCATCCTCTCCTAATTCATAAACATTTTGAACAAAATTATCAGTTACATCAAGGGCAAACACAGAATTAATATCATTAGGATATCTCATAGCATCAAATATGTTAAATTTTATTATCTCACCATCAAATTCCGTAGTTAAATTCCCTTTATGTACATCAATTTTTGTTCTAGCGGTCTTAAGTAAAGGTCTGCCTAAAAGTAAGGGTACATCAATCGAATTATCATTAGGTCCCATGTCCAAAACATAAAAATCGGCCGGAAAGACTAACTCATTTACTTGCACTAAGACATCTTCTAAGATGCCATCAGGGTAGGCATTACTCCTATCAGCGAGCTGAATTATCAATCTTGTTTCTTTTAATGAACCTAATTGTGCTTTGTCGTAGATACTCCTAGGCATGACATTTATAGAAGCTCCTAAATCAAGCATAGCTCTATCAAGTTTAAGGTCTCCTATCATACAAGGTATCGAAAACATTCTAGGATCTTTGCACTTAGGCGGGAGTTTCTTTTGAAATACCGCAGATACATTTTCGCCTAAACTAATCCTTTCATTTCCAATCAATTTCCTTTTAGAAGTGCATAATTATTTTAAAAACTTAGCATATCTAGGAACTTGTTTAATTGCATCAATTAATGGAATGTTAACTTGTACCTTCTGGAAAGTTTCCAAAATTTCAGTATTGATGTCGTCTGATTTTTCCTTCCTTAAGTGCTGTGGAAACAGAGCTTTTGGCACATAAGATCACTGTTGGTCATTAGCATTCAAACTTCCTTCTGGTTGAGGCTTGAAGGCCTGCGTTTCCTGCTCAAAATTTGCTACATCGCGCGAAACAGTGGCCTACTGTAGGTGTGATTTCTCTGCTTCCCTTGGGGATGCTCGTGACTGTTGTCAATCAGCCTTTGGCAGGGCTAAATTCTCCTCTGTTCTATTACTGAATCAGACCTTCTTTACCTCAGTCTCGTCCTCCTCATCGTTGTTTTGGACCTTTTTCAGTATAGGTCTCAATTCCTTCCCACTTTACAAGGTTATTGCACTAACATTATCCCTCGGATTTGCTACTGGCTGTGATGGCAATCGATTATTCACCTGTGCTTGCAAGTTTCCAAGGTTAACATCGGTTGATAAGGCTCTAGTTTGCAATTGCGTCACGGCTGATTCCAAAGCCTAGAATCTTCCATCAATTTCCTTCTTTTGGTCGGACATCATCTTCATCATTTGTTCAAGCATGGTATGAGTCTTAGTCTCGGCACTAAGGTTTTGATGGGATGGTTGTGATATACTATATGGTTGGGAATTTTGTTGCTCAAATCTAGGGGGTGTGGCTTAGTTTTGGTATCTAAAATTAGGGTGGTCTCTCCAAACCTCATTGTAAGTAGCCGAATATGGATCATACATTCTCTGATTTGGGAAAATGGCATTAGCTTCTCGTGGGGATAAAATTGACACACCCAACCAACACACTAATTTCGTAACAAAGCTACCAGTAATAGTAACGCAGCAAAGCTGCCAGTAACAGTAATGCAACAGAGCTACCAGTATCAATAACGCATCAAAGCTGCCAATAACAGTATTTGTGGCAAAGCCACCAATACAGTATACTTCCCCTATATTAGAATCCGAACCCCATGCAGTATGTCATGTCATAGATCATACATGTTTGTAATATTTCATACTACAGTCATATAAATATCATAAAGCAAAACGGTCAGACATAGCATAAGGCCATAACAGTCATTTCATCTTCTAGGCGTATAACGGTCATTTTACACTATAGGGGTATTTCTGAAATTTTACCCATCAAGGTTATTTCAATAATTTTAACCATCGGGGGTATTTTGGTCATTTTACCCATCGAGGGTATTTTGGTAGTTTTACCAATCAGGGGTATTTCGATAATTTTACCTATCGAGGGTATTTTGGTAATTTTACCCATCGAGAGTATTTCGATAGTTTTACCCATCGAGGGTGTTTTGGTCATTTTACCTATCGAGGGCAGTTCAGTAATTTTACCCATCGAGGGTATTTCGGTAATTTTACCATTCGGGGCTAATTTAGTTTTTTATCCTTCGGGGGTAATTCGATCATTTTACCCTTTTGGGGTAATTCGGTCATTTGTGGCCCATTTTGGATTAAGCCCATGAAAACGCTCATGGAGGCCTCTACAGTCTAACACCACGTTTCGTGGCCTCGATTTACCACTCGAGCGTTGGCACGCCCTTACGGTCTCAGCGCCATCTTTTCTGGGTTTTCCGCTTTTGTCGATTTGCAGTTGAAAGAGAGTGTGATTACACACCTGATTACGAGAAGAGCGCAGCCTCCACGTACCCAACCTAGATTCAACATAATCCAACAGCAGTCCTTTAACCGTTAGGGTGAGACACCCTCTTTTACAATACACAACCCAAAAATCACTATCTTTACCTTGCTTGTATGAGGGCAACCCTACTGTTCCAAAACGCTAACCCAAAAGTGATCACACGCTGCAACGATAATCTACACCACAATAATGACTTTCATAGACTAAACTAGGCCATAATAGTGGCTAAGAGGGGTATTCGGCTTAACGATACAGATTGGAAAGGAACCGATTAAAATGAAAAGTGAGATGCATCGCAACTTACCGATAATCTGTAATACTGCAACACTTGAATAGCAATAGCGGCGAAAAGAAGATTAGTGCAGGAAGTGATCGAATAGAGGAGTACAATTGGCTAAACCCCACACAAAGAAATGAGATAGTTCTCAGTTCAAAAGGAAAAATAAAATAATACCAAGTAAGAATCAAAACAGAGATAGAGAGAGGAGAACATTCAGTCAAAGAAAAAGACGAGGGGAGGAACGAAATTCGGCCAAGAGGGAGATGGAAAGGGAAAAGAGAAAAGAAGGTTAAGCAGCAAAAAGGAGAGGGGAGAAGGGAGGGTTATTCGGCCAACAGAGAGAAGAGGAAAAAGGAAAACAAAATAGAAAAATGTACAAACCCAAGAAGAAACTTTCCAAAAATAATAGCTGCAATACGGAATTGACCAGAACCAAACGAGCAGAAAAAACAGCACAAGACTCTAATTGTACAAAATGTCAAAAGCCAAATTTGGCACTAGCAATCCCCCTAGCCGAAATTCCTAGAGTGCCAGAGTCCAATTGCTGCACAACTCTTCCTCTCAACAACTTCTCGATTTTCTCCACAAATCTCTCCCCTTATCACTCCACCGTTTTCTTCTCAACTCCATCTATGACCAGTTCAAACTTCCTTCGACAGTATGGTGGAGTTAGTGTTGGACTGAAACACTGTGGTGGAGAGTTTGAACTGGTCATAGAGAGGGAGTTAAGGAGGATATGGTGGAGAAAATCGAGGAGGGATAGGGGAGGATTTTTAGGAGTAAATCAAGGAGTTGGATGGGGAATGGGTAGTGTGTGCCATTTGGGGCACGTGAAGGCTTTGGAATTTGGCTAGGGGGTTTAGTTTTGTAACACTCCTAACCCGAGACCGTTGCCAGAGTTGAGCCCGAAGCATTACTTTACTTAACTTAAAAATTCGGGGCATAAAATTTTATTTTTGAAATTAATTTCACTATTCACAACAAAGCTGTCCACCTGCGCAGTAGTTACTAAATTAGTTATAACTCGAGCTACGAAATTAAAAATTTAAATATATAAATTTACCCTGAAACTAGACTCATATGTCTTCTTACCGTAAATTTTTCAGAATTCCAATTAGTACAGTTTATTAGTTAAAGTCTCCCATGTTTCACCACTCGACTATCCTAATCTCTTGTCACTAAAAACAAGCTTTCTCATTGTAAGATTTTAATATGGCGTTCTCACTTGTTTCTACAGAAAATAAACTAAATAGGGAATCTAGAAATATAAACTACAACTCATAACCATTTTTGTAAAATTTTTAATGATTTTCTAAACTTAGCACAGAGGACTCCAAAAACAGTTCTGACCTTGTCTCACTAAAATTCACATATCTTAAAATATAAAATTCATTTTGCTACACCATTACTTTTCGATGAAAGTAGACTAAATAATATTTAATTCTATATATCATTCACTTTCTTAATCATTTTATACTATCCTAGGTGATTTTTCAAATTCACGTCACTGTTGCTGCTTGAAATCTGTTTCTTTGCAAATTTTACTCTTTCATGATTTCTATGCATGATTTATCACCTAAACATTTGTAACAACAAACACCTTCATACTTAGCCATTTTAACAACCATTCATCATCAAATACTTACATATCATTCTTTAGCAAAATCATAAATACAAACATTCAAAATAACTAAGTCCCTATACATGCCATAACCCAAACATGGTTCATCACAAAATACCGAGTTGTTCTCGTTGATAGTGTGAACGATCTCCGACGTCTTTAAGTTCCCGAAAGTAGCTTTACAATACCATAAGAGAAAGAAAAATAAAATAAGTAAGCATAAAGCTTAGTAAGTTTACTAGTAAATAAATAACAACACTTAAAACAAATAGTTATACTCAAGTAACATGATCCCTAATTTCCTCTTTACTTAATCTCTTACTCGTTCTCTTGCTTGTTTACTTAGCTAACTCATGATTGTAACTTATTCTTCCCTTGCTGAAACATTGAGTATCAATTGATAATATAGTAGGTTCTTAACTCTTATAACTCATCTGAGCTTGACATTTATGCTTTTAAATGAACTTTCATTAACATGATTTGTTTACTAGCCCATTGAGTCACGTTGGAATAATAAGGATACTTGGGTCTTTTCTGATAATAACATGCCAAAGCCATGTCCCAGACCTGGTCTTACATGGGATGTTCTCATATCGCTGCCCATGCCATGTCCCAGACATGGTCTTACATGGGACCTCTCATCTTGATGCCAATGCCATGTCCTAGACATGGTCTTGCATGGGACCTCTCATCTCGGTGTCAACACCATGTCCCAGACATGGTCTTACATGGGACCTCTTTACCCAAATGTCATGACATTTGTATCCGATACATTCCTCATGTTTCAACGGGGCTTTTTAACACCGATTCTCTGTCATCTCATGCTTCAGTCAACATTAAATAAATTCATAAGATAAATGCATAATTTATGGAAAATAACAATATTAATAATAATTATTGAAATATTGTATTTATATACCTTAAACGTACCTCGGTACAAAATATAGCCAAATTCACCAACTTAGCCTTCAACTTTATTCTTTCCTTTGTCTAACCTCGAGTTTTGTTCTTCTTAATCTAAAATAGCAAATTTAACTCATTTAATACACACATTTATCAAAACAGCCCTCGACTCTAACTTTGGAAAAATTATGATTTTGCCCCTAAACTTTACATAATTACACTTTTGCCCCAAAGTTCGGAAATTAAACTTCATCTCATATTCTTATGTTATATAACATGATGAGCATTTTTCTCTTCTATGACAACATCAAATTCTCACTCTAACACTTACTTATGTACATTAGGGATTTTTACCGATTATATCAACTTACTCGTTTTCGCTTAAAATCGGCTAGCAAAAGTTGTTTAACATAATTTATAACTTCATATTCTATCATAAAACATCAAAATAAACACTTTTCACCTATGGGTATTTTTCCAAATATAAACCCTAGGTTAAATTTTTGTTAGATTAAGCTAAATTAAGCTACAAGGATGTCAAAAAAGTAAAAAGCATTAAAAACGGTGCTTGGGATCACTTACTATGGAGCTTGGAAGCTTGAAAACCCTAAATATGGCTTCTCCCCTTTCTAAATTCAGCCTAATGAAGAAGATGATCAAAAATTGGCTTTTAATTTTGTTTTTAATTCATTTTAATAACTAAATGACTAAAATGCCCTTAATGAAAAACTTTGGAAACATGCCTAACCATGTCCATTTTTGTCCACCAACTTAACCAATTGTCTAATTACCATATGAAGACCTCCAATTTAAAATTTCATAACAATTGGACACCTCTAACATATAGAACTTAACTTTTGCACTTTTTACAATTTAGTCCTTTTAACTAAATTGAGTGCCCAAACGTCAAAATTTTTGAAAGAAATTTTTATGAAATCTTTCCATGAAATTATAGGCCATATAAATATAATAAAAATAAATTTTTCCTCATCGGATTTCTGGTCCCGAAACCATTATTCTGATAACCTTAAATTTGGGCCATTACAACTCTCCCTCTTTAAGGATTTTCGTCCTCGAAAATCTTACCAGTAAAGAGATTTGGGTATTGTTTCCTCATTGTCTATTCCAGTTCCCTTGTCACTTCCTCAATCTCGTGCTTTTGCCATAATACTTTCACCAGTGCAATACTCTTGTTCCTTAGTTGCTTAATCTCTCTATCTAGAATTTTTTTACCGGTTCTTCAACATAAGTCATGTCTGGCCGAATCTCAATCTCTTTCGGTGAGATCACATGTGACGGATCGAAACGGTAATGACGTGACATAGACACATGGAATACATTATGAATCTTCTCTAACTCAGTTGGCAAAGCTAACTGATATGCTAAGGGCCCAATTCTTTCGGTCACCTCGAACAGTCCAATGAAACGTGGACCTAGTTTGCCTTTCTTGCCAAATGAGCTAACTTCGTCAGCTTATCAATTACAACCCATACTGCATCTTTCCTTTTCTGTGTCAACGGTAACCCTGGTACAAAATCCATGGTAACTCGGTCCCATTTCCACTCAGGAATTAATACAGGCTGCAATAAACCTGAAGGTACCTGATGTTCAGCCTTTACCTGTTGACAGATAAAGCATCTAGAAACAAATTCCGAAATACTCTTTTCATTTCTGCCCACCAGTACATTTTCTTTAAATCGTTATACATCTTTGTACTACCTGGATGAATGACAAAGAACTGCTATGTGCATCCTGTAAGATCTTTTGAATAAGCTCATCATTCTTTGGTACACATACTCTGTCTTTAAATATCAAACAACCATTAGAACCTATCTAAAATCAGACTTTATTCCCGACTCACATTGAGCTCTTTTAGCTTGCAACTCCCTGTCATTTTTCTGAGCTTCATAGATTTCTTTGAGAAACATCGGTTTAGCCATCAATTCAGCTAAAATGGAACCATCATCAGATAAAGTCAAACTAGTATTCAAAGCTCTTAATGTAAATAAAGACTTTCTACTCAAGGCATCAACAACAACATTTGCCTTACCCGGGTGATAATCGATCACTAGCTCATAATCTTTAATCAACTCTAGCCGTCTTCTTTGCCTCAAGTTCAAATCTTTCTGAGTCATCAAGTATTTCAAACTTTTATGGTCAGTGAATATTCAGCACTTCTCACAGTACAAGTGATGTCTCCAAATCTTTAACGCAAATACAATGGCAGCTAGCTCTAAATCATACGTCGGGTAGTTTTTCTCATGTAGCTTTAACTGTATGGAAGCATATGCTATTACTTTACCTTCCTGCATAAGTACACAACCCAATCCATTCAAGGATGCATCACTGTAAATCACAAATTCTTTACCCGGCTCTAGTTGTACTAAAATAGGAGCTTCAATCAACAATGCCTTTAACTTGTCAAAACTCTGCTAACACTTCTCAGTCCATTCAAACTTGACATCTTTTTGCAACAATCTTGTCAATGGGGTAACTATCATGGAAAATCCCTTTACAAACCGTTTGTAATAACCAGCTAATTAAAGAAAACTTCTAACCTCTAATACATTCCTGGGTGGTTTCCACTCAACAATTGCTAAAATTTTACTCGGATCAACTTTAATACCATCACTTGAGACAATGTGCCCAAGGAACCCGCCTTCTTGAAGCCAGAACTCACTTTTTCTAAACTTGGCATACAACTGATTGTCCTTCAAAATCTGTAAAACTATTCTCAAATGTTCAGCATGTTCAGTCTCATCAGGAGAATAAATTAGAATATCATCAATAAACACAACTATAAACTTGTCCAAGTATAGTTGAAAGATTCGGCTCATTAAATCCATGAATATGGCAGGAGCATTAGTCAAACCAAATGGCATAACAAGAAACTCATAGTGACCATACCTAGTCCGGAAAGAAGTCTTCGAAACATCTGATTCTTTAACCCGCAATTGATAATAACCGGATCTCAAATCTATCTTGGAGAACACAGTGGCTCCCTTCAATTGGTCAAACATATCATCAATTCTAGGCAGTGGATATTTATTTTTTTATTGTTACTTTGTTTAGCTGCAGATAATCTATACAGGACCTCATCAAACCGTCTTTCATTTTCACAAAAAGCACTAGTGCACCCAAACATGGTTCATCATAAAATACTGAGTTGTTGTCGTTGATAGTGTGGACGATCTCCGACCTCTTTAAGTTCCTGAAAATAGCTTTACAATACCATAAGGGAAAGAAAAATAAAATAAGTAAGCATAAAGCTTAGTAAGTTTACTAGTAAATAAATAACAACACTTAAAACAAATAGTTATACTCAAGTAACATGATCCCTAATTTCCTCTTTACTTAATCTCTTACTCGTTCTCTTGCTTGTTTACTTAGCTAACTCATGATTGTAATTTATTCTTCCCTTGCTGAAACATTGAGTATCAATTGATAATATAGTAGGTTCTTAACTCTTATCACTCATCTGACCTTGACATTTATGCTTTTAAATGAACTTCCATTAAAATGATTCGTTTACTAGCCCATTGAGCCACGTTGGAATAATAAGGATACTTGGGTCTTTTTTGATAATAACATGCCAAAGCCATGTCCCAGACATGGTCTTACATGGGATGTTCTCATATCGGTGCCCATGCCATGTCCCAGACATGGTCTTACGGGGGACCTCTCATCCCAGTGCCTACGCCATGACTCAAACATGGTCTTACATGGGACCTCTCATCTCGGTGCCAACGCCATGTCCCAGACATTGTCTTACATGGATCCTCTCATCTCGGTGCCAATGCCATGTCCCAGACATGGTCTTACATGGGACCTCTTTACCCAAATGTCCTGACATTTGTATCCGATACATTCCTCATGTTTCAACGGGGCTTTTTAACACCGATTCTCTATCATCTCATGCTTGAGTCAACATTAAATAAATTCATAAAATAAATGCATAATTTCTGGAAAATAACAATATTAATAATAATTATTGAAATATTGTATTTATTTACCGTAAACTTACCTCAGTACAAAATATAGCCAAATTCACCAACTTAGCCTTCAACTTTATTCTTTCCTTTGTCTAACCTCGAGTTTCGTTCTGCTTGATCTAAAATAGAAAATTTAACTCGTTTAATTCTCACATTTATAAAAATATCCCTCGACTCTAACTTTGGCAAAATTATGATTTTGCCCCTAAACTTTTACAAATTATGCTTTTGCCCCAAAGTTCAGAAATTAAACTTCATCTCATATTCTTATGTTATATAACATGCTGAACATTTTTCTCTTCTATGAAAACATCAAATTCTCACTCTAACACTTACTTATGTATATTAGGGATTTTTACCGATTATATCAACTTACTCGTTTTCACTTAAAATGGGCTAGCAAAAGTTGTTTAACATAATTTCTAGCTTCATATTCTATCATAAAACATCAAAATAAACACTTTTCACCTATGGGTATTTTTTCCAAATATAAACCCTAGGTTAAATTATTGCTAGAATAAGCTAAATTAAGCTACTAGGATCTCAAAAACGTAAAGAGCATTAAAAACGGGGCTTGGGATCACTTACTATGGAGCTTGGAAGCTTGAAAACCCTAAATATGGCTTCTCCCCTTGCTAAATTCGGCCTAATGAAGAAGATGATCAAAAATTGGCTTTTAATTTTGTTTTTAATTCATTTTAATAACTAAATGACTAAAATGCCCTTAATGAAAAACTTTGGAAACATGCCTAACCATGTCCATTTTTTGTCCACAAACTTAACCAATGGTCTAATTACCATATAAAGACCTCCAATTTAAAGTTTCATAACAATTGGACACCTCTAACATATAGAACTCAACTTTTGCACTTTTTACAATTTAGTCCTTTTGACTAAATTGAGTGCCCAAACGTCAAAATTTTAGAACGAAATTTTCACAAAATCTTTTCGTGAAATTGTAGGCCATAAAAATATAATAAAAATAATTTTTTCCTCATCGGATTTGTGGTCCCGAAACCACTGTTCAGATGACCTTAAATTTCAGCCATTACAAGTTTGGCATTTTCGTCTTTTGGAGGTTTTCTTTAGGGTAGCTCTGCCGAATTTGGTTTTTAGATTCTCAAAATACTCAGTTTTGGATTAGTTTCCTGTGCCTCTTTTTGTTGTTGATGCCGACTTTTGCCAAATTTTTGGGGAAGTACCTTTTCGGGTTTGTTTTAAGTTTTTTTTCTTCTTTCATTTCTTTTCTCATTCCCTCGCCTCTTTGCCGAATTCTCTCTTCTTCTTCTTTCCTTCTCTTTTCTCTACTGGCCGAACTTTCTTTCTTATCTTCTTTTCTTCTGTTGCCGAAAGTCCTCTTTTTTTTCTGTTATTAATTCACACCTTCTTTTATTCCTTTTCTTTGTTTGAGGGTTATCTTCCTTTAACGTTTGTGACTCTGTAGGTTCGAACTCCTGAAGGTTGAAGGAACATCAAGTATTTGTTTCAAGTATTGGCACATCCTTCTCTTTTCTCGTTTTAAGGCAAGTATGTGGGCTATTATCTTAATGTTGGTCGAATACTTGTTGTGTTTTATTGTAAGTGGTCATGAAGGGGATTCAAACCTTTTGACTAAGCAACTTTGGTTAATAAATTTGGTTGTGATGCAGAAACCCGTCTAAGGATCATAGTTAATTTTTGACAGTGGTATAAGAGGGCTAAGTCACTGTTGTCGCTCAAGGTAAGCATTTTGGGGTTAAGGATTTGAATATTGGAGATCAACCTTTTCGTTAGCGACTAATGAAAACTTGTATGAATGTAGAAACTGGGTCGACATGGATCTTGGTGTGTTTTCGCAAATAGGTGTGTAATCACATCCTTTCTTCTACGAATTGACAAAAGCTGAAAAATTGAAAACACGGTAATCGAGGCCACATGTGCGCGCGATCGCTCGTGTGGGAAAATCGAGCCTACGAGACTGGGTGTTGGACTGCTAAAGCCTCCATGGGCGTTTCCATGGCTTGGGCCGTAAAATTACCGAAATACTCTCGATGGGTAAAATTATAGAAATACCCCCGGATGGTAAAATTACTGAAATATACTCGACGAGTAAATTTACCGAAATACCCTCGACGAGTAAATTTACCAAAATACCCTCGATGGGTAAAATTATCGAAATACCCCCAGAGCGTAAAATAACCGAAATACCCTCCATAGGTAAATTTACTGAAATACCCTCGATAGGTAAAATTATTGAAATACCCTCAATGGGTAAATTTATCGAAATACTGTTGATGGGAAAAATTACTAAAATACCCCCGATGGGTAAAATTATCGAAATACCCCCGATGGGTAAAATTACCGTAATACCCTCGTTAGGGTAAATGACTGCTAGGTTTCTATGATAAATATATATATGACTGTTACTAAGTAAGACACTCTGCATACACGAATAATTTATGACATGACATACTGCATGGGGTTGGGATTTTGTTATGGAGGAAGTACTAATACTGGTGGCTCTGCCACAACTACTGTTACTGGTGGCTTTGCCACATATACTGTACTGTAGCTTTGCTGCATTATTATTACTGGCAGCTATGCTGCTATATTGGTGTGAGGGCTAGGTGGGTCGACTTAGTCCCCACATGGTGTGTTAGGTTGGTACGGGTCGTGTGCTGGCTGGATTTGGGATGGGTTTGCATACTTCCACCATACTGATACTGTATTGGGCTTAGGCCCACACTACTTTTATATTAGGCTAAGGCCCACACTGAACTGATACTGAATAGGGCTCGGGCCTAGACTGTTACTGCTTGATAGGGGATTACACACTGAGTTCTCGTAACTCACCCTTTTCTTTTGACCGTGCAGGTAATCCCCAACCTTAGATGATTTGGAGCTGCAAAGGACTCGGAGGTGGCCACACGTTCACCAATATTTTATTCTGGACCAGTGATTTAAATTTTTACTTTGGAGTTATTTTTATGTAATAAGGCCTCTGGTATTTTAATTTTCTTTAATTGGGTTATAATTGCTTATTTTGAATTTCTTAACGGATACAAATAAGTTTTCACAACAAAAAAAGTTTTTCAAGGAAAACACGTATTTTTTTCAACCTCAAGATATGTGTATATGGAGTAGCTTCCGTGAATTTTAAACCTACAATAATAAACTGTTTTACCATGTGGTTTTTTTAAAAACTTACCAAATGGTGCTAAGAAGTAAGAAATAATCAGATTTTTATTGAACGAATTTCCCCATTAGACTTTGGTTTCGTAAAACACTTTTATGTGACATGTCAGATTCAACCATAACATCTAGGCCTAGTTTGGGGTGTTACATAGGATAATTATAACTAGGTGGTGCACTGTTGGCATTCTGTCTTACAGCATTGTTAAAATTTCCAACACCTTGATTATTCCAACAAAAGGTCGAATGCTGCTTCCACCCTGAATTGTTGGTGTTGGAATAGGGGTTATTATTCCGGTTAAAATTACCCATGTAGTACACAGCTGCTAGATTTGATAGGCATTCATTGAACACATGATCTTCACCACAATAAACACACGATAGCTCGGCTACTTTCATCTTCTAAACTGTAGTGGGTTTTTTATTATTTTAATCATATTAGGAAAAGAAGATACATGGGCTCTCAACAAAGTGATTGCATCAAGCTCCATAGTACCAGTAGCTGTTTTGCCCGTCCCAGCTCTTGTAGTCGGATATTGATAATCATTATTGACCATATTTTTGAAAATTTCATATGCTTCATTATAAGATTTACCCAACAAGGTTCCATTAGCGGAAGCATCAACTACCATCCTTGTATGTGCATTCAACCCATTATAGAATATCTCCATTTGAGTCTAGTGTTGAAATCCATGCATCGAACATTTTCGAATTAAATCTTTAAATCATTCCCAAGCTTTATATAGTGTTTTATCCTTAAATTGATGAAAAGATGTAATGTCATTTCTAAGCTTGACATTCATATTTTGAGGATTATATCATAGGAAAAACCTTTAGAAAAGATCATTCCATGTTGCCATTGTTCCTGACGGTAGAGCATTCAGCCATGCTCTCGCACGATCTCTTAAAAAATATGAAAAAAACTGAAGTCGAAGAGCGTCTTCAGGAACACCCTGTTGTCTAAACGAGTCACAAACCTCTAGAAAAAGCCTTAAATGCAGTCTTAGATCTTCAGTGGGCAACCCACTAAACTGTCCTACTATTTGCAACATCTGGAATATTACTGATTTCAGTTCAAACTACTGAGCTTGTATTTGTGGTCTGACTATCCTAGGATTAATATCATCCTAAATTGGCATAATATGCTCTTAGATTGGTCAGTCTCGGTCATTTATCACTTCACGAACATGAGGATTAACATCTTGACCATTCAAATATCATTAATACCAGGTATCATCCTACGAATAGGAGGATTAACATCTTAACAATTTGGATTATCATTGAGACTAGGGTCATTCCCGTTCCTAGCCTTTTTTTTTTTTTGCAGTTCTTTTCGCCTTCTTTGTAAAGGATACAATTTGTTACCAGGAGTCCCTCTTCTCATGCACTAATGGTAAACCTGTAGAAATTAAATTAAACCAAGTTAGATATAACTACTGGAATTAAGTAAAATAACCAAATTGTCGATCACTGATAACGGCGCCAAAAACTTGTCGCGTGTAAAATGATATGCCAATTGTGCAAGTATACATGTCGAATCAAGTAATAAAGTGACAAGTGAGATCGTCTCCATAGGGATCGAATTAGGTATAATAGTGGTCAAGTTATTATAATGAATTATGATTAATGCTATGGCAAAACCAAGTTAAGTACACTATGGTAATTTAACATAATAAGGATGTCTGTGAAATGAATATTGGCTAACACTGGAAAATGCAAAGGCAAAGCAAGAGTGAAAATGAATTGGCAATTACGACAATAATTACGTGAATAATTTTTGACTGAATAAGTAAATAACTAAGAATGTAATGGCAAAGGTACTATGGAAAATGATCGAACGTCTACGATGTAGATTAAGAAGGTTGGGATTACGAAGAATCTGCCCTTACTTTCAGTATTCCTTAGCAAAATTGTAATTACTCTACTGCTCAGAAGAGACCTCAAGTTCTTTTGAGAGCTATATCTCAAGTTACCTAGCTTGTGTCTATAGGCCTTAGCACAGTACCCTACATTGTTTTGTCTTCATTCTAGACAAATGTTGCTCTATGCCTAGAGTGTACTACAAGATCCGATTGAATGCCCACTTGTATCATTCAATTTCAGTGCAACTAATCCAACCTTTTCAGAACTAGATTCAGTTTATGAGATACTGCACACTCGTTTATGTCTAGAGAATGTAAGCATAAAATTGGGAAATAAACTAATTGAAAGAAATGTAGATTAAATCGAATATATGCTTCAACTATTAAAAAAAGTAAAAGTTTTCATCATGTAATCCCAACCCTATGAGATTTAGCTCATGGGTTGGCAATTAAAATTCAATTTCAAAATAGCTGAAACTGGTCTGCGATGAGTGTTGACTCAATCATATTCCTTTATTTCTTTCTCCATATTCTATACCTTCCAAACCACCAAACACAACCCTTTCACAAACAATTAAAGGTATCTAACAAGTAAAAACAGTCCAAGCTCCTAATGCAATGATAAAAATACTAATAAAATGTCCTAAAATGCAACTAAATATACCCAGGTACAAGCAATTAGCTAGGTCTAAGGGCATGAAATATAACTCTTTTCAAGAGTTATCATTGCGGAACAAAGGATTATCACATGGTACGGTTAACTGTAGCTGGTGGTTGTGGATCTTACATTTACTGCTGCAGCTGCTGTTAGTGATTCCTTCAAATTATTCTTTCTGGATATGTGGTTTCTACAATAGGCATGCATCTACTACAAGTCAAACAATAAACCCAAAGAGAAAAGATTAGTAATATTAAAACAAAATGAAATCATATTTATAACTAAAAAATTGCCTAATTATTCTTTTGGAATGTGAAAATTAATATCAATCTAGTGACGTTGCCTCCCTAGCAACGAGGCCAAAAACTTGACTGCCTCTATATGTTCTAACATCTAGAGTGTGAATACTGCAATAAAATAGAGAGTTAAGAGGCAGTATCCACAAGTATCCAAGTTGAGATATAATATAGATTCTACAACGAAGTAGGTGAGTACTCCGAGGATCGTACCATAGGGAGGCGAGTACTAAATCAATCTTAACCTAAACAATTATAGATCTAATTAATACTTTAAGTCAGTTATAGTACGAGAGTAAAATAAGAAATATCTTTAGGGTTTGTAAAATAATAAATAAAATAACATAAAAAAGAATTAAAATTGCAAGAGATAGAGATAGATAAAGAGAATCAAATCTAAGGATAGGTGATTATATCATTTTGGCAATCTCAATTAATTATCGTCTTAGGTTCCTCGTCAAACAACTAGTCGCTACCCTAGCAGGATCTTTTGATCTTCCACTAACATAACGAGTCAGTAAGAACTACTTATCTTTTGACCTCATAGTCCAAACTGGCTTGGGGTAAAGATTTTCAAGAAGGACAATACCAATTTTGGGTTAATTCCCACCTTGATAACTTTCCAGGGTTGTCAGGCCTAGGGTTTGTTTCATGTTCCTCCTTTTGCAAATAATTGATTCATTGAGTACCCCTACAAAACAGTTAAGAGATTATGCCTTCACTTACTAATCCCCTAGAAGCAGCATTCGAACTTTAGTTAGAATACTCAAGGTGCGGGGAATTTAATCAATGTTGCAAGACATAATGCTAATAGTGCATCACCTGGATATAATCATCCTATGTCGAGGAAAAATGTTCAACAGGGTCAAGCATCATCTTCTACCTCCATTGAAGCCTTGTTGAAGGAATATATGGCCAAGAATGATGCTCTAATTCAAATTCAGGCTGCGTCCCTTAGAGCTCTTGAGAATCAAGTGGGGCAGATAATGAATTCTTTAAATTTGAGGCCACAAGGAGCATTGCCAAGCGATACCAAGAATTCAAGAACACAAGGGAAGGAAAAGTGCAAGGCCATCACTTTCAAAAGTGGGACACAGTTGGATGATGTTTTTCAAGACACCAATGTAGAAGATGACAAACTCAACCATGGAAATAATTCAGAACAATTTAAAACAATAACTGCATCTGAAAAAGGGTAAACAGAAGAATGTTACAGCATAATTAGATCATGTTGGCAGCAAAAATATCAGAGCAAAATAATATCAACAACCTAAAGGACGATCACCTTTACCTTTTCCTCAGTGATTCCATAACTCTAAAAAAGATGTCTAGATCAAAAGGCTTTTGGATGTTTTGAAGCAACTCCACATTAACATACCACTAGTACAAGCTTTGGAGCATATGCCCAATTATGTGAAGTTTATGAACGATATATTGTCAAAAAAGCACTGATTAGGAGAATTTGAGACAGTTACTCTCACTGAATGGTCAAGCATCATCTTCTACCTCCATTGAAGCCTTGTTGAAGGAATATATGGCCAAGAATGATGCTCTAATTCAAATTCAGGCTGCGTCCCTTAGAGCTCTTGAGAATCAAGTGGGGCAGATAATGAATTCTTTAAATTTGAGGCCACAAGGAGCATTGCCAAGCGATACCAAGAATTCAAGAACACAAGGGAAGGAAAAGTGCAAGGCCATCACTTTCAAAAGTGGGACACAGTTGGATGATGTTTTTCAAGACACCAATGTAGAAGATGACAAACTCAACCATGGAAATAATTCAGAACAATTTAAAACAATAACTGCATCTGAAAAAGGGTAAACAGAAGAATGTTACAGCATAATTAGATCATGTTGGCAGCAAAAATATCAGAGCAAAATAATATCAACAACCTAAAGGACGATCACCTTTACCTTTTCCTCAGTGATTCCATAACTCTAAAAAAGATGTCTAGATCAAAAGGCTTTTGGATGTTTTGAAGCAACTCCACATTAACATACCACTAGTACAAGCTTTGGAGCATATGCCCAATTATGTGAAGTTTATGAACGATATATTGTCAAAAAAGCACTGATTAGGAGAATTTGAGACAGTTACTCTCACTGAATGGTGCACAACAATGTTGATGAATAAATTACCTCCAAAGTTGAAGGACCGAAGGAGTTTCACTATACTGTGTTCAATCAGAAATTATTATGTTGGTAAGGCATTATCTGATTTAGGGGTGAATGTAAATCTAACGCCTATGTCTATTTTCAAGAAGCTGGGAATTGAGAAAGCAAGACCTACCATGGTTAAGTTGCAACTGGCTTATCGATCTTACGCACATCCGGAAGGTAAAATTGAAGACGTGTTGGTAAGAGTAGATAAATTTATTTTTCCTACAGATTTCCTTATTTTAGTCTGTAAAGTTGACCAGGATGTGCCAATTATTCTTGGAAGACCTTTTCTTGGTACTGACAGGACTTTAATTGATGTGTAGAAAGGCAAACTAACCATGGGGGTAAATGATCAATAAATTACTTTCAATGTATTTGATGCCTTGAAATGTGCTGATGAGAATGACGAATGGCACGCCATTGGGTTGATAGAAACAACAGTAGAGAAAGAGTTTGCAAAATTTTACCACAGCAATTCTAATAGCGACGAATACTCACTTGAGCGGAATGATGTAGTAATTTTTTGGGACATGGGAGAACTTATAGAAGCCAAGCAGTTAGTAGATAGATTAGGGAAGAAGTCTGAATCCTTGGATTTATCATATCGATCTTTTAATCCTCCTACCTCTCACACTAGAGTTGAAACATTTGCTGCAATATTTAAAATATGCATATTTGAGAGACAACAGTAGTTTGCTGGTAGTAATTTCTGCAGAGTTGACACACAATCCAGAGGTCAAGTTGTTAGAAGTCCTTCGACGATCGAAGAAAGAATTAGGATAGACTCTTGCTGATATAAAAGGAATTAGCCCTACTCTCTGCATGCATAAAATTTTGTTGAAGGAATGCAATAGTAATTGTATTGAACAACAAAGAAGACTGAATCCGATCATGAAATAATTTGTCAAGAAAGAAATTCTCAAGTTGCTTGATGCTGGCATTATTTACCCGATTTCAGATAGCTTATGGGTGTGTCCTGTACAATGTGTACCCAATAAATGAGGTGTCACGGGAAGAAAATTATTCATGGACTATCGCAAGGTTAACAATGCAACTAGGAAGGACCATTTTCCCCTACCATTTATTTATCAACTGTTAGATAGATTAGCTAGGAAAGCTTTCTACTATTTTTTGGATGTTTCTAGGTAAAATCAGATTGCCATAGCTCCTAATGACCAAGAGAAGACCACCTTCACCTGCTCATATGGAAATTTTGTATTTAGACGGATGCCATTCGGGTTATGTAATGCCCCAACAACTTTTCAGCGTTTAGTAGCCATATTCTTGGACATGGTGGAAAACTTCCTTGAAGTCTTCATGTACAACTTCTCTGTGTTTGGTAATGATTTTGAGGATTGCTTAAAAGTTTGGAATTTGTTTTGTGCCCTTGTAAAGAAAAATATCTTGTTTTGAACTGAGAAAAATGCCAGTTCATGGTTCATTAAGGAATTGTTCTATGCATAGGATATCCCAGCGAGGGATTGAAGTGGACAGAGCAAAAATTGAAGAAATAAAAAAATTGCCACCTCCCACCAGTGTCAAGGGTATTAGAAGTTTTTTAGTTCGTGCGGGTTTTATAGAAGATTTATTAAGGATTTATCAAAGATATCTAAACCCTTGTGCACCTTGCTAGAGGAAAATAGAGCTTTCAATTTTGATGAACATTGCTTGGTAGCTTTCATGGAATTGAAGAAATGGCTAGTAGCAGCACCAAAAGTAATAGCTCTGAAATGGACACTGCTTTTTGAACTCATGTGTGATTCCATTCATTATGTCGTGGGAGCAATGTTGGGGCAAAAGAAAGGTAAAGTACTACGTGCAATATATTATGCAAGCAATAGCTTGACAAATTCATAGCTTAACTATACCACCACAGAAAAGGAGTTATTGGCTATGGTGTTTGCATTCGATAAATTCTAATATTATCTAGTTGGTACCAAGGTCAGAATCTACACGTATCACTCTGTTATTAAGTATTTAGTGATCAAGAAAGATGCCAAGCCTATATTGATTAGGTGGATACTTTTGTTGCAGAAGTTTAACTTGGAAATTAGAGATCAAAAGCGACTAAAAATCAAGTGGTTGATCACTTGTCAAGGTTAGAATCTGGAAATAAAGATTACAATGACGAACTTATTAAAGAAGACTTTCCAGATGAGCGGCTGTTAGTTGCGATGACATTACCTTGGTATATCGATATAGTGAACTTTTTAATAAATGGTGTAATGCCACCTGATCTCAATAACCAAAGAAGATGAAAATTCGTTCATGATGCCAAGCATTATTATTAGGACAAACCTTTCCTATTTAAGCATTGTGTTGACCAGATAATTAGGAAGTGTGTCCCTGATGATGAAATACATAGCAGTCTATAGCATCGTCATTTAGCTCCTTATGGAGGACACTTTGGAGGAATCAGAACTGCTACCAAAGTACTTCAGTCAGGATTTTATTGGCAGAATTTGTTCAAGGATGCTCATAAATTTTATCATTCATTTCAAAATTTTCTGGAAATCGAGTTTTTTGATGTCTAGGGAATAGACTTTATGGGTCTATTTCCACCGTTAGTAGGTAAGCTGTACATAATTATGGCAGTGGACTATGATTCTAAGTGGGTCGAAGTTGTTGCGCTTTGTACTAATAATACAAAGTCGGTAATGAAGTTCTTGCATAAGAACATTTTCATAAGATCCGGTATGCCTAGAGCCATTATTGGTGATATAGGATCTCATTTTGATTGCAAGCTAGTGGCTAATAATGCCTTGCATCAATATGGGGTGAAACATACGATTGCCACAACATATCATCCCCAAACAAAAGAGAAATTGAGATTTCTAACAGAGAAATTAAAAAGATTCTAAAACATTTGGTAAACCCAACTCATGAGGATTGGTCCTTTAGACGAGATGAAGCTTTGTGGGCCTATCGTACTACGTTTATAACACTGTTGGGGATGTCACCTTTTAAGCTTGTTTATGGAAAGCCATGTCACCTACCTATTGAGCTCGAACACAAAGCATGTTGGGCAATTAAAAATCTGAACATGGATTGGGTCGCTGCTGGCCATAAAAGGTTGTTAGAACTTAATGAAATGGAAGAATTTAGGGCACAGGTATATGAAAATTCTAAACGGCACAAGGAGAAGTCCAAGCATTGGCATGATAACAGAATTATTCCAAGGAAATTTTAACCAGGGCAACAGATGTTGTTCAATACTCGACTCAAATTATTCCCTGGTAAATTAAAATCTCACTAGTCAGGTCCTTTTGAAGTAGCTCAAGTATACCTGCATGGAGCTGTTAGTATCAAAGACCTAAAAATGGGGGTCACATTTGAAATTAATGGACAACGCTTGAAGCACTACTTGGGTGCTCATGTGGATCCTGACAAACAATCCATTGACTTTCGAGATGTTTAAGTTAGTAGTTGTATTTTTATTTTTCCTTTCTTTAATTTATTTATTTTCATATCATTTTTCTTATCTATTATTGTTAATTATTTAATGTTGTTATATTTTTGTTTTTATCTTTGATTAATAAGCAGTTTTTCTAAATTTTTGGAGATAGAATAATAGTGTAGGGATTATCAATTGTGATACTAAGAGGACTTTGCCGCAGCATCCCAGAAGGAAATTATATCATGAAAAACTGGATGAATGAATGTCAAGGTACAAGGTAACATGGGTTGGCAAGACAAAAAATTCCAAGGGAGAGATTTTTGGATAGCTGGGCCCATTCTATTACTTAGGTAGCCCAAGGATGAAAAGATAAAACTTTTATTTTAGGGCCAGGTCACCTCACATTCCCCCCCCAAAATCCTCTTATTTTTTCCTCCTCCATGTCACAAAGATTACTTAGCACATTTTATTTTTCTGAACTGTCAACATTATCTCCTCTACTCACATCTTTTGAACTATTCACGTCTCTTACGTTTCTCACAAAGTTTCCATCTTTACCGTTTCTTTCTCTTCAAACATCATCTACATTTCCTATAACGATATTTCAAAGATTTCTTTCTATCCTCCTTTAATGCCACGAGTAAAGACTACTTCGAAAGCTGCTGAATCATCATGGGCCAGCACTACTCAACCTAAAACCTTGTTCAATAGTTTCGTGGCCACAAAATACAAAAACAATGACCTAAAGCACCCTTTTTATTTTGAACATGGGTTTTTGTTCAAAGACGAACCATACATGGGCTATGATGAGTCTGTGTCCTTTATCATAGAGAAACACGGATGTAGTATTTTCTATTTACACCTAAGGACATTCTCAGAAAGGTTGTTCGTGAATTTTATGCGCATGTTAGTTCACCTGATTCTCCTATTATATATGTTCGTGGCACTTCAGTTCCGTTCTATAACGATAATATCGATGCCCAATTTGGGATCGTTGATGTGCAAGATGAGCACACACCCTTCGCTAAAAATGTCACTTATGGTGGATTGACTCAAGTCTTGAGTGATTTATGTGTTGAAGGTATGTATTAGACTGTTTCCAGTAAGGATTGTTATACCGTTGAGAGGGCTTCTTTAAAGCCTATTGGGAAAGTGTAGTACCATTTTCTGAAGAATCACCTCATGCCATCAACTTACAATACGGCTGTTTCAAAGTAGAGGATGCTCTTATTACACTCCATCATCATGGGAAGAAGAATCAATATTGGTCGGATCATTTTTCAAGAGGTGCACCGATGTGCCATGAAAAATGTTGGCAGCCTAAATTTCCCCTCCATCATTACTACTTTCTGTCGCACTGCTAAAGTCTCTCTCAATGCTAATGAGGATGTCACCCTCAAGAAGGGTGGACTATCCTGAGCCATTTTTGCCAAAGTTCAAGGCATTGATGCTGCAACTTAGCATAGTCAGGCTACCACTTCTACTACTACACATTTTCCCACGGCAGCATCCTCAGCAACCGTATCTCCTTCGAACAACAAGTGTTGTACTCCTCAAAGTAACTGGAGCAAATGATTGCCCTCTTTGAGATTTAGCAGTTTCAACTAGCTGAAGAGATGGTCAAGGCCTAGAAGTAGGAGGCTTAGTATTGCACTTATTTGAGGAGTAGAGATTTGGCTCTTAAAAGATACTTACAGAAGAACTTTACAAAGCCAATGCCAGAATTCCCTGCCTTCCCCACCTCTTTGCTCCCAATCCCTAAAGCTGCAGAGGAGCCTACTCAAACTCTTACTGCCAGACTCGAATTCACAAATTTGGGAACCACTACTAATGAAGGGGAAACTATTGCTGAGGAGCCTAAAAAGACACCATCATTAAATCTTGAGAATGAAACAGAAGGACAAAAAGATAAAACTACCACTGCCACTATTGCCACCATGAAAGGTAAGGACCCTATTCCACCCACCCCACTAGCTTCCACAATTGTACAAGACCGTGACATTGATAATCTTATTGATGAGCTCACGGAAACTGATAAGAAGGGGGATGAAATGAACCTTATGAAGATGAAGCTAGAGTATAAAGCCAGTGCCCATAAATCCACTCGCAAGGCCAAAGTAAATAACTACACTCTAATCAAAGAAATGGAAGCTTTTTTTCCTACCTCATGCATTTTATTTATTTTTACATGACATTTTCTATCCATATCTATATTTTGTTTTTTTTGTACATGAATTAAGGACAATGCATCCCTTAGGTTTGGCGGAGTATTGTGCATTTAGGCTACATTATATATCTAGTATGTATGCTCATTCTAAACTCGTTGAATTTGTTTTGCCACTACTACATAATTACTAAGTATTGTTTTGCCTATGCAGAGTATAATCTTTACTTGTGATGTTCGATGATGAGCTTAAATTCTTTAATACAATTAGAACATGTGACAGGGGATTAGATGAATTCAGCTTAGGTTAGGTTGCTTGAAGATTACCTCCTAAAAATTAGATGTCCTAACCTCAATTAATTTTGGACTATAATAAGTATCTTTTAATGAACTTAAAGAATTTTGAAGCCAAACTCAGTCACATTGCCACGACATTACTTAAATAAAGGACAATAGAAATTCCAATGCTTAAAATTGCCAAGTAAGTCAGCACCACTTTGTTTGCTCCATTGTGTTGTTGACTAGAAAGGTGAGTCCAAGTAAGAGTGTGTAATAAAGTAAATCAAATTAGGGGCACTCCACTGTAGTAACAGGTTGGGTAGCTAAGGAGGTAGTTGTTTGCTCCATCCATCTTTTAAGTTAAAACACTTAGCTTCAAGAGTGAGTTTTATTAAAATTGTGACATGATTGCGTACTAGGTAATTCAGTGTATGCTACATTGTGATTATCAAGTTAAAGAATTTTGTGACATGTTAAATCCCCTAATATACTTAAAAAATAGAAGAAAAACACAAATAAATACAAATAAATATTTTAAAAGAGTTACAAAGTAACTTGAGTTTAGGTAACAAATGAAATGATTAAATTAGGAGATGTTTGTTATGGTCCGAAAGCATTCATGAGTACTTAGGAAATTTTGCTTTTAGGGAGAAATTTTTTGCATTACCTTTGTTAAGAAAACCTTTGATTTGAGGGAGCAGTTGCTTAGATTTGGTCGTAATGTCTAGACCCGATTTGAGGGGTTACACTGGGAATTCCTACTGAGAGTACTTTTGGTGAGATTTCTGTGATTAGTTGATTGGATCATGCTAACTCTTAGAAAGAGTTATATTTCATGCCTTTAGATCTAGTTAATTGCCTGTACTTAGGTACATTTATTTGAATTTTAGGATATTCCATTAGTATTTTTCTTGTTTTAACATTACATTATGAGATTGGACTGTACTTAAATTTTATTTATTTTTAATTGCTTGTGGAAGGGTTGTGTGTGGTGGTGGATTGGTAGGTGCAGGATGAGGAACAAGAAATAAAGGAGTGAAGGTTTGTCGAGGTAAAGGGTTGGACAGTTTGTCAACATGAATATCGTGGCAATGCCGAAAAGATGTCCAGTCAGCATTCAGAGTGTACCGGTCTTAGGCCCAGTTAACTTATAACAGATATATATACTTAAAAAGAGGGAAGAAAATCATGGGTTGTTGGATTTACCCTGGGTAAAACAATTATAAAAGCAATAGGAGGAAACCCTAAAAGGGGTAGGAAAAAAACATAGGCAAAAGAACAGAGGGCAGCGGCTGAGTAGTGATAGAAAAAGGAAGACAAATACAGTCCCTCTCAGCAACCACAGGACACTCCATTACTGGAGTGTGGGTTGGATAAGTAGAAACTATCTTCCCAAAGTTCTTTCGTTATTTCTTGATTACTCTTCGTGAGTTGATTTGATGTTGAATGATACTATGGATTTGAATTTAAATTGCCAACTCATGAGCTAAATCTCATAGGGTTAGGACTAATGGATGAAACTCTTATTTCCTTTAATGATTGAAGCGTAGATATGCTGTAATACACTGTTTCATTGAATGGTTTTTTATAAAATTCCATGTTTGTAAACTCTAGACATAGATGGATGTACAACATGCTCATTAAACTAATCTAATTCTGACAAGGTTAGGTTAATGAGATTGAAATTGAATGATATGAGCAAGTATTTGACTGAATAATTGTAGTAGCCTCAAGACATAGAGCAGCGCTCATACGTAAAGAAAACAAAACAGTGCAGCGTACCGTGCTAAAGACCTATAAACATATATCGCTTAGGTAAGGTAACTTGATGTCTTGTTCTTGAAAGAAGCAAACCATTTTAGAACTCTTCTAAGCAGTAGATTGAGTATGGTATTTTCGAGGCATTACTATCAGTAAGTGTAGATATTTAGTGATCTCGACCTACCAAATCAACATTGTAGACCCTCTATCATTTGCTGTAGAATTTTTGCCATGGTATTTTTAGTTGTTTACTTCTTTGTTTGCATATTATTCACGTAAATATTCTCAAATTTTCCATTGTATTCTTACTCTTGTCTTGTCATAGCATTTTCCACTATTTATCATTACACATATTACACACATCATTATTCCTTCAAATTACCATTGCATTCTTATCATTATTGTTTTCATAACATTTATCATAATCACTATAATAACTTGACCATTTTATACCTAATCGATCCCTGTGGAGACAATCTCACTTATCACTTTATTACTTGATTCGACGTGTATACTTGGACAATTCACACATCATTTCACCCGGGACAGGTCAGTCTGTATAAGTTAGTAAGGTGTATAGGAGGTGTCTGTTAAAGATCCAAGGTGTTGTATTTTTGACTAATCTGATGGATTTACCATTCGGAATGTTTAATCTGAATATGGGTATGGACTGGCTTGTGAAGTGTCGAATTAGTTTAGAATGTGCGTCTAAGAGGTTAACTCTAAAAATTGAGAATAATATAGAGATAATAATGGTTGGTGAGCTTCGAGATTACCTCTCCAATGTAATCTCTGCTCTAGTAGCCGAAAAGTTAGTCCGAAAAGGGTGTGAAACGTTTCTGGCTTATGCGCATGATACAAGTATTGTGGGATCTTCTGTTGAGAGTATTCAAACAGTTAGAGAATTTTTGGATGTCTTTCCGGAGGAATTGTCGAAGTTACCACCGGATAAGGATGTCTAGTTTAAAATTGATGTTCTGCCTTGGGCAGCTCCAGTGTTCATTACTCCCTAACACATGGCACCAAAGAAGCTTATGAAACTGAAAGTACTGCTTCAAGAACTTCTCGATAGAGGGATTATCAAACCTAGTCTGTCCTCGTAGGGAGTACTGATTCCTTTTTCAAAAAGAAAGATGGTACTGTGAGGATGTGTTGGATTATAATAGTTGAATAAATTGACGATAAAGAATAAGTACCCACTTCTAAGGATTGATGATATGTTTGATCACTCCCGTGGGGCATCAATTTTCTCCAAGATTGACCTTCGTTTTGGGTACCATCAATTGAATGTGAAGAAAGTTGATGTGCATAAGGCTGCTTTTAGGACTCGTTATGGGCATTATGAGTTCCCTGTCACACCATTCTATTTGACGAATGATCCAATTGTATTCATGGATCTCATGAATCGGGTTTTTTAGTCGTATTTGGATTTGTTTTCCGTAGTGTTCATCAATGACATTCTGGTGTACTCTAAGATTGAGGTTGATCATGATGAACATCCTAGACTGGTTCTATAGATTCTCTGCGAGAAAAAGCTTTACACTAAGTTGAGCAAGTGTGAGTTCTGATTAAGATAAGTTACATTTCTTGGGAACATGGTTCTTTCTGAGGGTATCCATGTATACCCTATAAAGATTGAGTGGAAACAGCCTAGGAATGTGTCTGATATCCAAAGCATTCTCTATTTAATAGGTAATTTGTTGCGTAAGAACGCACCTTTCTATAGACCGATGAGTAGCAGTTGAGCTTTGAGAAACTTAAGTCTGTTTTGACTTATGCACCCATTCTGGTATAGCCCGAATCCAAAAAAGTTCGTAGTGTATTGTCATGCATGTCATACAGGTTTGGGTTGTGTTTTGATCCAAGAGGATAAAATGGTGGCTTCTGTATCCAGACAGCTTAAGCCTCATAAAGGCAGCTATCCCCTGCAGGACCTTGAGTTATCTATGATTTTCTTCACACTAAAAATTTTGAGGCACTACCTGTATGGTGAGAGGTATATCATCTACACTGATCACAAAAGCCTCAAGTACCTCCTCACTCAAAAAGAGTTGAATCTTAGTAAAGGTGGATGAATTAAGTTGTGTAAGGACTATGAATACGTCATTGAGTATCATCCTGGTAAGGCCAATGTTGTGGTCAATGCTTTTAGTCGGAGATTGATGTCTGATTTGAGGGCAATGTTTGCTCACTTGTTTGTTTGTCAACAGTGGTCTGCTAGCCGAGTTGCAAGTTAAGTTGACATAGATTGATCAAATTTGAGGTAAATAATTATTAAAAAACTCTCTGATTCTTCGAGTCAGCAGGTTGAGGAGGGTAAAACTTCTAATTTTAGGTTTAATAGTGAGGGTGTGTTATGCTTTAGAGGTCAGATTTGTGTGCGGAATGATACTAAGTTAAGGTAGTCAATCTTGCAAGAAGTGCACAGTAGCCCTTATGCTATGGTGGCCCGTGATCTCCATTGGAAATAAGTTGTATCGTGATCTCTGGGAGTTGTATTGGTGGCCTAGTTTGAAATATGAGGTAACTAATTTTGTTTCTCGTTGTTTGGCGTGTTAGAAAGTTAAGGTTGAGCACCAACTACCTTTAGGTTTGTTTTAATCTATTAAGATTTCGTTGTGGAAATGGGAACATGTAAGTACAAACTTTGTTAATGGGTTGTCGTTGTCACCCACTAAGTAGGATTCTGTTTGGGTCATCGTAGATAAATTGTCCAAGTCTACTCATTTCCCTCTAGTTATGATTGATTATTCTCTATAAAAATTGGCGAAGATGTAAATCTCGAAGATAATAAGACTTCATGGGGTTCTTGTGTCGATTAACTTATATCGAGACCCACGATTTTCATTTCTGTTTTGGAAGAAACTGCATGAGGAAGCTACATGGGAACCTGAAGACTCGATTCCACAGTAATACCCACATTTGTTTAAATCAGGTAAATTTCTAGGCCGAAATTTCTTTTAGGGGGAAAGTTGTAACACCCTAAAATTTTAGTTTTTGAATTTTTAAAAATTATCAAAGTGAGTAATCTGGTTTAGTGGTTAAGTGTTATGACTAGTTATAAAGGTTCTAAGTTCAATCATTTCTCTTGAATTTTTGTTACTTTTGTCCCAACCCTTATCCTTGAACTGCTGGCCTAAATATTATTTTTTCTCAACTAATAATAGAATGAGCCTGCTGGTTTAGTGGTAAGGCTTCATTTTACCCAGAGGTCTTATGTTTGATACGCTATATGTGCGAGGTGGAAAATATTTTTGCTAATTCCCTAGTTGGTGTCGCCCATATGGCAGTGTAGGGTTGAGTTTGAAATTTGAAATCTGATAAGTGGTTAGTAGTGGGATTTTATTTTTTGATTTATCCCTCAAAAAGTTCAAAAAATCTCTCCTACTTTTCCCACTTTCTCTCTCTCTACTTCCCTTTTTTCCATCTATTCTATCAATTTTCCAAAATTTTCCTGTTTCAATTTTCATTCCTCCTTACTCTTCTGACCGAAATTGTTCCTTGTGCATAACTTCTTTTTCTGTTCTTTCTCTATTGTTTCCAAACCCTTTGCTAGTGCAGTGTGAATTCTACTGTTTGAATCTTTTTCGGTTGTTCCAATTTTTGGTGTTGGTTGTGCGTGATGTGGTATTGGGTAAGTTTATAATTCCTTTTGGTTGATGTGGTAATTTGTGTTTATTAAGTTCTTTTTGAAGAAAGTGGTTTTACAAGTGGTTTTAGTGTTTAATTAATGTGTTTTGATGCAATTAGGGAAGATCACGAGATGATTGACCCTCCGACAAATAAAGTTTTTATTTTTGGTTCAAGGGTAATTGACTTTGTCATTGTAAGAGCTGTTTTTTCTATAATTAAGTTCAATTGTTGATGGTTGTGTAGAATTAGTGAATCGGGTGTTGTAAAATCATTGCTAAATGGTGGGTTTTAATTGACGTTTTAGGCATTGGAATCCTTGCATGGGTGTTAGCATTGAAACGACATGATGCCTAAAAGTGGACTATTGACGGAATACGCTCGTGTACTAGGTCGTGTGATAGGCCGTGTGCCAGACTGTGTAGGCCACACGGCTTGGGTCGTATTGATGTGTGGTTCGTATTTAGCCACTTCGTAAGGTCCATACTATTTAGGAAAATGACTTTGAAACATGACTTTTGATATACTATTATTGAATGTGATATAGATATTGTATGTGTTTTAAGTGCTAGCATGTCTAAAATATGAAATTCGTATATGTTATGTAATCTAAAATTTTGATAGCTTGTTTGATGTGAAAAGCATGTAAAAAATATATGCATTTGATATATATTAGTATGTGCATGTGCATTGGGGTGGCATAATGGTCTGACAGAGGAAGTGTTGGCTTTCTAATAATCTGTCTTATCTAGTGGTTTAAACCATGTATATTTGTTCTGGTTGCTTGACCATATGTCTGATTTGGTAGCTTGACTGCATTATTCTGAAAAGTGTCATATGCTCACTTATAGGTGTGTGGGGTTGGATGGGTACACGTTACCCTAATTGGTCTGTAGGGATTATCAGAGATGGTGTATAGCGAAAGGGGGTAGGATTTGTATTTGTATTTGGATCTGAATATGTTTCTGATTATGCATCTATAATTGACTATGAAAATTCATCTGATTCTATATATAAATTGCAACTGTATGCATATATGTACTTTTTGTATATCTAATTTGTTTGTTGGGTTGAGCTATACACTGAGCTTGTTAGCTCACCCTTTTGTTTGTTTCTTCCAAGGTAATCAACAAACCTAGGATCGGACGACGCAAGGGAAATCGAAACTAGGTTCTAGTTAAATACGGTTAAACTAAGGATTTTTGTTGAATTTGGACTATTTGGGACTTTTAGACTGTAAATGGTTTCGAATTTTATTTTTAGTTGCTAAATTGTTTTACTGTATCTAAAATAAAAATATTTTTTATACTACAATGTTTTTGGGGTGTAAATCAAACCATAATTTTCAAAAGCTTTATTACTTACAAAACTTCCGCTACAAATCGAAATGATCACTTAAATGGTTTTCCAAAATATTAATAGTATAAATAGTTTTTAACAAAGATTTTTCCTTCGAGCTGGAAAACTGATTATTGGGGATAACAATGCTTTACCTTACATTTACAAATTAGATTTTTGGGTTTTTCTAGGTTTTCAAGCAAGTTGGTGTAACTTCTTCAGATTTGGCCATAACGTCCAGGCCGGGTTTGGGTTGTTACACTATCACTCTCAAGCCAATAGGCAAGTAGAACTTTCCAATAGAGAAGTCATGTAGATTTTAGAAAAAAATAATATATCCAAGCCATAAGAATTGGAGGCTGCAATTAGATGACGCATTATGGGCTTACTGAACTACTTACAAAACTCTATTGAGTATGTCACCGTACAAGCTTGTATATGGAAAAAATTGTCATCTGTCAATAGAATTATAAAATAAGGTGTATTGAGCAATCAAAGAACTGAATTTGGATCCGACCTTAGCCAAGGAAGCAAGATTATTCTAGCTAAACGAGTTAAAAGAGTTCAAATATTTGGCTTATGAAAATGCCAAACTTTACAAAGAAAAGGATAAAAAGAGACAAAACGCAATGATAAAAACAAAATCCTTTTCACCGAGACTGCAGGTACTAGTTTTAAACTTGAGATTAAAATTCTTCCTAGGAAAGCTACGGTCAAGGTGTACTGGACCATTTATGGTAGATTACCCCATAGCGATGTGAAACTCAAAACCAAAGACGGTTGGAACTTCCTAGTAAATGGAAAATATTTAACGGTATTTTGGAGGTTTCATTAAATCTGTAACACTCCAAACCCGGCCTAGATGTTATTGTCGAATCTGGTGTGTCACATTAAAGTGTTTTCCAAAACCATGTTTTCATTGAAAACCCTTCTTGAAATTTCAAACTTCTTGCCATTTAAAAACTTGTACAAAACCTCAGTTTGCGTTTGCTTATTTTCAATCGAGGTTTATTAAAAAGTTATCACCTTCAAAACATTATTGTTGCGAAAGCTTAAGTTAAAGCAAACGATTTACGAAAATGCGATATTTAAAAATTGAGGTGCGGAAACGTAGTGTTAGAAAATAGTTATTATTTTGAAAGACCATGTTTTACTTCTATCAAATATAAATCACAATCACATCAAATCCCAAATTTAAAATCCAGAAATTATAGAGGCGTGATTACAACACGAATCAAAATCAAATTACTTAAGTAAATGAACAAAACAGAATAAAACAAGTGTCCTTGTGTGCCCTCTCCGAGTCCCTCGTAGCTTCGAACTGTCTAATGCTGGGGATTACCTGAAAGGTTAAAAACGGGGTGAGTTTATGAAAACTCAGTGTGTAATCCCCTCATTAAAGAAACTGAATCAGACTAGGCCTGAGCCCTTAACAGTAACAGTATCAGTGTAGGCCTTAGCCCATTACGGTAACGGTGGCAAATGGCCTTAGCCCCCATCAGCCTCGGTTGGGTCTGAGCCCAAATCAAATGGCACATATCACATATAACTGGGCCTAAGCCCATCTCAATATCAAAATCAGTATATGTAATGCATAAATACCCATAACAACCCTGCACTCCATCTCTTGTCCAACCCTACACTCCTGTAGGGATTAAATCGACCCACCCATCCCTACACTCCTTATGTAGCACCAGTTACGGGACTAACCAATATTGTAGCAGAGTTTCCAATCACATAATCGGCTTATAGCCATTGGTGGGTCCACAGTCATCTCATGTGACCCGTGCAACCCTCACATATCAATCACTTTCTCTAATACAAGATCACAACCCCATGCAGTATGTCATGTCATAAATCATATGTGTATGCAGTATATCATACTCAGTAACAATTATATATATATCATAGAACAAGTCAGTCATACACACATTTCAATTCCTAGGGGTATAGCAGTCAATTTACCCTATTGGGGTATTTTGGTCATTTTACCCTTTGAGGGTACTTCGGTAATTTTACTCTTCAGGGTATTTCGATAATTTTATCCTTTGGGGGTATTTTAGTAATTTAACAACCTTTTCGAAGGTCTACAGTCGCCTCGAGCGACACAGATAACCTAAATGGTCATAATGGTGTAAATAGGCCCAAGGCCCATATTCGGCCCAAGTGGGCCCACACGCTCGTGTGGCCCATTTAGGCCAAATTTAGTCACAGCTACGCGAACTACATAGCCTAGTCCAGAATTTTCCATTTAACGTGGATTTTATCCATGTGGGGCCTACGAGCCCATTGGGCCCACACGATCCATTTCAGCCCAACGAGGCCAATAATGGCCCAAAAGCACGAGAATGCTCGTGGTGGCATCAACAGTCAATCACCCATGTTCGTGGGCTCGGTTCACCACATGCACGATCGCACGCTCGTGTGGCATCATAGCCATATTTTTTACTTTTTGGCATTTTTCCGATCTATAGTTATAGCAATGTAACAACACATACTTTCGGCTTTTCAGCCGATCATCGAATACTGCATACAAATACACACCTGATTGCGAAAAGTGTGAATGACCCACGAGAACGACAACCTACGTTCAATCAAGGCAATCTTATCAATCGTGTTAATCGAATCCCAATCAACTTATCAAAAACAGCATCTACCGAAAAATACTTTGTCCAACAGATCACCTCTCCCTTGACTAGATCAGTCGGTTGTGGTTTCCCACTTGATCCAAAGATTGGTGCAGCCACCCTGTCGCACCTCGGCAAAAAATCCCGAACAGCTGACACTTTACGCTGTTTATATTTTGGGGCAGGGGGTACGTGCCCATTCTGAGCTGGCACCATTCTTGATCCTCCCTCAGAAAGGCTACTACACAAAAGAGCCTTGAAGCAAAATGGTTGGGATGGGGAGAGAGAGGGAAGAAGAGAAGAAGAAGAGGGAGGGAAATGCAGTAGCCCACGAGTGTAGAACCTTGACAAAATCCGCTTATACTTCCCAAGTCGTTTGATTATGAATCGATATCACCCCCTTGTGGTTTACCCTAACAATCGGCCAACCAGATAAAATTGAACTCAACCAACCCACAAGAGAAGAACAGATTCGGCACTTCAGAGGCTGGCGAAATGATTTGTTAGAACACTTGTAGGACGAAACATTCGATCGATAGAGAAGGGAAAAAGAATGAAGGCAGAGAAAGAAAAGTTGAATTCGACTCACACTAAGAAAAGAAAAAATAGGAAACAAGGAGAAAAGAATAAAGAAAACCGAAATAGGAAAAACACCCAAAAAGGTCTATGGCAATATTTGGTACTATCGATAGAAGAGAGAAATAAAACAAATTGCCATAAAAGAAAGCAATTACCAAAAATGCACCAAATGGGTTCCCCTAGCCGAATTTGCACTGCACAATTCGGCTACAATGCTCCTCTCCTCCAAATCCCTTAAACATCTCCTCAAATCTCTCCCATTATCCCTCCTTAACATCCTCCATAACAACCTCCAAGACCCATTCAAACTTTCACCCAACAGAGTGCTCTTGCATCAGCCAATTCATGCCACCACCACTAGGCTACAAGCTCATTTGTGCCACATTTTATCTTCAATTAATTAAAAGGTCTAAAGGCCAAAGTCCAAGTTCCTTTAAAAGAAAAACAAAAATAAATTGCAAGAGCCAAGACTTGAACCCAGGCTCCCTTGCAACCTTAATGACACCACAACCATTAGACCACATGCTTCCTTATGTCATTTTTTTAACACAATAATTTAAAAGGCCTACATCCAAGCATCCAGGGTTTTATCCACTTAAAACCAAAATTTTTGCTAAAGCTCAGGTTTGAACCCAGGACTTTTCCAACTCCTCTCAGGACCCTTAACCATTAAAGCAGACATACTTTTATGCAAAGTTTCCTAACCGTTCCCTTGCTCAAGGCCCAATGCTTATAGGCCCAAATTCTAGGGCGTTACAGAATCAGTGGTTGAGAATAAGGTCTTAAAATGTATTGCCATATCAGATAGGAGGGGCAAGATATGAGAATTTGAAGAGCATTGGAAATCGAGTGTTGGACGAGTCCGAAAACATCATATAAACTAATTAATTGGAAGCATATTTAGTTGTACATGTTTTATATTATTATTCAATAGTTAGACTTTAGAAGTTATTCATTAATATCGCATGCTAAATTTAAAAGCAAACATGTTTACAAATAGGATGGAAGAAATTAAAGACAATCAAGGACAAGAATGAACGATCGGAGGACATCAACGCACTAAGAAAAGGGGTTGAGACAAGATCGTGTTGCAACACACTGAAGTCATGGCATAACACAACCATTTCAAAGTCAAATCCATTGAAATCAATCATCGTGGTGTGACATAAGGCCTCTATGGTGTGACACAATATCCTCATTGCTACTAAAGGAAATTTTAGTCATCACGTCGTGCCACGCACATTCTGTGGCGCCACACACCGACAATTTTCAGTAGGGTTTATCCCATTGTTAAACTTAAAGCCCACTCAAAACTTTATTTATACTCATCATCTTTAACCCTAAATACACATCTTTCAAACACCCTAATCAAGCTCTAAAATCCATTAGCCACTACCCATTCATCTTGAATAGTAATTTTGTTCTTTCGTATTCCCAATCTTAGAAAAATACAAGAGATTCATCCTTCATTCTCCTCTAACTCGAGTTGTCGTCTACTTGTCTTCCTTGGATCAAAACTTATAATCTCCACTAGTGCAAGGTCAATCTCTGTCAGCAACAACCCAAGGTTTCGTCCTCTAACTTTGCTTTCAATTACTTCTAACGATTTGGGTTGTCGCAATCTTTTCAATGGTATAAAGAAAGAAACAATGCACTACTGAGGCACTGATCAACTTTGATAATCAATTCACAAACCCGAAAGTGGAGAGTTTCTATCTCTAGATGAGTGGTCGATCATTCATTCAAGAATGCAGATTCAACCTTACCATTGCGTCTTGCAACGAGATCTAGGATCTGGTGTGATAACACAACTGGAATAACTTTTGTGCCACACCAACTGAACCGACGATTGACACAATTGTTTATGAGTTCTATACCACCCTAAAGGATTGGGAAAATCATAGACAACAAGGTGAGATGCTTACCTAATTCGCCATTCAGGGAAAAGAAGTGTTGATTGTACCACAAGAAATATGTCAGTTTTATGATGCCCCATATTATTCCCACAATTATCTGGAAAATATAAATTTATTCACATTTGAGAGACTACATATGGAGGGAATAATTAATTATTTGACGGAGGATCGTGGCAAGTAGACTCGCAATGTCAACACCAATGTGTCTTTAAAATTCAACACAGCTATCATGTTCCCAATCGCAAAATTGTGGATTCAATTTATTTGCACCTATCTGGCATCGACACACAATGCGTCTGATGTCACCGAATATAGAGTAGTTATGCTTTATGCTATTTTAAAGAAAGAAAAATTTTGCATTGGTCATTAGATTGACAAATAGATGATGAAGTCCTTCAGAGCCGCAAACAAAGTATGTATTTCTCGCACTTGATCACAGCATTATGCAGACGACTTGAAGTTCCTATGTCTCCTATCGAGCCATTCGCGTGATCGACGAGAAGCGTAATTGGGGACAACGTATACTGAAAATTCATCCAAGTTCAAAGGAAGCAAAAGCAAGAAGCCGAGCAACGAGAAAAACACAAGAGGGATCCCCAAAGGTCGGATAAGTGGAAGACCAAAGCACAGACGTCATGGATGATGAGATTAACAGACATGTCAATCTCCGAATGGAAAATGGTTTGGATGCAAGACATGGGCGATATCCTGATTCGTATTGCGCAAAAAAAATAGATGGTCAACACCAATGCCACTACCAAACATGTTCGTGCAATTTCCACCACCGGGTAAAGAAGATGATAAGGATGAGTCAAAGCCTGATTCTGACTAATTTTGGACAATTTTTTAATTATTTTTTTAATTTGGACATTATACTTAAGTTTTAAATTTTTTTAGGATGATTGTTATTGGTTTTTTTTAGTTTTTTTAAACTTTGGTATATTATAAATATAGATATTGCATTTTTCTTAGTAGAAACCCCAAACTTTTTAAGACACTAAAAGATTGAGGCAAAACCAAAAAGAGGTGTAATCCCACCAATTGAGTTGCACATATCATGCCAATTGGGTAACCTTTTTCTTTTATATTTTTAATTGCACATTAGGGACAATGTGCTAAATAAAGTGTGGGATTGACTTAGGAAAATTTTTAAATCTTTTATGTTATATTACTTTACTTTCATTCTTTTCTTTTTTGTTTTTAATTTTAAATTGCATGTTTGTGCTTGAGCTTGTAAAAATAGAAGTCATTAGTTATGAGCATATACCTAGATTATTTGTTTAAATTGTAAATCTAGCTTGAAATTAAATAATTTAGGTTGTTTATTTAGACAAATTAGTTCAGCTTATTAGATTGTAAGTAGGAAAAAGAAATTAAATATTTCAAGCGATAAATGTAGATATGAATAGATAATTATATTTGTAAAAGTATAGGATGTTCGAATTAAAAAGAAACTACTAAGTAAAATCCATGGTTATTGAAACGGTGTAGTATGACTAGTTTAACCCTTAGAAAAAGTGCTCAAGAAAAATCTCAATCATATTGCCACAAATAAAAAAATCGTAAAGGATTATACGGGGAAATATTATCGCATTAGAGTTCAAAGCATGGATAAAAATAAATTGAGTAGGAAAATATTCAAACTGACTATATTCTCCAAAAATAAATACTATATTCATATATACGGTTTGATGGAGCAATATATTTAACTTTCTTTAACTTGTGTACTTTTTAATTTATTGAACTAATATGTTTAGGTGTAAATAACTTTGAATTGTTTAAATTTCTAGCTAGAGTTATATATTTAGATAAATTCTCCAAGTATCGATGCTCCGATCCAATCTCATGTATCAAGCCGGCTCAAGTACATTCTCTTTTCTTTACATGTTTATTTCTTGTTTTCAATTTTAGTTTTCGTTTTCATTTTTATTTTTTTTGTTTGGTTTGCTTGAGGACAAACAAAGACTTAAGTGTGGGGGTATTTGACCTGCTGTCAAATGCAGTAGTCAATTCAGGTCAATTCCGCACTTAAGGATTTTATTTTCTAAGAAATTTAGTATTCTAATTCACGTTTTCAGTATTTAGGCCTTAGGATTAAATATAAATAAAATAAGTTTTTTAAAACATTTTATAAATGTTGTGACTCAATAGGTCAACACGAGCCTTAGGTAGTACTAATATGTTTATTGAGTGTGTAGGATGAGAATAGAAAGGCCCAATTGACATGGAAGCAAGAAAGCAGTGAGGCACAAGCTTCTCGGGACGTCAAAATAGAAAACAAACAACTAAGGCAAAAAAATGTGTGTTGTGTCACACCATAGACTTGGTGTGTCTCGTCACAAGTTGACATGCTACCCATGAATATTGAGGCTATTTTCGTCCGTGAAATCAACCTTATAGGAATAACTAGGATATGTTGATGACCTAATTTGGGTTGCCAACACTTCTATAAATAAGAGATTAGTCATTTGATGTAACTAAGTCATCCTAAATGCCTTCAAAATCCCTAGTAGTTGAGGAGTAGGATTAATTTATTTTTCTTTTAGTTGTTGATAACTCTTTTGTTTTTCCACCTGGAATCATCTTTGATCCGAGAGTTTATTTATATTATTAAATTATTTTATTTTATTCGTTCTTTCATTCGATTTATTTCTTTATTCCAATCAAGTGATTTGCTGCTTCATTCCCATTCAATATTCAATCCATGGTTATTCAAATCACTTTTCCCTTCTGAATTAATTGTGTTATTCACATGATTTGTTCAATTGAGATAGAGATTATGAATAACTTGAGCAACTAAATCATTTAGGGAAGATTAACGAGTGGATAAGGATGTGATTAATGAGGATTTAGGGTTTCTCGAGAAGGTTATTTGGTATGAATTACGTGTGCTTAAACCATTAGGATTGACAACCCTAGTAAGTTATCATAGGCTAGACGAGGTCAGGAGATAAGTTGAATCGAGTAAATTGTAATTTATCTTGGTTGAGAAAGCGAGGTTGAAAGATAAACGAATATCAACCAATCGATTAGTTAATTAGAGGTCGGGAGGTAATAATTGGTTAATCGGTAGCTAATCCACCCTAAAACCCTAATTGAAGTTAGTTACAAACCTTGAAGCGAGTTAATCTTCCTTTTTTGTTGATATATTTTAAGTCATTTGTTTATTTTTCTTATTTATTTATTTTTCGTTATTTATTTTTATGTCATCAAATTGTTTTATGGTTTATCGTAATATAGGAATTAATTACTATTACTTAGACTTGTTATTGTAAAAATGTTTTCATAATTTATTCAATCCTCCCTTGGGTACGATCCACAGAATACTTCCAAGGTATTTTGTTGTAAAAACTATATTACAATTTCAGCTATGCATTGGCGAACACCACTGTTCTAATCTCTTATATTTTTGGTGTTATATTTTACTATAAATGATAACTCGTTTATAGATGATCAGGGATTAAGCTTAATTGGCTTAGAAATGATAAAAATGACCTATTTGTAAAAGTTGAAAATTGTTTGGATGGAGGCCTATGTAGGTGACGTGAAAAAGGTCTTAAATAGATGGATTTCTCCATCTTTTTCTACAATATTCCATCGAAATATGTCATTAAAATAATCTTTAAAATGATAATTACCATTTTGCCCCACCAATCATGTTTTGACAAAATTTAGTCATTGATCATTACACTTTCCATAATTATCTATTTTAAATAATTACAATTTTGTCCTTCACCTTTTGCTGTATTACCACTCATAAGTCATTTCTATTTTTGGTAAATTTTCACCTCTAAGCCCTCTTCCTTTTTCCTTTAATTCAATTTAATCATTTTAACTCTTAATTTCTTACTTTGGCCCTAATATTTTTCACTTCATTACAATCTAGTAATTATCTCGGATTTATTTCTCTCAATATATAGACTTTTCCAAACTTCTTCAATATTTGTCTTCGCTATCTTATAACACTGAAAAATTCCAATTTCTGACTTTCTCATATTACAACTGATTCACTATTTATGTATCACTGTTTAACATTCCTGAAATTTTGTGGATGTTAAATTTCTTTCCCTTTAAAAAATTTTCGTTATCAAATTTTTATAATACTCTAGTAACTGGATATACTATTGTCTTATAATTTTTTTTCACTCACACACATTGCTCCTTCATATATCATATTTGTCTGAATTTTCAATGTCTTTTGAAACTATTGCATGAAATAAATCAAATGATATTTTTTTCAACATCTGAACATGAAAAGCATCATAAATTCTCTTCAATGTTGTTAACCAAAGCCAAGCAATACCTACTGATCTCATTCATCTCAGAAATCCCATATAATCCAATAAACTCTAAAGGCAATAATATAATTTCTTAACCTGTCTTTTAATTTCTAAATCACTAATTCAAACTAACTATCAACCTTGAAGAAATTTTTGCAAGGCAATAATAAAATTCTAACCAAAATTTCCCCATATTCTGATGTTCAAATCATGCCAAGTATCACATCAAAAGTTGTATTCATATGTTACTCTTTCCTTTCTCTTTTACACAGAAGAATTAGTAATCAAATCATACTTTTTGAACATATTCCTGTAGTAATTCTCTTTTCTTTTATCAATGCAATACTAATATATAAATAAACAGAACCACTATCAGTTGTCACAAAATAAAAGTATCAGTTTAATAAATAGTATTTGTTATCATATCAGGATTATCATATTTTCCTCCTCGAGTTCAAATGGTATAAGATCGTGGTATCATTTGAGATTCGAATCGGTTTGCTAGTTCTTTTCCATATATCTGACTACTAATGGTGTCACTTATTGTTCTTGATTTGCCCCTTGACTAAACTTGAGTAGTTTTCATAGGTTGTTCAATAGTATTTTCTGCCACTACTAGACAACCTCTCATTAAATGATCCTTCAGTTCACATCTAAAACAAGCCCCAACAATTAATTGACATTCGTCATAATGTGATTTGCTATAGTATACGCATAACGAAATAGGTCTTCTTTTTAATCTCTCGGTACTAAAAATTGATGTGGTTTGTTGACTTTGTCTTTCTTGTCCTTTTGATATCTGTCCAAAAGCAGAAGTTGGATTTCCAGGCTCTCAGAAATCTCTTATTTTCTTTGCTGCAGATGGAACTTCAGAACTAGTGATTACTCCTTTTCTAGAGTTCTTGTCTTTTTTTTCTATTCATTCCTTTTTCTATTCTTTGTGCTCTTTCGACCAGAGATGATAGATCTTGCAAATTCAGATCCACGATGCATATATAAAGATTTTCATTTATCCCCTACTCAAATCTCTAACACATATCAGATTTTGTAGCCATAAGCTCTTGAGCATATTCATTTAATCTCACATATTTTTTAATATTTTGACACACTCATATTATTTTGCATCAATTCAATGAATTCCCACTTCATACATTTCAAATATATCTGACCCACAAACTTCTTTTTAAACTCTGATAAGAAGAAATTCCATGTAATTCATTCAACCAGATTCATACTATTTACAGTAGCCCATCATTGATATGTTTCATCTTAATAATGACACAACACATCTCAACTTGTCTTCATCTTAACATTGCAATTCTTCAAATAATCTTTAACTGTTTTCTAATCAATATTCAACCATAGCAGGATCATCTTCTTTCCTACCTTTAAATTCTTCAACTCCATATTTTGTAATTTTCTCAAGAGAATATCGTTGATTTAAAATAGAAACTTGCAGTTGGGGCCACGATTCTTGTACAAGAGGGATATGAGGTGAAGGAGAAACTGAAGGGACATTATTTCTCATAAATTGTTGAAGAAATTGGGTAAATGTTTGGAAAGTAGTTTCTTGTGCTGGTTTTCTTTCCCTATCAAACTCGTCTTTGTTCAAATCTTGATCTTACAGGTTTTCTGGCTCATTCTGGGCTAGAGACGATGGTACACTTTCTTTTATGTTAGGGTTAAAAGCCCTACTTTCTACTTCTTCACTCGTAGCATCTCTAATATTTCGAGACATCTTCAATTCTATATCACATAATTTAATTTCATTAATAAAAAAAATCACATCTCATCACATCACATCAGTATATCAAATGACATGTACCTCTAGACTCTTTTTCAACCCTAAGATGAAAAACCCTAGGCTTTGATACCACTAAATGTATCACCCATATACATGACTTAATCATGTGGTCAAGGTAAAGTAATGTTTCATTTGATGCCAGAGCAACCATGGTCATGTACTATTAAACTAAACATTTTACAAGGAATATTTTGCTATTGTTAACATATTATACACATATTACAGTTGTACTGAATACATCCAGATAAATATTCATATAACAAAATTGTTTCAAATGAGAGGTATCGATACCTTTACTAATTGCATCGATGCATTGACTTGGGTATCGATACCTCAGCCAATGGTGTCGATACATTAACTTGGGTATCGATACCCATGCCAATTATTGATACCGTTTTGAGTTTTGATGTTTGAAAAATTCAAAAAAATACTCTAAGTATCGATACATAGGTCAAGGTATTGATACGTCTTTTTAAGTATTGATACCAAAATGAGGTTTGATGTTCCATTTAAAACCAAGGATTATTTACCATATTGGTTCCTCATGTTTTACTTATTTTAGTACCTATTCAGTTGTCAAATAAAACCAAACCAATTTGCATATCAATTATACATCTCATTTCCAAATACTCATAATCTAACATGTTACTCGTAAACTATACCATACATTTAAACAAGTATAGGTTTCACTTAAGTCCCTCAAATTTTTCAACCTTTAAACATACCTAGGAACATGTTATTTACCAAAATAAAATAGAGAAGGAACTTTACTCATTCCTCAAATCCGTTGATGTGATGAGATGCATTGCCACTAAGCTTTCAGAAACCATTTTCTTTTGATCTTTATCTATGCATTAAAACACGCGTTAAGCTATTGCTAGCTTAGTAAGTACAACTAAAGTTCAATTAACATTTTAACTACTATAGAATCTAGATTTATATTTTTTGATCATTTCTATGATTTTAATTTAGAACATGAACACATTAATATCTTTAACGTACCATTCAATATTACATTTTTTTTTCTATTTCTTATTCTTTATCAATTCACAATTTGGTCCATTTCAATACATTTACTATTTTTACCTTTTCATTTAACAAATACGATATCTCACCTTTTAACAGAGGCTTAGTAGACTAAACAAAACACATAGGATATACGAAACAGTACGAGACAGCGCCAAAGCGTGTAACGGGACAACACCGAAGTGCGTAAACAAATGGGGTGCTAAATTTCCTTAATGGCATGTCATCTATATCCCCCTAGTTCTTATCTCATCTACTTTGGCAGTCATATCAGAGTCGATTATATTTTCACATTTTAGAAAAGAATTTAAATACTTTACATTATTTCCTTGTAGCAACACTCATATAACAGTATTTTTCACTTTCAATAATACTTGTAACATATTTCATTTCTTAATAATATTTCCATAATTCACTACAAATTCTTATCATTTTTTTTACATATCACTTTTACACATATTACATTTTAATCTTTTTCTTTATCACAATTCATTAAGTATTATCATAACATTTTCATCTCATTTCACATATCACTTATTAACATATTTCACTTCATTTACTCACATAGTTATAATAATTAGAATTTCATCAATTATTTTACGAATTTTACAATTTAGTCTTTTTTCTCCTTTCAATCTTTCTCACTTTTCTTTGTTTTTCTCGTAATTTAACTACTTAGTAAATAAAATAAAATCATCACTTTCTTATTTTTAATCATTATCATATCTTATTCTTCAGTTATGTGACATGTCAACTTATATTTAAATATCATGTAAAGACTTTTACTCATCCAATTAACTTAACAATTAACAACTTATTTAAAGTAAGTAGAATTCTAGTTTTACTTACTACCGAAGCTTTAACACTACACCAAAACAGGTTTTTAGCGGCATTTTATTATGCCTTTAGCTCCGCTAAAAGTATTTGCAGCGTTTTTTAAAGCGCCGCAAAAAATGCCGCTATTGTCAACGCCGCAAACGTTTGCGACGTTTTTAGAAAAAAACGCCGCTATAGATCATGACCTTTAGCGGCGCTTTTCCCAAAAACGCCGCTATAGATCAAGAGCTTTAGCGGCGCTTTTTCCACAAACGCCGCTATAGATCACAAGCTTTAGCGGTGCTTTTTCCACAAACGCCGCTATAGATCAGGACCTTTAGCGGCGCTTTTCCCACAAACGCTGCTATAGATCAAGACCTTTAGCAGTGCTTTTCCCAAAAACGTCACTATAGCTCAGGACCTTTAGCGGCGCTTTTCCAACAAACACCGCTATAGCTCAAGACCTTTAGCGACGCTTTGATTACAAACACCGCTAAAAATACCGTTCTTTAGCGGCGTTTATGGAAAAATTGCACTAACTTTTAAAAAACATTTAAAAATATTAAATATTAAAATAAAAAATTATTAATATAAAAAATTAATTAGTATTAAATATATATACTTTTAGTCAAAAAGATAGTATTTAATCATATAATAAATTAATTTTTTAGTCAAAATATTGAAAAATCATATTAATATTTAAATAGAAAAATTACAAGTTCAAATAGTGCAACTAATTGATTGCAAAAAAAATGCACAAGTTCAAAATGTACAATAATAAACTTGAAAATTTATAGACTAAAATGAGAATTCAAAATCCCTTTGAAATTAGACTGAAATAGGTTTACTACATCCACTGTTTACTACATGAGTTTATTGCTTCTATAAACTCAAATTGGACATTGTTGAGGAAATATAACACATTCTGATAAAGTAACAGGCTAATGGATATTTTACTTCTGAGTAGTGACTTAATTAATTTAATTCACTCACTGCCATTGAAGGTGGTCTCTCCTCTTCAACAGGTCTTTCATGCAAGAACCTACCTCTGAGTAGTGACTGCAAAATTAAGATAAGAGTACTACTAGTTAGCATGGCAACATGTGAAAACAAAAGGATTTTCATAGAGCAAAACCATAAATTTATCAAACAATTTAGTATGAAGAATAACAAATCCAAAACAAACAACATAAAAATCAAATAAATCAACTACTAATACCATCGTTGAATCAACTTTAGTTTCAGTGCATTGATAGCTACATCTGCTTTCTCCAGCTCTAGCCTTGGCATATTTCTCAGTCATTGATCGTGCAGAACCTATAACTAACTTCATGCTGTGCAGTGTTTACCTCAAATCATAAATTACAATGCCTACCTTCAACATGAAATAAGAAAAATATAGCATGATGAATTTGAGTTCAGGAAGTAGCAACAATCATAAGAATCTAAGACATTGCCATATAAGGATCATTTCAAGACTAACACTTTTCGAAGAGAAAAGTACTGCATAAAAACAGCTCTGGAGTTGAAATTTACTTCAGAGGGTCTTGAATGCAAACATAGGGATTTTATATGGATGGAAAAATTTATAAGGGCAATTTTTCAACATTTTGAGATTGAAAAGAAAGAAAGCTTGTTCAGTCTAAGGTCATCAGCCAAAAATCATAAATTCTATAATCTTGAAATGCAAATACAACCAAAAGCTCCACAAATATTAAACCAAGCATAATGAATAAATTTACTAACATACATCTCCAAGTAGAAAAAAGAAACGGGAGCCTTTAACTCAAGTATGAAGCTCAAGTCATTACTGACATTTATATTTTCTAGTAATCATGTGCATACCGACATTCGAGTTCCAGGCACAAATTGTTGACAAGCCCGTTGAGCAGACAAAGAACAACCACTACACCAAAAAAGGCTTTTAGATGCGTTTTTAGTGGCGTTTGGATAAAAAATGCCGCTAAAAATCAAGCATTAGCGGCACTTTAGAAAAAACGCCACTAAAGATCCAGTATTAGCGGCGTTTTTTGGAAAATGCCGCTAAAAATGAGCATTAGTGGCGTTTTCCAAAAAGCGCCGCAAAAAACCTAAGCACAACGATGTCATTTTTTGAGTTTTCAAGGCTTTAGCGGCGTTTCTGAAAAAGTGCCGCTAATGCTCTGGGCTTTAGCGGTGTTTTTGAAGAAGTGCCGCTAATGCTCTGTGCTTTAGCGACGTTTCTGAAAAGGCGCCGCTAATGCTCTGGGCTTTAGCGGCGTTTTTGAAGAAGCGTCGTTAATGCTCTGGGCTTTAGCGGCATTTTTTTAAAAAGTGTCGCTAATGCTCGGGTCTTTAGCGATGTTTTTGAAAAAGCGCCGCTATTGCTCTATTTTTAGCGGCGTTTTTGAAAAAGTGCCGCAAAAATTATTTTATCTCTCTTATTTAATTGGTTTGTTTATATTAATTAAAATTCAAATAATTTTTAATTGAATTCAAAATCTTCACAAAAAACTAATGACACGTAGAAATAATTTGAAATAAAAAACATAGAAAAATATTTGTTAAAAATGGAAAAATTAAAATACTATTATTCAAAATAATTTTTAAGTTTTTTGGGTACATTACTGAGTGTTTTTTAAATTACATATTAAATAATTTCTTATACAAGGTAATAAGCATATCAAATTAGCAAGCTGTGCAGTTATTTCAAAATCATCAGTTTATAAATCAGAAGCCCATATTTGAAATTTTTGAAATGTTTAGAATTCTTTAAACAGTCTGCATGAGTTTGCACTTTCTTGTTTTAAATGATTGCATAGTTAGAACGGGTCATTGCTTTTAACTCTAATATTAGAAATATAGAGCAACTCCCTTTTCTTTACTTTTTTGTTACAAATAATTTTATAACTTCAATGTTGATGTACTGATGGTATTTCTCTCTCTAGATTTATGTTTTCTTTCCTGCAGAAGTAAAGGTTGGTGTTCCTATGGTAAGAAATTGTGCAAAGTGTATGCAAGTAGATAATGTTTATAATGTTATTTTGGTCATTCAAAGAGCTTTGACAGCCCCTGTAAAAGCAGCGATAAATGAAATTAATTCATACTTCTACATGGAAGTTTTTGAGGTGAATATAATTCTCCTTTGCTTTGTTCATGAGCACTGCTTAGCTTATTAAATTAGATGCATTGTCTTTGTTTGGTCTTATATTAACCATCCATTGAATCTTAATGGTTGAATCTCTTGACTGTGATTATCTCTAAGAAGTATTAGAAGAAATATATTAATAAAAAAGTTCACAAGGTTAAAGTTTACAGAAAGTTATTCCACTTAAGAGGTAGACTGATCTCTAAAATAAATATTATTTTTCCATTTGTCTGCTAGGCTAGTTACAGAACTGCTGAATTTTGGATTGAAATCCATTTCTTCAAAGAACTGCTAGAATGATGTCCCTTGAAAGTGCTTGATTAATTTTGCTATCTATGTCTGATTCTTGTTAATATATATTTGTGATTCCAACTAGCATTGATAACAGTAAGTAGTAGATCTTCATAAGCATTGGTTAATTCACAAAAGACTTGCAGTGCTTGAGTATATGAGGTTCCTATAAGTGATGTGACAGCCCTAAAATGACCCTAGTCGGAAAGCGGTTTTGGGACCGCTAAACCGAGTCACCAAATTATTTGAATATGATATTTATTGTCTAAAATATATGAATATGAATGTGTGAAAGTTTTGAGCTTCGATTTAGTCGATTGCATGTGAATTTAGTAATAGGACTTATGTGTGACACTTTTGAAATGTGATAGGTTAATCCATAAGGATCTATTAGTGCATGTAATCAAAAGGGTGGACTTGCATGTCAATTTCCCCCATTTAATTACTAGTGGCCAGCCATGACAAAGGGTGATGGGCAAAACATGTCATAAAACATGTTGTGCTAATGGTTTATGGGAGAAAGGATAAAATAATAATGGGAAGGTAAATGATGACAAAAAAAAATGTGTGTGGTTGCCCCCCCCCTTCCATTGCCGTGAATTGAAGGAAGAAAACAAAAGAAAAAAATGTTCATCTTCTTCTCCTACCTCTCTCAAGCCGAAACTAACCAAGAAATGGAAGAAAGCACACCTAAGGCATTCGGCCATCTTGTGTGGGGGGAATTAAGGTATGATATCATGTGATTCTTTTGGAATTTTTGTGAAGTTGAGTTTGTTTTGGTGCTCATAACATGACCCATGTGTTAATTTTTGAGTTTGTGTTGCAAGAAACATTTGGTTATGTCCTTATATGTCAAATTGATGATAAATTTTTTATATTTGGTGAATGAATATGGGTTTCGGTCATGGTAGATAACAAAGAATGTGGTTGTTGTTCTTGTTAATTTGGATGAATTTTTGGTGGATAGGTGCTTGAATCAAACAAATGATCATGTGTGTACACTAGGTGCTAGTTGAGAAGAATCGGTCACTATATTGGAGGCCATTGCCGAATATGAGTTTAGTTATTGAGTTGATGGAATAAAAGAATGCTTAAAGATGTGTCACAACAAATTATATGTTAAGCTAAGGTTGTTAAATTATCAATCTTTCTTCCTAGCCGAATATGTGTTTATAAAGTTGAGTTGTTAAATAGATTTTGAAGTTAGCCCATGCATTTATTTTTGAATTTAAGAAGAATGATACATTCGACTATGCTTTGATGTGCTTGGATTGTTGTTCATTGAGTAAATGATTGAGGAATGGTTAGAAGAATTTGAATGCTAAACTAGTTGATTTGTTTGATGATATATATATGTATTCGGCAATGGGATAAAATGTGTATTAAGGTAACTTTCATGGTGATTATGCTTGTGATGTTGGGTTAATATTCGGCATTGAGTAATGTGGGGTAAGGTGATTAAATGGCTATGAAATTAGCTAAATTGAATAGGTATGTTTAATAATATGCTTAGTATAATGTATGATCTTATAACTCGGTTTGGTATTGAGATAAAGGTTAGATGTATGATTGGATTTTGGTATGTGTTAAATTGGTCAATCAAAGATTAAATGATATGTGATTGCCAAATGTAATTGTTAAGTGAATAATATTAGTTAAGTACTTAAGCAAATCTATTGTTTTACTTAAGCTTAAGAGCAAAGAGGATCAAAGTCAGATAGGGGAAAAGAGAAAGTAAACGAATAGCCGTGGACATCTAATCGTCAACCACTTCCGAGGTAAGTTTTAAGTGATTAAACATTGAGTAAATTCAATCATAATAGGACATAATGAGTTGATTTAATAAGATATGATGTGGCCATGATATGTCTTAAACTCAAATGGTAAGTTCATATGTGTTTGGACTTGGAAAGTTAAGAGCAAATTGTAATAATTTGCTTTGGACAGCAGCAGTAACGTGATTTTAGAAAATCACTATAAATTGTTGGTGTGGAATTATAGGCCGAATAAAATATGTAATCAAGGCTTAATTAGTCTAGTTTCTTATAAAAGAGACCTTGTGAGCAAACAAATTTCCTATAAAGAGATATTTAAAGTTGTGTGAGACGGTGTCAGAATGACTCCGAAATCCCCTGTTCTTTTTTTAGAAAATCATTATAAATTGTACAAAAATGGTTATAAGATAAAATTTATATGCTTAGACTCCTTAATGAGTCTAGTTTCAAATGAAATCAAATACAACACATTTTGAATTCTGTAAAATGAGAAATTTGATTCGTAGTGAAGAGTGGTCAGATTAGTCAAATAGTGAAACAGGGGAAACTTTAAGAAAAATCTGGTATTGATTGGCCAAACCTAAAATTCTGAAAATTTTATGGATGGAAGATATTTGAGTCTATATTCAGGTAAAATTAACGGCAAGTTATTTGGAGTTTTGTAGCTCCAGTTATAAATAATTTAGTGACTACTGCTCAGGAAAACAGCTCGTAGTGAATATGTGATTTTGTTGTAAACATGGATAAAACTTGTTTTAGTTACTCATAAGCTATTGATTAAACCCATACGTGAATTCTAAATCGTGATATTGTAAAACGATACATGAGTGTTAGATGGATCTTTGATATTAAAATTTGTGAAATTGTAAGTTTATGAGTATTCGAATATGAAATGATAGAATGGCGTGAAATTGAATTATTCATTGGGAAATGATTAATGTAGATTCGGCCAAGACAGTGTGTATACATGATAGTATATGTGATATGTGAAGTATATTTGGATAATTGTGATGTGAATGTATATATGTGATAAGGCCTAATGGCCGATGTGATGAATGTGAAAGTGTATATATGTGATAAGGCCGAATGGCCAATGTGATGAATGTGAAAGTGTATATATATGTGATAAGGCCTAATGGCCGATGTGATGAATGTGAAAGTGTGTGATGAATGTGAAAGTGTATATATATGTGATAAGGCCTAATGGCCGATGTGATGAATGTGAAAGTGTATATATGTGATAAGGCCTAATAGCCGATGTGATGAATGTGAAAGTGTATATATGTGATGAGGCCTAATGGCCGATGTGATGAATGTGAAAGTGTATATATGTGATAAGGCCGATGTGATGAATGTGAAAGTGTATATATGTGATAAGGCCGAATGGCCAATGTGATGAATGTGAAAGTGTATATATATGTGATAAGGCCTAATGGCCGATGTGATGAATGTGAAAGTGTATATATCTGTGATGAGGCCTAATGGCCGATGTGATGAATGTGAAAGTGTATATATGTGATGAGGCCTAATGGCCGATGTGATGAATGTGAAAGTGTATATATGTGATAAGGCCGAATGGCCAATGTGATGAATGTGAAAGTGTATATATATGTGATAAGGCCTAATGGCCGATGTGATGAATGTGAAAGTGTATATATGTGATCAGGCCTAATGGCCGATGTGATGAATGTGAAAGTGTATATATGTGATGAGGCCTAATGGCCGATGTGATGAATGTGAAAGTGTATATATGTGATAAGGCCGAATGGCCAATGTGATGAATGTGAAAGTGTATATATATGTGATAAGGCCTAATGGCCGATGTGATGAATGTGAAAGTGTATATATATGTGATAAGGCCTAATGGCCAATGTGATGAATGTGAAAGTGTATATATGTGATAAGGCCTAATGGCCGATGTGATGAATGTGAAAGTGTATATATATGTGATAAGGCCTAATGGCCGATGTGATGAATGTGAAAGTGTATATATGTGATAAGGCCTAATAGCCGATGTGATGAATGTGAAAGTGTATATATGTGATGAGGCCTAATGGCCGATGTGATGAATGTGAAAGTGTATATATGTGACAGAGCCGAGAAGCCAACGTGATGGATGTGAAAGTGTATAAATGTGATAAGTCCCGAAGGGCAATTGTGTCAGTACTATATCCGGGTTAAAACCCTGCAGGCTTTATGCGAGAGTATTATCCTGATTAATGTCCGTAGGCTTCGTGCTCGTACTATATCCGAGCTTTAAAGACCCGGCGGCTAAATGCTAGGATTCAAGTAAGACTTTGATATTGAGTATCTGCATTAAGTTACCATCAAATAAGTATTATGTATTCAAGATGTTCAGGTACGTATTACTTACTCATCGGTGGAGTGATTTCGAGGTGAATTATCAGTATCAAAGAGGTAGGTAAATGTGATTAATATTATAACTCCAAATGTGAGAATGTGCTTTGGAAATATTTTACCATCTAGGTCATTATTATTCGAAAGTATATATGTGGCAGCCAAGTGTTGCGTTTAATGATATTATAGATCGAGATGAAGCTCTAGATTAACTTCATCGAACAGTTGAAATGAATGACCAATAATAGTGATTGAGAACACTTTGTCTTGCTTAAAACTTACTAAGCATTAAATGCTTACTCCGTTCTTTGAATCTCTGTTTTATAGATTTTGGTTCGTCAGCTATCGGACTCGGGATTATTGAAGTCGAAGTCGCCCACACTATCAAAGCCCTTTTGGTACACTTTTGGTTGAACTCTGAAAATGGCATGTATAGGACTACCCTTTTGTAGTGGGTCATGGACCCTTTGGATTTGTATAATTTTGGATAGCCATGAGAAAATGGCTTATATATGTTTGAGCATAATGTTATAATCATTTGGTATGGATATGGTTATTGAGAGGTGTGGATATGCTTAACAAGGATTGGCCATGGGAATGGTTAATCACTATCATAATTTGTGCTATTTATGCTAAAAGGGTTAGTTGAATCATGGAAACTATGAAATAGGTAAAGTCTACCTTAAAGGCAGATGCTGACAGCAGCAGTGATGTAGATTTGGAAAATCACTAAAAATAGTAGGAATAGAATTAAATAGTGAATAAATTATTTAAATGAACCTTGATGAATCTACTTTCATATGGAAGAAACGAAACGGTCATATGAGTGGTATGTTAAGAGATAATTAGGTTTTCGTGAGACAGGGCCAGAACGGTTTCTGGATTCCCTATTCCGACTTTGGAAATTCATTATAAATTAACCAGAGATAATTAGGAGTCATGCCATATATGTATAGATTCCTATTTGAGTCTAGTTTCTATAGAAACAAACGGCATCAGCATTGAAGCCCTGTACAGGGAGATATCCAAATTGTAATGCATGAAGGTCAGTGTAGTCGCACCCTGTAACAGGGGAGACTTTAACTAATAAACTGTACTAATTGGCTGGACCAGAAATTCTAGAAAAAAATATGTTGATGGACATATGAGTCTAGTTTCAGGGAAAAATTACGAAACTGATTTTCGAGTTTTAGAACTCAAGATATGATTTTTAAGGTGACAGTGACACAGTTAGCCAACTGCCTGGAAATTTTTAAATTGGACCGCAAAGAAGTGATTTAAGTCTGCAAACCCCTCGTGTCCGACTCCGGCGACGGACTCGGGTACGAGGTGTTACAATTTTATTGGTATCAGAGCTACGGTTTAGTCGATTCTAGGACTACCGTAATACGTTTGGGTCTAGCTATACATGTCATTATGTGAAAATTTATAGTGTGGTGATTTCTGACAATTGAAAATGTGTTTATTTATTGTAATGAATTCCGATCCCGATCGAGCTGTAGTAGATGGTATTGAGAGGACTGAGACATGCTTATGATGTGTCAATATTGAGAAGGGTATAACATAAGTAAGTTTTGAGTAATTGAATTTTGTATTTAACTTAAAATGCCATGATATACATGTATGATAGATGAATGATGTCCCATTGTCCTTATCATAATAAGGTTATTAGAGAAATGAACAAAGGAAGAGATTGGGGATATATGCTTTTGTGTGATTGCTTATTGAGCTGAAAGTTTAGTAAAAGAAGCATACATGTATTAGATTTGAATGATATTTACGACTTAAAGTCAAGAATCATGTTATATGTTTACATGTGAATGAATTGATTAAATTATAAATGTGATTTGTGCCATGTGAAACATGATAACATGTGAATAAATATGTATGAGACTCAGTGATGTGAATCCGAGTTTAAAGACCCGCTGACTATATGAAGAGATTATGTCCGGGTAAAGACCCGATGGCTATGTACAGAGATTATGTCCGGATTAAAATTCGCTGGCTTTGTGTGGAGATTTCATCCGAGCTAAAGGTCTCGACGATGATCCGGGCTAAGTCCCGAAGAGCATTCGTGCTAGTGATGTATCCGGGCTAAGTCCCGAAGAGCATTCGTGCTAGTGATGTATCCGGGCTAAGTCCCGAAGAGCATTCATGCTAGTGATGTATCCGGACTAAGTTCCGAAGAGCATTCGTGCTAGTGATATATCCGGGCTAAATCCCGAAGAGCATTCGTGCTAGTGTTGTATCCGGACTAAGTTCCGACCGGACTAAGTTTCGAAGAGCATTCGTGCTAGTGATATATCCGGGCTAAATCCCAAAGAGCATTCGTGCTAGTGATGTATCCGGACTAAGTTCCGAAGAGCATTCGTGCTAGTGATATATCCGTGCTAAGTTCTGAAGAGCATTCGTGCTGGTGTTATATCCGGGCTAGGTCCCGAAGAGCAATCATGCTGGTGACGTGTATTCGGGCCTTCGTGCCTAGTAGGCTTCGTGCCGGTAATTTGAGCAAAGTTTAAGTATTCATTACTATACGAATTCAAATTTAAATGAGATGATATGTTTAAAAGTGTACATACATGATGTTTATAGACTTGGTTAAGTCATTTCAATGTGTAATAACGAATGAATAAGAGCACTATGTGTGTGAATGATTAGAGGCACTGTGTGTGTGCGAATTCCTTTAACCGAGCACTATGAGTGCGAGATCGGTCAGTGGGCACTAAGTGTGTGAAGTGGAATTCATGTAAGACCTCGTCTGGGACGAAGGCATTGATTTGAGATAGTGTGTAAGACCATGTCTGGGACATGGCATCGGCTCGATATGTGAGCATATGTAAGACCATATCTAGGATATGGCATTGTAAGAGCTATATGTGCTTAATGAGTATCCGTAATGATTTCGAATGATTCAACGGGTATCGTTAACAGTGATTAAATGTGCTAAATGAATTCAATGTTCAGGTATGTGGAAGTTGATTTTCTGTTGGAAATAGGTTAAGTTGAATAGTGAGATATGATGGAGTTATAAAGGATATTTATTGGGATGTTTGAGTATATGTGTACTTTCGGTCAGGTTACAGCTTATACATGAATGAAAATGTGGGTTACAAATATGTGGGTTGATGATGTGAATTATACATGTTAATATGTACTTAATATGTGTTTGAAATGCAATTGTGAATTAAATTAAGTGATTATTGCTTATGAAATCAAGAAAATGAGATATATGCGCATACTTGTAGAAATGTTTATGTATTTGTTTTAAGATAAGAAAATGATTTTATAGATCGATGCGAAATCAATAATGAATTACAATTGCTATCGATGAGCTAATGTCTTTGTGGATATAATTCAATAAGAGGACGTTATCCTAAACTATGCATCGGTAGAAATTTTCGGGGACGAAAATTTCTTAAGTGGGGGAGGGTTGAACAGCCCTAAAATGACCCTAGTCGGAAAGCGGTTTCGGGACCGCTAAACCGAGTCACCAAATTATTTGAATATGATATTTATTGTCTAAAATATGTGAATATGAATGTGTGAAAGTTTTGAGCTTCGATTTAGTCGATTGCATGTGAATTTAGTAATAGGACTTATGTGTGACACTTTTGAAATGTGATAGGTTAATCCATAAGGATCTATTAGTGCATGTAATCAAAAGGGTGGACTTGCATGTCAATTTCCCCCATTTAATTACTAGTGGCCAGCCATGACAAAGGGTGATGGGCAAAACATGTCATAAAACATGTTGTGCTAATGGTTTATGGGAGAAAGGATAAAATAATAATGGGAAGGTAAATGATGACAAAAAAAAATGTGTGTGGTTGCCCCCCCTTCCATTGCCGTGAATTGAAGGAAGAAAACAAAAGAAAAAAAAATGTTCATCTTCTTCTCCCACCTCTCTCAAGCCGAAACTAACCAAGAAATGGAAGAAAGCACACCTAAGGCATTCGGCCATCTTGTGTGGGGGGAATTAAGGTATGATATCATGTGATTCTTTTGGAATTTTTGTGAAGTTGAGTTTGTTTTGGTGCTCATAACATGACCCATGTGTTAATTTTTGAGTTTGTGTTGCAAGAAACATTTGGTTATGTCCTTATATGTCAAATTGATGATAAATTTTTTATATTTGGTGAATGAATATGGGTTTCGGTCATGGTAGACAACAAAGAATGTGGTTGTTGTTCTTGTTAATTTGGATGAATTTTTGGTGGATAGGTGCTTGAATCAAACAAATGATCATGTGTGTACACTAGGTGCTAGTTGAGAAGAATCGGTCACTATATTGGAGGCCATTGCCGAATATGAGTTTAGTTATTGAGTTGATGGAATAAAAGAATGCTTAAAGATGTGTCACAACAAATTATATGTTAAGCTAAGGTTGTTAAATTATCAATCTTTCTTCCTAGCCGAATATGTGTTTATAAAGTTGAGTTGTTAAATAGATTTTGAAGTTAGCCCATGCATTTATTTTTGAATTTAAGAAGAATGATACATTCGACTATGCTTTGATGTGCTTGGATTGTTGTTCATTGAGTAAATGATTGAGGAATGGTTAGAAGAATTTGAATGCTAAACTAGTTGATTTGTTTGATGATATATATATGTATTCGGCAATGGGATAAAATGTGTATTAAGGTAAGTTTCATGGTGATTATGCTTGTGATGTTGGGTTAATATTCGGCATTGAGTAATGTGGGGTAAGGTGATTAATTGGCTATGAAATTAGCTAAATTGAATAGGTATGTTTAATAATATGCTTAGTATAATGTATAATCTTATAACTCGGTTTGGTATTGAGATAAAGGTTAGATGTATGATTGGATTTTGGTATGTGTTAAATTGGTCAATCAAAGATTAAATGATATGTGATTGCCAAATGTGATTGTTAAGTGAATAATATTAGTTAAGTACTTAAGCAAATCTATTGTTTTACTTAAGCTTAAGAGCAAAGAGGATCAAAGTCGGATAGGGGAAAAGAGAAAGTAAACGAATAGCCGTGGACATCTAATCGTCGACCACTTCCGAGGTAAGTTTTAAGTGATTAAACGTTGAGTAAATTCAATCATAATAGGACATAATGAGTTGATTTAATAAGATATGATGTGGCCATGATATGTCTTAAACTCAAATGGTAAGTTCATATGTGTTTGGACTTGGACAGTTAAGAGCAAATTGTAATAATTTGCTTTGGACAGCAGCAGTAACGTGATTTTAGAAAATCACTATAAATTGTTGGTGTGGAATTATAGGCCGAATAAAATATGTAATCAAGGCTTAATTAGTCTAGTTTCTTATAAAAGAGACCTTGTGAGCAAACAAATTTCCTATAAAGAGATATTTAAAGTTGTGTGAGACGGTGTCAGAATGACTCCGAAATCCCTGTTCTGTTTTTAGAAAATCATTATAAATTTTACAAAAATGGTTATAAGATAAAATTTATATGCTTAGACTCCTTAATGAGTCTAGTTTCAAATGAAATCAAATACAACACATTTTGAATTCTGTAAAATGAGAAATTTGATTCGTAGTGAAGAGTGGTCAGATTAGTCAAACAGTGAAACAGGGGAAACTTTAAGAAAAATCTGGTAATGATTGGCCAAACCTAAAATTCTGAAAATTTTATGGATGGAAGATATACGAGTCTATATTCAGGGAAAATTAACGGCAAGTGATTTGGAGTTTTGTAGCTCCAGTTATAAATAATTTAGTGACTACTGCTCAGGAAAACAGCTCGTAGTGAATATGTGATTTTGTTGTAAACATGGATAAAACTTGTTTTAGTTACTCATAAGCTATTGATTAAACCCATACGTGAATTCTAAATCGTGATATTGTAAAACGATACATGAGTGTTAGATGGATCTTTGATATTAAAATTTGTGAAATTGTAAGTTTATGAGTATTCGAATATGAAATGATAGTATAGCGTGAAATTGAATTATTCATTGGGAAATGATTAATGTAGATTCGGCCAAGACAATGTGTATACATGATAGTATATGTGATATGTGAAGTATATTTGGATAATTGTGATGTGAATGTATATATATGTGATAAGGCCTAATGGCCGATGTGATGAATGTGAAAGTGTATATATGTGATAAGGCCGAATGGCCAATGTGATGAATGTGAAAGTGTATATATATGTGATAAGGCCTAATGGCCGATGTGGTGAATGTGAAAGTGTGTGATGAATGTGAAAGTGTATATATATGTGATAAGGCCTAATGGCGGATGTGATGAATGTGAAAGTGTATATATGTGATAAGGCCTAATAGCCGATGTGATGAATGTGAAAGTGTATATATGTGATGAGGCCTAATGGCCGATGTGATGAATGTGAAAGTGTATATATGTGATAAGGCCGAATGGCCAATGTGATGAATGTGAAAGTGTATATATATGTGATAAGGCCTAATGGCCGATGTGATGAATGTGAAAGTGTATATATATGTGATAAGGCCTAATGGCCGATGTGATGAATGTGAAAGTGTATATATGTGATAAGGCCTAATAGCCGATGTGATGAATGTGAAAGTGTATATATATGTGATAAGGCCTAATGGCCGATGTGATGAATGTGAAAGTGTATATATGTGATAAGGCCTAATAGCCGATGTGATGAATGTGAAAGTGTATATATATGGTGAGGCCTAATGGCCGATGTGATGAATGTGAAAGTGTATATATGTGATAAGGCCGAATGGCCAATGTGATGAATGTGAAAGTGTATATATATGTGATAAGGCCTAATGGCCGATGTGATGAATGTGAAAGTGTATATATATGTGATAAGGCCTAATGGCCGATGTGATGAATGTGAAAGTGTATATATATGTGATAAGGCCTAATAGCCGATGTGATGAATGTGAAAGTGTATATATATGTGATAAGGCCTAATGGTCGATGTGATGAATGTGAAAGTGTATATATGTGATAAGGCCTAATAGCCGATGTGATGAATGTGAAAGTGTATATATGTGATGAGGCCTAATGGCCGATGTGATGAATGTGAAAGTGTATATATGTGACAGAGCCGAGTGGCCAACGTGATGGATGTGAAAGTGTATAAATGTGATAACTCCCGAAGGGCAATTGTGTCAGTACTATATCCGGGTTAAAACCCCGCAGGCTTTATGCGAGAGTATTATCCTGATTAATGTCCGTAGGCTTCGTGCTCGTACTATATCCGAGCTTTAAAGACCCGACGGCTAAATGCTAGGATTCAAGTAAGACTTTGATATTGAGTATCTGCATTAAGTTACCATCAAATAAGTATTATGTATTCAAGATGTTCAGGTACGTATTACTTACTCATCGGTGGAGTGATTTCGAGGTGAATTATCAGTATCAAAGAGGTAGGTAAATGTGATTAATATTATAACTCCAAATGTGAGAATGTGCTTTGGAAATATTTTACCATCTAGGTCATTATTATTCGAAAGTATATATGTGGCAGCCAAGTGTTGCGTTTAATGATATTATAGATCGAGATGAAGCTCTAGATTAACTTCATCGAACAGTTGAAATGAATGACCAATAATAGTGATTGAGAACACTTTGTCTTGCTTAAAACTTACTAAGCATTAAATGCTTACTCCGTTCTTTGAATCTCTGTTTTATAGATTTTGGTTCGTCAGCTATCGGACTCGGGATTATTGAAGTCGAAGTCGCCCACACTATCAAAGCCCTTTTGGTACACTTTTGGTTGAACTCTAAAAATGGCATGTATAGGACTACCCTTTTGTAGTGGGTCATGGACCCTTTGGATTTGTATAATTTTGGATAGCCATGAGAAAATGGCTTATATATGTTTGAGCATAATGTTATAATCATTTGGTATGGATATGGTTATTGAGAGGTGTGGATATGCTTAACAAGGATTGGCCATGGGAATGGTTAATCACTATCATAATTTGTGCTATTTATGCTAAAAGGGTTAGTTGAATCATGGAAACTATGAAATAGGTAAAGTCTACCTTAAAGGCAGATGCTGACAGCAGCAGTGATGTAGATTTGGAAAATCACTAAAAATAGTAGGAATAGAATTAAATAGTGAATAAATTATTTAAATGAACCTTGATGAATCCACTTTCATATGGAAGAAACGAAACGGTCATATGAGTGGTATGTTAAGAGATAATTAGGTTTTCGTGAGACAGGGCCAGAACGGTTTCTGGATTCCCTATTCCGACTTTGGAAATTCATTATAAATTAACCAGAGATAATTAGGAGTCATGCCATATATGTATAGATTCCTATTTGAGTCTAGTTTCTATAGAAACAAACAGCATCAGCATTGAAGCCCTGTACAGGGAGATATCCAAATTGTAATGCATGAAGGTCAGTGTAGTCGCACCCTGTAACAGGGGAGACTTTAACTAATAAACTGTACTAATTGGCCGGACCAGAAATTCTAGAAAAAAATATGTTGATGGACATATGAGTCTAGTTTCAGGGAAAAATTACGAAACTGATTTTCGAGTTTTAGAACTTAAGATATGATTTTTAAGGTGACAGTGACACAGTTAGCCAACTGCCTGGAAATTTTTAAATTGGACCGCAAAGAAGTGATTTAAGTCTGCAAACCCCTCGTGTCCGACTCCGGCGACGAACTCGGGTACGGGGTGTTACAAGTGAAATAAAAAATAGTATAACTATCTCAAAGTTTTAAGTGACTATGACGTGTTTGATATTTATATATTAAATAATTTCTTATATAATCGTAAAAGAGATTGTATTAATTTTAAAGTATTGAATTAATTATCATTATAGTTTAGGGATTATAGGTTTAGGTATTATTGTTTATGGTTTACGGTTTAAGGGTTGGGGTTTAGGATTTAGTGGTTAGTGGTTTAGGGTTTATATTTCACGATTCAAGGTTTAAGGGATAAAGGTTTAAGGGTTTAGGGTTTAGATTAATTAGTGTTTTTAATTTATATATTAAATAATTTCTTATATAATTGTAAAAGAGATAATTTTAATTTTAATATATTAAAATTATGATTATAGTTGAAATTATTTAAGAGATAATAAGTAAACTTTATATATATTAAATGATTTAGGATTTAAGGTTTACGATGAAATTTTATATAATCAATTAATGCTTTTATATTTAAAAATATTTAATCTAAATTATTTGATATATTTAAATATTAAATTTAAAAACATTGATAAATAAAAAAATAGTAAAATTTTTTAGCAAAACGATATCATAGGCGCAAAATCATTTTACTTTAAAAAGAATTGCGCCTTGTTTTCCCTAAATTTCCCCCCTAAACCCCTAATTTTCCCCCTAAAATTGGTATCCTCAAAACACCCTTTAGGTGTTTCTCTCTGCCACCACGTCTTTCATCATCATCGTTCCCTACTTTTGCTACTTTAAGCTCCTCTTCTTCTCAACCACCGTCTTTGTTTTTCTCTCATTTATCGTCTTTGTTTTTCTCTCATTTATCCGGTCGGTGTATTTTTCAGGAAAATCCAAATTTTCCCGAAAGATCTTCAGCAAAGGAGTCATCGCTTACGACAACAATCTCGCCGATGCCGATTTCTTCAACAACTTCGAAGACGATTTTGATGACTCTGATATCGAATTGCAGTCACAGTTATAAGAGTTCTCATGCATGGTCCCAAAAGCAAAGAAAATGTTGATACTATTATTGAAAGGTATGTCTCATTTACTTTTTTTCTCTTTTCCCCCTTTATTTAGATATTAAAGAATCAGAATGAAGTTTATCTTCTCACTCTTTTACTATACCAGCAATATGTATAATCAGATTCGTGATTCAGGTGGTCCAGAGAGCAAAATGATGGATTACTGTACGGAGTTTATTTCTTCTTTTTCTTTTCTTTCTGGACTCAGTTGAACGTGCCCACCTTTTGCTTCTTTAATTTTTCTCATTTCAAGGCTTTTATTTTGTTTCATATTTTAGGCAACCAATTTTTTTATCCCTTCCCTTTGCCATTTAACATTCCAGTTATTGGCTTTTTAACCCTTAAATGGTACTGAGTTTGTTCTATTTCTTTGTGAAGGTGTGCTGGTGCAGGGCATTTACGAATGATATCCTCCATTATAGTAAGGAACTTGAGAAGGTCCCAAGCGACGATGATGAGAATCGAGCATACATCATGGATATGGGTGTTAAGGATATGAGGTTAGTTATTACATAGTTGCATCTAAAGCAAACTACAATTTTACTGCCTCAATCAAGTAGCATGTCAATTAGTGTTTGTGTATTGATTGATGGATTCAACTTGAACTTCAAATCCACGCTCCTGCATTTAGTCGGTTTTCATAATGGGCTTTACAATTCAAATGTATGTAATGTATGTAAGCATGTATGTATGATGTAGAGGTCTCAAGCTTCTTTTATCTTACAAATGACTGCATTTCTTTTGGCATTGTTTCAGGGACATTCTTCATATTTTCAGCCTTTTGCTGTGCAAATTTCATCCTATTAGCGATAATGGTACTCGAGTCTAAAGGACGAACACTAGAGGAAATACAAGCATCAGTTATTCATTCTTCAGTTTGAAATGCCATCAGCAATTTGCTTTAAAATTTGATATGTCTTGCTGGGTTTTTGTGCTGTGTCTTGGTAGAGTATCTATCTTATTTTATGTTTTATGTTTATTTTTTTGTAGTAACTTGGGATAACAGTTAGTATTTACATTTGGTTTTAGTTGTTCTCATGTTTTTTTATAGGATTTATAGCGAGTTTGTTGATGTATATGATGCCTTTGTGCTTTTTTTTTACAAATATAATCTCTTCTGTTGATGAATGGAATTCCAAAACTAGTACTGATTACTGTATGAACTGCAGATTGTTTTGACTCATGAACATGCTGATGCAGTTCTTGGTCTGGATGATATACGTGTTGTGCAACCACACAGTCCTACGAATGATATCGACCCCACTGTAATTTATCTAACTCAGTACGCGATGGATAGGTATAATATGGGGTTTTTTAATTATTCATGGGGTCATTGATCATAGCCTACAAATTGCTTGTTATGCTGATTCATTATCAAGACATCTGTTGTTTCACATGTTTTTTATAATGTGAGAGGCTACTGATTTAACATGCTTTTAAGTAGGCTATACAAAATTGAAGGTTATTTCCCAAGCAAGCTATCAATAGCAAAAAGGATCTGTTCTGGGTTTATGATGTCTATAGCAATGTTGGATGATGTTTACTTTGTATGTCCCTAAACAGCGTTGCTTCAAAATTTCCATATTTGGTTTGGAAGAAACTTAGAGAAGGCCAAGAAGTAAGGCAGGTGGCACAACTTGACTGGAGGATAATTGAGGATGACTATGACAAACCATTTGTTGCTTCAGGACTAAAATTTGTTCCTTTACCAGTTAGTATGCTTTCTTGAGATAGTATCTAGTTTCCACCTTATCGTTTATGCCTAAGTGTTTAATCATACTTTTGATGCAGGTGATGCATGGAGAAGATTATATTTGTTTAGGTTTTCTTTTTGGTGAAAAGTCTAAAGTGGCTTATATTTCTGATGTCCCACGTTTTCCTTCAAACACAGAGTATGGTAGGTGTTGCTTTTGCACCTTTTCATGTTGGCACACATGCATTTACACCTTTAATACATTTTTTCTCCTTCTTGTGATGTTAAATATGGTGGGGACACTTCTATTTTCTACATGTTACTTTTAGTAGCTTGTCAATGTTAAAGTTGTAAGAATATATGTTTATTGGATTTTCCTCATGACTTAACAATTGAAGAGCCCTTCAAGCATTTGTTTTAATATTTTACTCAAATCCTTTTTTTTGTCACTTGAGACAGATTATTGTTGTCAACCTTAATGAAAGTGCTTCTCTGCACGGTTCACAAACAAGAAACCTCTTATGACTTGACTAAAAATTCAAAAGATAAGATAGTTTGGGATCATCTCATTATGCATTTACTCTGATCTCTTGATATTGAGTGCAACTTGGTGAAAAGAAAGCACATGTTTTCTCACTTTTATGAATTGTTTGTTTGTGATTTTTGTTTTCATGGTAAAATATGTTACGTCATGAATTGTGTTTGATCAGAATATTATGTTCACAGTTATTTCCAAAAGCGGCAGTGGCCAATTGGATCTTCTGATAATGGATTGTTTGTACAAGGTGTGTTACTCCCTTGCTTCTTTCTTTTTCACAGTTGTTGAATACTTTTCTTCATCTTTTTTTGTTAGTGAATTGTCTAGAATTAGAAAAATACAAAAAGACAATCTTAATCCATGCTGATTCTTTCATAACCTATCTGCATCTATGTATGTGCTGCTGTGCATATTATGTTCTTTCTTGTTACATCACTGTGTTGTACCGTAGGTTATTGTTTAACATGGTTGAAAGGCCATGTGTGGATTTGCTTTTGGGTTACAAATGGTGGCTTATTTAATTGTAAGTCCTGAAAAAGTTATTAGTATTAACTCGATTTTCAGAAACTTCAAAACTACTATTATAGAGATATAATGAATATAGAAATTAATTAAATGGTTATGAAAATTTTGAGATGTTTCCTTTGTCTGATTATCACGGATATCTTAGTAATTTTTTTTGATGAATGTACACTGCAATAGTAAAATTACTCTTCTGTTTTATTATTTATTGTATTTTTAATTGTATATATCTTCTTTGAACTAATGTTTTATGTTTTCTGCATGGCAGAAAGGATCCCATAACGTTCACTTATGCTTACCTCAGGTTTGTTCTAAATTTTTCCAAAAATTGGGCTGCCCAGAAAAAAAAACTTGAAATAGGTTTACTTAGTACTAGTTAAATCGGGCTTGATTTTAGATAAATCTAATTATTATCTTTAAGCATGATATGTTCTAATACTTTGATTTAAGCTGTTGATGTATGTATTCTGACTACGGAATCTCATGTTCAAATATTCTACAAAGAAGCTAATTAGGAGATTCTGCAATTGTTGATGGTAATTGGAATTTAAGAATATAGGCTTAAGGGTTTAATTGGAATTTAAGCATGGTATGTTCTAATATTTTAAATTTATATTGATGAATACTTTCCACCTATATTGACTTAAGTGAGTAGATATATCAGTAGTGTACATTTTTTTATTCCACAAACAATCTTAAAAAGTTGAGATATTATTTTTTTAGATGTATTTTTTAATAATTTACTATAACATTATAAGACACCTAATTTACTATAACATTATAAAACAATCTTAAAAAGTTGAACTAATTTACTTATCTTTGCCATGTTCACTATGGTTTGAACAGATTAAGTTACTATTATTTTCATGCAGAGCATGTAAGAGCCAAATTTGCGGTTCAAATTCGAAGCCATGCTCAAAAGTTTTTCTCTAAGGCTTATTGCTTTGAGTTTATTACAAGATTTCCTTGATTAAGAAAATGCATTGTATATTTTATTACCTTGCATATGTATTATTTATTTTAGTTTTGATTGTAAATTTTTATTTTTACTAAAGTGTTCTAACTTTTTGATTTTAATTGTGTTATTAATTTATTATTTTAAATTCTAAATTTAAATTCATTAATTTTTATTTTTATATTTAGATTTAAAGTTAAAATTTTAGTAGAAAATTTAATTTAAATAATATTTTTTATTTATCCTTAAAATATAATATAATATTTATCATAGAAATAAATATTATTTGAAAAAAAATATTTTTTTAAAAGATATATTTTTAGCGGCGTTTGTATGAAAAGCGCCGTTAAAGGTCTATTCTATAGCGGCGTTTGTGGGAAAAGCGTCGTTAAAGGTCATGGTCTTTAGCGGTGTTTGTGGGAAAAGCGCCGCTAAAGATCATGGTCTTTAATGGTGTTTTTGGCGACGTTTAGCGTCGCAAATACTTTTAGCAACGCTAAAATGCGCCGCTAAAGGCCTAAAAAAGCGCCGCTAAAAATCTATTTTGGTGTAGTGAAATTAAACCAAAATCCAAAACTAATCCCAATTACATATAGCCATCAATACATCAACATCAATCAATCTCATTGAAACTGTAGTATCCATTAAAATGAAATCAATCAAGAAAACATGTCACTCCATTTCATTAAAGTTATTACAAACTAAAAAAAAAAGCTAGAAAACAGTGAAAAAAAAACTACATTAACTAATAAACTGTTGATAAGAAACGTATATAAACATGCAAAAGAATAGATTTTAAAAAAGAAAAAGAAAAACACATGTCTAACCTTCATAGATGAACTCGAACGTTAAAACCCACGTGCCAAAACCAACCTGGAAAAATAGATTTTCATTATTATAAATCTTTGAACTTTGCTTGTCAACTTTTTTTTCCAATATTTCTTTTTTCCTCTTCGCTCTTTTCATGCTGCAAATAAATACAGGCAGAGCAAGAAAAAAAACTGTGAAAAAAATAAAATTAAAAAAGAACAAATAAGACAAAGCAAAGAAAACTTTAGTTACTTTGAAAGAGAGAACTTAGCTTTCATGGATACGAAAAAGTGGCCTAATAAGGGATCAAATAATAAAAAGGCCGAACAAAGCAAAGCGGAGAGCATGTGGAATTTTGATTATTATGAGCTCACTCAATCATCTCTACTTCACAATCCAAACTCAAACAAAATGCAAATCTCTACTGTTCTGAAACGCCATATATGTCTACAATTTTCTTATATATATATATATCAACCAAAGTGTACTGACCATGTACTACCACCCTAAATTACTTGCAAAATAAATCACTACCAGTAAGGGCAGCGCACAACTCAAGCAATTTCTTTAATCATCAAAATATAATCTTCATCAGAAAGTGAAAGCTGATTATATCAAAATCGGGAAGTGAAGCTGATTTCTGTTTGGACTATGATGAACATAAATAAATTAATTTATGCTATAAGATTAGATATGCTACCTATTTATTCATAAAATCAAACTGATTCTATCATGTGCCAACTGAGATCAAAGAAAAAAAATCATTAATAATAATAATAATAATAATAAAGGAATCCCCCAAATCATGCCATCTATAGAACAATCATTAGCCAGCGAGTTTAGCAACTAAATCAAGGACAAACTTTAAGCTTGCCATGAAAGAATCTTTATTATAGCTAAAAACCCAACATCCCTAACATTAAAAGTCAGCAGATGAAGAAGAAAGATATTTACTTAACCATAACTACACAAAACATATTATCCACAAAACCAAAACAGGAAGAAAAAAAATAAATTGAATTTTAATTAATATAGAATTAGACTAATTTTTCAATATAAAGCATTCTACGTAAATTTCAAAAGGACCAGTACCTAAGACAACCACAGATTCCAAAAGATGGTTCACTTCAGCAGCTAATAAAAGCAAAAATAAGCTTTTTGTGGCATTAAGATTTTTCATCTTATTTCAAAATTTTTTAATTAATTACAACAAGTATAAGAAATGATGCTAATCTCAGCATAAAATAATAACTCCAGGAAGAAAAAAAGACTAATACCGAAGTAAATTTTTATTGGATGTTGAAATGACACATCACGAACATGTCCAAATTTGTCATGAGGGCATCATGAAGAGCACTTAACTTCTGTAAAACATAACAAGTTATTAAGCATAAAGGCATATGTACAAAAAAGATCACTTTTATGACTTGATATAATAAAAAAATTTAACATAAACATACATGCATAAGACAGCTATATCACTAGAAAAATGCCTATACAAAAAAAGGTTGTAACGTATTAAGAGACACTTCTTTTTCCCTTTCAAACATATGGTTTTGTTTTTATTTTTTCTTGCATGCTTGACCATGGAAGACATCATTGTACTATTTATAAAATTTTCAATTACGATTTAATCTAATGCTAATTTAATTACTACAAAAATTTAAAATCAACAGTTCTTATTGTAAAGGCATTTATGCCTTTCATATATATGTAAAATTTTAAGAAATAAATAGTTTAAAAATTATAAAATTTTTAGAAAAATAAAAATAGACGAGGGTTAATTTGAGGGATTTTGAACCTGGTGGATTTTGAGAACAAGGTTAGGGTGCAATTTCTTCTGCCAAACCTCGTACTTCCCTTCTAAACCGTCAACCTCAATTTCATACTTATTTTTTGTGTTAATTAAAAAAAAGGAAGTACGGAACAAAAAAGTAAATTAAAATTCTATACTAGTGGGAAAAAAAAGAAAGAACACTTACAGCCCAAAAATCTGAAAGTAATCGATGCATAAAGCAACGGGTCGAATGCTCTTGCAAGAATCAGAATAGAGGAACATCATTGTTCTAGTCTTGGATGCGACGCAGTTCCAACACCTTTTTGTTGAAGAATCGAGCTTTGCGGCGAATTGGGAGCTTAAATTTTGAAAGGAAAAGTTTGAATTTGGGAGAAAATGGAAGGCATAGCATGGAGGAACCCGATAAGAAATAAAGGGATTTGGAAAATTGGGGGTTTGGATCACAAAGGGATTGGAAGTTTGGGAATTGGGGAAAATAATTTGGGGAAGAATAACTTAGGGAAATTTAGGGGAAACGAAGTTAGGAAATTGGGGAAATGAAGTCGGGGAAATCTGACATGGGGAAAACTAAAGGAAATACGGGGTTAATAAAACGATGTCATTTAGGTTAGATTTTTTAAATTTTGCAGCGATTCTTAATAAGCGCCACTAAAAGCATAGGAAAAAGCGGTATCGTTTGGGAACTATTAAAACCTATTTATGGCGTTTTCTGCTGAAGCGCCACTAAAGCATAGTCTTTTGCGGTGTTTTCAAAAAAACGCCACTAAAATTTTGCATCAAAACGTAATGTTTTGCACTATCAGGCACAAATTTTGTGGCACTTTTTACAAAAGCACCACTAATTTCTATCCTTTTGCGGCGTTTGGTGAAAAACGCCACTAAGAACACAGATCACAACGCAACGTTTTGCCATTTCTGAAACAAATTTGTGGCGTTTTTCAATAAATGCCACTAGAAACACAAAATAAAATGTCAGCGTTTTGCATACTCTGACATATTTGTGGCATTTTTTACTAAAACGCCACTAATGCATAAACACTAAAATAACTTTATTTTTTTATCATTTTTATCAAAATCCCTAACCCTTAAACCCTAATATCCTAACCCTTAAAACCATATTTAAACACTAAGACTCTGACTATAAAAACTAAACTCCAAAGAACAAACTTAAACACTAAATTCTAAACCCTAAACTCCTAACCCTTATCTTTTAAACCCTAAATCATAAAACATAAAACCTAAACCCCTAACCCCTCTTTTACAATTATATAAGAACTTAATTAATATATAAATTAAAAAATACTACTTAATATAAACCTTAAACCCTAACCTAACCCCGAATCTCTAAACCTTAAATCACTAACTCTTAACCTCTAACCCCTAACCCCTAACCCCTAACCCCTAACCCCTAACCCCTAACTACTAAGCCCTAAACCTTATTTAATATATAAATTAAAAAACACTAATTAATCTAAACGCTAAAACCTAACCCTAACCCCTAAACCTTATTTAATATAAATTAAAACAACTAATTAATCTAAACCTTAAACCCTAACCTGACATTGAATCTATAAACTCTAAATCTCGAACTCTTAATCTCTAACCCCTAACCCCTAAATCACAACCCTTAACCAGAATCCCTAATCCATAATCCCTAATTCCAAAATTTATAAACCTTAAAATTGTAACTCCTAAACCGGCCTTAAATCCTAAATTAACCATATACCCTAAACCATATATATTAAACCCTAAACTATAATGATAATTAATTAAATATTTTAAAATTAATACTATCGTATCTTTTACAATTATATATGAAATTATTTAATATATAAATTAAAAATCAATCAGTCATGTACCCAAAAAATTTTAAAATTATTTTAAATAATAGTATTTTAATTTTTCTATTTTTAACAAATATTTTTCTATGTTTTTTATTTCAAATTATTTCTACATGTCATTATTTCAAATTTATCCATTTTTAACAAATATTCAATTAAAAATAAATTGAATTTTAATTAATATAAATAAACATTAAATGTAAATAGGCAAATAATTTTTTTTGCGGCACCTTTTCAAAAACGCCGCTAAAGCCCTGAGCATTAACAACGAGTATTGGAAAACGCCGCTAAAGCTCTGAGCATTAGCGGCACTTTTTAAAAACGCCGCTAAATGCCCGAGCATTAGCGACGCTTTTTCAAAAACGCCGCTTAAGCCCCGAGCATTAGCGGCGCTTTTCCAAAAACGCCGCTAAAGCCCCAAAAGATCAGAAGACGATGTCGTTGTGCTTAGGTTTTTTATGCTAGTTTTTAGCGGTGCTTTCGATCTTTAGCGACGTTTTGTGTAAAGCGCCGCTAATGCTCAATTTTTAGCGGTGTTTTTTATTCAAACGCCACTAAAAATACCGCTAAAGGCCTGTTTTGGTGTAGTGTAAAATCAAACCCTTTTCTTCGTCTTCTTCTTCTTCTTTTGGCTTGTAACACCTTTAACCCATAACCGTCGTCGGATTAGAGTTACGAGGCATTACTGTATAAAATACAGTTCAGCACAGTCATTTATTTAATCACATATTTGAACCAACTAACATGCAACAAAGCCGTATTACATGTACTTTATAAATATAACATACGAACCATAAAGGCATCGCATTCATGGTATTCGAATACATAAATTAAATTCAAGCATATTTTATTCCATATATCAATCACATATATCACCTCATTCTTTAGTATACATCTATTTCAATGGCTAATTATTATACAAGCCATTTTATATACCTATGCACTTCCACATAACGAGTTAAAACAAATCATATTATACCATTTATTAGTTATCCAAATATGATTCATTAGCAAACATTAACAAATAGTTAAATATAATTCTTATACATTACCAAAATTCATGTGCATTCCACCATAACAAAATTACCCATTTTGAGCACAAATAACAAATCAAGCATACCAATTTCGCAAACAAAATATCATGTCAAAACATCTTATATTCAACAAATCAATACCCTCATAAATCATATTAATACCGCAATTAAATTTTACACTAATTATACCAAATGCCAAAATCTCATGCTTATCAAAATGAACCAAGTACCATAGCCGAATATAAATATGCATAATATATGTATCATAATTTATCTCACCTAATGACCAAAGCAATTTTCATCATTCACAAAACAACTTACAAGGCAATTTATACATCAAAACATAGGTTATTAATAAGACACACCAAATAGCCAAATTCACATGGCATAGCATAGTCATCACATAGAAAATACGAACACATACCAACATTAACATTTAACCGAATAATTAACCACATGAAAATATCAAATTTGCTGAATCTCAAGATAGATTATAGACATCATCTATCATTTATCAATGCACAAAATAATCATTTATATAGTCAAAGTAACTTCCAATAATTACACCATTTACTAACCAACTCGCATGGATAGAACCACTACTCATAAATACATCCATCAACTACATTGACATCACTCAAACCGGTTCATAAAATTATACATCGCACAAGATATACCATATAACACACTTCCAAAATGAGCTAATTATAAAGTCGAATTCACATCACTTTCAAGCCAATTCGTGTGGCTATACATATACAAATCAAAACCAACCATAACAAAACTAGCCTATACACGCCATACGTCAATAGTACAAACTCTTAAAGTACCGAAATAGGAATTGATAGTGTAACGACGATCCTTGACAATCCCCGATAACGAAAACTAGCTTTCAAAATCTAAAAAAAAATGAAAAGACACACAAAGTAAGCTTTGAAAACTTAGTAAGTCATAAGCAATTAAATTATCACAAGAACATTAATAGTTCAATTCAAATAGGTCAAATTTAATCAACCTCAAACACATATAAAATCATCTTCCTTATATAATTGCATACTACCACATTAAATATTACACTTACCTTGATCTTTCACGAATATATAAACCTCAATTTCTTCTTTGGTCTCATTTTGTCAATGCCCGATGAACCATTCAAAATTGTTAAGGATACACAAAAATAATATAAGGCTCGTACAATGCCATATCCCGGATATGGTCTTACATGTTAACACATTTTGATGCCACTGTCCCAGACAGGGTCTTATACGACTCATATACGATGTCAATGTCCCAGGCATGGCCTTACACGTTCTCTCACTTTGATGCCAATGTCCCAGATATGGTCTTACACGAAATCACATCTCGAAAGTCCTTATGTCATGACATCAGTATCCTATACATTTCCTAAGGTTCGTTCGGGCTTTCGACTTCGTGATTGAACCAATTCATGCTCGAAACTAGTCATCCAATGCTCAAATCAATTCAACAATATATATCAATACATACAATTCAATTTGGCTACATATAATATCTATACATTTGAATTTAAAAATATTTAATTACTTATGAACTCACCTCGAACGTAAACGAACAGATCGAAACGACTATTTAACAACTTTTGACTTTCCCTAATTCAAATTCAATTTCTTCCTTTCTTGATCTAAATATATTTAAATTTATCTTATTTAAAGACATATTCATTCAATTTCATCCAAAAACACATAAATGGGCGTATTACACTTTAGCCCCTAACATTTTACATTTTCATAATTAGTCCCTATTTCAAAACAACACAAAATACTCAAATTTTCATTTAACCCATGTTTGGCCAAATGTTCCTTAGGTCCCTAGCAGTCCATTCATTATATTTATTTCACATTTAAAACCTTCAATTTACAAATTTCACATTTTAATCCTTAATAAGCATTTTTATCAAAAATTACTTAGTAACACATGATAATCTAACATCAAACTCTCATAATCCATCATCAAACAACAAAAAGCTTAATAATTCATCAATGGCATTTCATGAATACATCAACCAATTCAAAATTTTAAGCATGGGCTAGCTAGTATACGAAGCAACGATCTCAAAAATGTAAAATTATCAATAACCGAGCAAAAAACATACCTAAATCAAGTCCCCTAAGTGCCAAACTTCAAGCTTCAAAAATGGCTTCTTTTTCTTTGGTACATTCAGCCAACCAAGATGATAATGCATGCATTTTATGTTTTGTTTTATTTAATTACATAATAATATAAAATTTACAATTTTATCCATCAATTATACATTACAAAATCACTTATTATAAACCCATAACTGTCCACACCATTATTCAATGGCCAAATCACAACATAAGGACCTTATAAATAATTAATTAAGCAATTAAGCACTTTCACATATAACATGCTACTTTTGCATTTTACGCGATTAAGTCCTTTTATCAAATTAAACAACCAATCGATAAAATTATTTCACGAAAATTTCACACATATTAATTCACATGCTGTAAACACATAAAATAATTTTAAAACTTTGAATTTGTGGTTTCAAAACCACTATTCTGATTTAGCTAAAATCGGGCTGTTATATGGCTCCTCATTTGCTTTAGTTTTCCACTTATTTCTAACTTTCCTTCATTTCTTCATTTTCAATTATAAAACATCATAATCTATGTTCTTCTATTTAAACTAACATGAATTTCAAGAAAAGTTAATCAGTCTTACCTCAATCACTTATATTCAACACTAACCCTTATTTTTTCCCTTCTCCAAGGCATTCATGGATGCACTTCTTATGAAATTTAGGTGGCTACTACACTTTTCTATTGACTTCACTCACTAATCAGGAGAGAAATTGGAGGGATTAAGCTTAATTGGCTTAGAAATGGTAAAAATGACCTATTTGTAAAAAGTTCAAAAATTTAAATGGAGGCGTATGAAAGTGACGTGAAAATGGTCTTAAATAGATAGATTTCTCCATCTTTTTCTTTAATATTCCATAAAAATATCTCATTAAAATAATCCTTAAAATGACAATTACCATTTCCCCACCAATCATGTTATGACACAAGTTAATCCTTAATCATTACACTTTCCATAATTATCTATTTCATATAATTACCATTTTGTACTTCAACTTTTTCTATAATATCACTCATGGTTCATGTTTCTTTTTGGTAAATTTTTACCTCTAATCCCTCATCTTTTTTCCTTTAATTTAATTTAATCATTTCAATTCTTAATTTCTTACTTTGACTCCAATGCTTTTCACTTCCTTACAATCTAGTCAATACCCCGGATTTATTTCGCTCAATCTATAGTCTTTTCCAAACTTCTTTAGCATCTGTCTTCACTACCTTATAAAACTAAAAAATTTCAATTTATGACTTTCTCATATTACAACTAATTCACTATTTATTTATCACTATTTCAAATTCTTGAAATTTCAGGGATGTTATACTTATTATTTTTCCTCACAAAACCCAAAGACTTAGATCTCAACTTTCCTCTTAAGTTTGTAATTTTTTTTGCATCTTTTTGTAGTAATGGTATGTACCTAGGCCTTTAGATGAATCTCTTTTCTAAAAGCTCTAAGTGTTGGTTTATTTGGTATATGTGGTTACTGTATTAGTCTCTTGGACTCTTTTGTGTTGAATTTTGGTGAAGGATTTGATATGTTTCAAATATGTTTTACATGTTTCAAATACTTACCTAGCGATACTTTTATTTAATGAGTTATATAAAGTGAACTAATGTGTTTTAGACTTGTTCCAATATGAATATTAAGTGGGAAATGATTTGGTGAAATGTTATACATGTTTAGGAGCATATAAGAGACCTTTTGCATGTCTTGGAATGTTGTTTTCCTACAATTTTACACTTATGTATTGACAGACCTAGAGCATGTCTCGAGACGTAAATTGTGAAGTCTAGAGATATGGTGACATTGTCTTAAGAGTAAATAAAACATTGGAGCTAAATTAGAGATCCTTCAGCCCAGGATCTTTAGACATGGTCCCATTATCTTGATATGTAAAACTTCGAAGCAAAAATTGAGATATAAGGGAGACATGTCTCGAGACATGACTTTGTTGTCTTGAGACATTGTCTTGTATATGGCCATTTTGACCTAGGTTTCGTAGTCTGTCCTTTTTTTACTGTGTCTAATCTTAGTTTCTTATTTGTGAGCCCATTTAAGCTCAATTAATATGCATTACATGTTTTAACTGTCACACTTTTGTATTATATATTCAATAGTTGTTTTAATTGTTTATTTGAGTTGCTTCAGTAACGAATGTGGTACCTTGTATTTGGATCTTCTAATCGGGTCAAGTGTAGAATGTTACATTTTGTATGAAATTTTATTTTTTTTTGAAATCATTGTTATGACTTTGTTAGTTTTATCACTTTGACATGCAATATTTTGTAGAACTTTAGTATGAGATTTTTACATTATAAATGTAAAGGTTAGAAAATTTGAATATAATGGCACTTTTTGCGATTTTTTTTATTTCTGAGCTAAAGTAAAATTAATAATGGTTTTGAATTAACAAAATTTTCACTGTAGTTCATTCAACAAATATGTAATTTAATATTTAAATGTAAAATGAATATGTATTTTTTCGGTAGTTATAAATGCCTCAAAATTGAATTTAAATAAAAGTTTGCTCCCATAGCACGTTATCGTCTGCTCCAATAGCATCGACAATAAGTTTTTTTTTATTCTTTCAAAAGAAAGTCTTGTGGCTTTTTATTGATTTTGAAGTGGCAGTGTTTTTTGTCTTTTGTTCTTTAAAAGTCAGAGGTAGCATTTTAAGGAAATTTTTGGACGAAAAAGTAGAAAAAAATAAAAGGTTGTTTCTAGGGTTTGGTTTTAAGTGCCGACATGAATTTTTTATCTTCCTAGAGGGGAGTCTAAACTTTTTTTTGTTTTCTGCAAGAATTTAATTTCTCACACCGACTAAGTATTCATTGGGAAAATATTTAAATTCTAAATTGCGATTGTAAAATATTGATAATGGAAGGGTCAATATCTTAATTACATATAAGAAAAAGTGCTATCAATTGAGTTGTGGTAGAGATGGCGTTGATGGAAAAAGAATTGGCAGAGTTAAGTCTTGATGAGGAAGAAGTCGAAGGCTTGCAATTCGCTTTTGAGGTCACCCTACAAAAACCGATGTATGATTTGTGTTTAATTGGCTTGTTGTCTCACAGCAAGTTTCATTCACTTTTAGGCAATGAAGAACATGATGGTGAATTTATGACATTCATTTGGGGTATCCAAATTTCTAACCTAGGAGAGAAACACTACATTTTTAGATTCTTCTATCAGGTTGATGTAGAATCAGGTCGATGTGGAGCGGATGATGATTGGAATGCCTTGGACCTTCAATAACCATCTCCTTTTGCTTTATAGACTCAAAGAAGGTGATGATCTGAATTTAATGCCATTGGTGTTTTCTAATTTATGGGTACAAGTTCATGAACTTTCAACTGGATTTTTCTCTGATCATATGGCACAACAATTGGGGGATTTTGTTGGTAAATTTCTGGAAAATTTGCTGGAACATGATACAAAACAACTTAATCAGGGCTTTAGAAATTTTATGCGCATTAGGGTTTAGATTGATATTAGAAAATTGTTAAAGAGGAAGAAAATTTTTTTGATTCCCCATTCAGACCCAATTTATGTGAAATTTTGATATGAAAAACTGTCTTTATTTTGTTTTCTTTGTTGATATTTGGGCCATGGAGATAGATTTTGTCAAAAAAAGATCAATGTAGGGTTGAGAAAGGTGGAATTTGGATGGGACGTATCCCTAAGGGCTCCACCAAGAAGAGCAAGCATTGCACCGAGTGTATGGTTTAGGGAAGATAATATGGAAAGAAATTTTGGAAAAGAAGGGGTGAGGAAGATTGATACGAGATCAAAGGCCCGACAAATGCGTTCCAAACTAAATGGGACCATCCAGGAGTTTGTTAGTAAGGCCTTAGATGCGTACACAAAAGAAAGGGAAAATCAAGATTTCAAATATTGGGAATCTTGGTCCAAGACACCAAATCTTGCAGCCAAAGCGCATTGGATCTCCATTACGAGCATCAACGATTCAATTTCGGTAGGAGATGGATCACAAGCCCAAATTCTTGAGGGCAAGGCCCAATAAGAAGATTCCAAGCCCAATCAAGAAATCCACCCATACTTAGTTGAAAATCAGGCCAAATTGTCAAAGTGGCCCAAGTTGTAAAGTTTTATTTTTATTTATTTATTTTATTTAGTTTAAATTTTTATATTCAGTCCAAGAGTCCCAAATAAAAGACCCTTGGCCGAATTTCCATATTAAAATAATTAGGAGTTTTTTTTTAGTTTTAGTTTTAGTGTTCTAATTAAATTAGGAAAACATTTGAAAGGCCTATTTATATGGCTTGGCCAGCCACCCTACATTACATTACAATTACATTGAAAATTTCAGATTTGATTTGAGTGAAAATTCTCTTTGAGTTCTTCAAGGATTTTCTCTTGAGTTTTCTTTAGAAGTTGTTTTAACAATCTTTTTGATTGTGGGAGCCATCTTCAACCTTCTTCTTGCCATTGATATTCTTTGGAGGGGAGATTAGAGCCGTTTGAAGGGAGTTGTGAGATCTTTCAAGATTTCAAGGCTTCTTAGGACTTATCTTTTAATTTCTTACTGTCAATTCTTTCTTTATTTCTACTTGTGCTGAATCATTATCTAATCTATTTTCTGTTCTTATTGTGTTTTCAGCCTTTTTCTATCTTAAGGAATCAGCCCAAAAATCCCCAATTTCTAGGGTTTTTCCATACTCTTTTTGGGTGAAATTAGATTGTCGAAATTTGGGGAAAACTATCTTGGTGTTCAATTGGGCAGAATCACAATCTCCTTGAGGGTTTCAAGAACCCTAACACTTATTTCTATTCTCAATTTGATTCTTTGCTGATTTGGGGATTTTATTTCAGATCTGAAAATTCAAAAATCTAATCTTTTAATTTTCTATTTCGTTTCAGATCTAATTGTTTAGGGTTTTCGTAGGAGTTTCTCGTGACTTGGCAACTCGATCTTGGTCCGCGCGCAACCCCGTATCATTTGGTATCAGATTTTGGGCGTTTTGGGTGTTCTTGGTTGATTTCTAAACTGATCTCTATTTTTTAAAGCATAAACGGCAGTTTTACCCAGAAAAATTATTTAAAAAAATTTCATTTGAGTGGGTAAACATTGTCCGATTGATCTGAAATTTTACATACATATTTTTGGCACTGTGATTGAATATAAAAAAATTATTCCCGCAAAAAAATCAGTCAAAAAAGTCAAAAAAATCAAAAAATACGAAATTCAATAAAAATTTAAAAAAAGATTTAGCGGGTTGAATTTGGTGCCCAAAATTTCCAGATCAAAAATTCAATATATAAGGACACTCCAGATTTAATTTCGTGATTTTTGGAGATCGGGAACACCTCGAACGAAGTTGTCAAGTTACTCCGCAGTTTTTCGGGTTTTCTGTTTTCAGCAATTTTTATTGATTCTTAGCTGTAGGTTTTCATTTGTTTCCCTTTATTCTTCCTTTACGTTATCTAACACCTTCTTGTTTCTTGTGTTAGTAGGATTTAAACGTGTGCACAATTTCTTCCTCGGTGCAACACGAATCAATTGGTGTCTCGTCAGTTTTTGGCATCCTAGTGCAAATTAGGATTCTTTGGTAGTTTGGTTCACACTCTCTAATTGGTTGATATAAACTCTGATAAAGAACTCACAAGATTGAATTCGACCTCATTGAGAATTTGATTTTTTCTTTTTGAGTGATTAACGGTGAGGTTTGATAACTTTTATTTTTGAGTGTTGAGTGTTTTGCAGGTTTTAAAAAAAATGTCTACAGGTGATAATACTAGTGACATATTTACAAAATTCCAACAACAGTTGGACGAACAGGCTGCTGCACTTCGAGCGTTGACTGCTACTATCAATGAGGTGCGATTGAATCAAGAACCTCATCCAATCAAAGAAGATAGGGATAACCAACCCCAAAGGCGCGGCCCTCGACGTGTTACTAGAATGGATGATGATTTTCATGATCGTGGGCAACCTTCTTTGGCAAAACCGAAATTCACAATTCCCCAATTTCGTGGTAAGAATGATCCTGACGCTTATTGTGAATGGGAATCTAAGATTGAACTTATGTTTCGGTATTATAAATGTCCGGATGATGAAAAGGTAGCGTTAGCAACACTGGAATTTTCTGATTATGCATTAAGTTGGTGGACTCAACTTGGGGTAAACCGCCATCGGAATTATGAAGGTGAGATTTCGACATGGGATGAGTTGAAACAGATTATGCGTAAAAGGTTTATTCCACCTCACTACTATAGAGAAATTAAAACAAAGTTGAGAAGACTTATCCAAGGTAGTAGGACGGTGGATGAATATTTTAAAGAGATGGAGATGCTCATTCAGAGAGCTAATGTGGAGGAAGATGAAGAAACAACTATGGTTCGATTCATTGATGGTTTGAACAGGCCGATAGCTAATACATTGAGGCTACAAACTTACATTGATTTGGAAGAAGCAGTTCACAAAGCCATTGAGATCGAGCAACAATTAAAGGAACAAAGGTTTGGGTCCTTCTCTACTTCACAATATTATCGAGGTAACAATTCCAATTCTGATTTTAAGAGTTCAAAACCACCTTTTGTTACTAACAAGTCTTCTTTGAGTAATGGAAGTAAACAATCAGATTGGAAAAAAGGGGCTCCTGCAAAAACGCAAACACCGTCTAAGCAGCCCAATTTAGGTGATTCGAGTGCGAAGAGGACTCGTGAGATTGCATGCTTTAAGTGCAAAGGGCGTGGTCATTATAGTAGAGAATGCCCTAACACGAGATTACTTCTTCTAAAAGATAACGGTGAGTACACTTCCGACTCTGATAATACAGATCCAGATATGCCAGAACTTGTGGATGACAGTGATAATGGCGACGAGTTGGTCGAACCACCAAAGGAAGGGGACTTTGCTAATTTTCAATGCCTTGTAGTTCGTCGAACCCTTAACATTCAGATGAAAGATGATGAGAGCCAAAGGACCAATATTTTCCATTCTCGGTGTTTTATTAAAGGTAACTTATGTTCACTCATTATTGATAGTGGGAGTTGCTCGAATGTAGTGAGTAGTTATTTGGTGGATTCTTTAAAGTTGCCTTGTACCAAACACCCTAAGCCATATCACCTTCAGTGGCTTAATGAATGTTCCGAAGTTAAAGTTACGAAACAGTCCTTGGTCACTTTTAAACTCGGCAATTATGAGGATGACATATGGTGTGATGTAGTCCCCATGCATGCGGCACACTTGCTCCTTGGACGACCTTGGCAATTTGATCGCGATGTTACACACCAAGGTAAAATTAATCGATACTCCTTTGTATTTAAAGGCAAGAAATTCACTTTTGCTCCTTTAAATCCTACTGATGTATATAAAGATCAATTGAGGATGATAAAATTTTGTGAGGGGGTAAGGGAGAAAGAGCAAGTACAAAAGACAGAGAGAAAAGAGGCTAATAGTAGTGGAAAAAGTCAAAATTTAAAAAGCCCAAAGGTGAGTGAATCCTCTAGTGGTAAAATGAGCGAAAAAAATCTTTTGGCAACAAAAAAAGATGTGAAGAGTGCCCTACTTAATAAACAGCCTTGTATCCTTGTGAGGTTTAGGCAAAGTTATTTATCTTTATCTAACATTAACGAAAATTTGCCTAGTGTGTTTCAATCTCTTTTGCAGGATTATGAGGATGTTTTTAGTGAGGCCCCTAAAGGTTTACCACCTTTACGAGGGATAGAACATCAAATTGACTTAGTACCCGGAGCTTCAATCCCAAATCGACCAGCCTATAGATGCAATCCCGAGGAGACAAAGGAATTGCAAAGGCAAGTGGAGGAATTACTAGACAAAGGGTACATTCGTGAGAGCCTAAGTCCTTGTGCTGTTCCTGTCTTATTGGTGCCAAAGAAAGATGGTACGTTTCGTATGTGTGTTGATTGTCGCCCAATCAACAAGATAACGGTAAAGTATCGACACCCAATCCCTAGACTTGATGATATGCTTGATGAATTACATGATTCAATAATATTTACAAAAATTGATTTAAAAAGCGGTTATCATCAAATTCGAATGAGGGAAGGGGATGAATGGAAAACAGCCTTTAAAACAAAATTTGGATTGTATGAATGGTTAGTTATGCCTTTCGGCCTTACTAATGCACCTAGTACATTTATGAGATTAATGAATCATGTTTTGAGGCTACATTTGGGTAAATTTGTAGTAGTTTACTTTGATGATATTTTAATTTACTCAAAGTCATTAGATGATCATGTTTTCCATGTTCGAACCGTTTTGGATATTCTACGAACTGAAAGATTATTTGCCAACCTTGATAAATGCACATTCTGTTGTGATAAACTAATATTCTTAGGTTTCATAGTTAGTGCTCAAGGTATTCATGTCGACGAGGACAAAGTTAAGGCAATTAAGGAGTGGCCGACTCCTAAATCGGTAACTGAGGTGTGATCTTTCCATGGTTTAGCCAGTTTTTATAGACGATTTGTGAAAGATTTCTCTACTATTGCTGCCCCATTGACTGAAGTTATAAAGAAATCAGTGGGTTTCAAATGGGGTGAAACCCAAGAAAAGGCCTTTCAAACTCTAAAAGCTAAGTTATGTTCTGCTCCTTTGCTTAAATTACCTGATTTTGCTAAAACTTTTGAACTTGAGTGTGATGCTTCAGGAATTGGAATTGGCGCTGTTTTAATGCAAGATAAGCAACCTATTGCTTATTTTAGTGAGAAATTGAATGGTGCACAGTTAAACTACTCGACTTATGACAAAGAACTATTAGCATTAGTTCGTGCACTTCAAGTATGGCAACATTATTTGCTGCCTAATGAGTTTGTCATACACACAGATCACGAATCTCTTAAATGGTTAAAGGGACAAGGTAAGTTGAGTAAAAGACATGTTCGATGGGTAGAATTCATTGAAACATTCCCTTATGTGATACAATATAAAACAGGTAAAGATAATGTAGTTGCAGATGCTTTGTCTAGACGATATACTTTAATAACTACATTGAATGCTAAAGTCTTAGGGTTCGAACATATTAAGGAACTATATGATGATGATGCTAATTTCGGCCATATCTATAAGAATTGTGGACATACTGCTTTCGATAAATTTTATCTTGTAGATGGCTTTCTTTTTCGTATGAACAGGTTATGCATACCAAAGTGTTCCATGAGAGACTTATTGATTCATGAGGCCCATAGTGGAGGTTTAATGGGACATTTTGGAGTGGCCAAAACACTGGATATCTTGCAAGAACACTTCCATTGGCCACATATGAAAAAGGATGTCGAAAAGGTATGTTCCAAGTGCATTACATGCAAACAAGCAAAATCTAAGGTAATGCCTCATGGCCTTTACACTCCTTTACCGATTCCTACTTCACCTTGGGTAGATTTATCCATGGACTTTATTCTAGGTTTGCCTCGAAATAAGAAAGGAAGAGATAGTATATTTGTTGTTGTTGACAGGTTCTCAAAGATGGCACATTTTATTTCTTGTCACAAAACAGATGATGCTACACATGTAGCAGACTTATTCTTTAAAGAGGTGGTAAGACTTCATGGCATCCCTAAAACAATTGTTTCTGACAGAGATGTCAAATTTCTTAGCCACTTTTGGAAGGTATTGTGGGGTAAGCTTGGTACTAAATTACTTTATTCCACTACATGTCACCCCCAAACTGATGGCCAAACCGAAGTAGTTAATCGGATCTTAGGGACTTTATTACGATCTGTTGTGGGAAAGAACATTAGAAATTGGGAAGAATGCCTACCGTTTGTTGAATTCGCATATAATAGATCTATTCATTCTACAACTGGTTATTCTCCATTTGAACTTGTTTATGGTTTTAACCCACTAACAGTACTTGATCTTGCGCCATTACCACTTGAACACATTGTTAATTTAGATGGTGAACAGAAAGCTGAGTTGGTGAAATCCTTACATGAGCAGGCTAGGCAACGAATAGCCAAAACATATGATGCCAATACCAACAAAGCAAACAAGGGGCGCAAACGGGTTATCCTAGAACCCGGAGATTGGGTTTGGGTCCATATGAGGAAAGAACGATTTCCTGCAAGAAGAAAGACCAAGTTGGACCCAAGGGGCGATGGGCCTTTCCAAGTACTCGAGAGGATCAACGATAATGCCTATAAAATTGATCTACCGGGTGAGTACAATGTAAGTTCTACTTTTAATGTGGCTGACTTGTCCCCATTTGATTTTTCAGATTCGAGGTCGAATCTTTTTGAGGAAGGGGGGAATGATACGAGATCAAAGGCCCGACAAATGCGTTCCAAACTAAATGGGACCATCCAGGAGTTTGTTAGTAAGGCCTTAGATGCGTACACAAAAGAAAGGGAAAATCAAGATTTCAAATATTGGGAATCTTGGTCCAAGACACCAAATCTTGCAGCCAAAGCGCATTGGATCTCCATTACGAGCATCAACGATTCAATTTCGGTAGGAGATGGATCACAAGCCCAAATTCTTGAGGGCAAGGCCCAATAAGAAGATTCCAAGCCCAATCAAGAAATCCACCCATACTTAGTTGAAAATCAGGCCAAATTGTCAAAGTGGCCCAAGTTGTAAAGTTTTATTTTTATTTATTTATTTTATTTAGTTTAAATTTTTATATTCAGTCCAAGAGTCCCAAATAAAAGACCCTTGGCCGAATTTCCATATTAAAATAATTAGGAGTTTTTTTTTAGTTTTAGTTTTAGTGTTCTAATTAAATTAGGAAAACATTTGAAAGGCCTATTTATATGGCTTGGCCAGCCACCCTACATTACATTACAATTACATTGAAAATTTCAGATTTGATTTGAGTGAAAATTCTCTTTGAGTTCTTCAAGGATTTTCTCTTGAGTTTTCTTTAGAAGTTGTTTTAACAATCTTTTTGATTGTGGGAGCCATCTTCAACCTTCTTCTTGCCATTGATATTCTTTGGAGGGGAGATTAGAGCCGTTTGAAGGGAGTTGTGAGATCTTTCAAGATTTCAAGGCTTCTTAGGACTTATCTTTTAATTTCTTACTGTCAATTCTTTCTTTATTTCTACTTGTGCTGAATCATTATCTAATCTATTTTCTGTTCTTATTGTGTTTTCAGCCTTTTTCTATCTTAAGGAATCAGCCCAAAAATCCCCAATTTCTAGGGTTTTTCCATACTCTTTTTGGGTGAAATTAGATTGTTGAAATTTGGGGAAAACTATCTTGGTGTTCAATTGGGCAGAATCACAATCTCCTTGAGGGTTTCAAGAACCCTAACACTTATTTCTATTCTCAATTTGATTCTTTGCTGATTTGGGGATTTTATTTCAGATCTGAAAATTCAAAAATCTAATCTTTTAATTTTCTGTTTCGTTTCAGATCTAATTGTTTAGGGTTTTCGTAGGAGTTTCTCGTGACTTGGCAACTCGATCTTGGTCCGCGCGCAACCCCGTATCAAAGATGTTCAAATTAAAGGAAGAGGGATAAGTGGTTTCGGTGTACAACATAGTTTTGGACTCATGAACCATACCTTAGGGTTTTATGTGGAAGGTAGAAAGAGGCAAGATAAAGGAAAAGGGTTAATATTGTAACAACCCGTTTTTAGCGCAATAGGAATAGTGGTTTCGGGACCACAAATTTGAGGTCAAAAAATTTATTTTATTATTATTTTATGGTCTATAGAATGATAGTGTTATCGTATTAAACGGGCAGAGAGACAGCCAGGTGACACAGTCGTGTGTCCCTTATAGGTTTCAAAGGGTTGTAAGTTAGGCTGTTACACAGCCTAGCACACGGCCTAGCACATGGCCTAGCACACGGGCGTGTGGCTTGGCCGTGTGATCCAAGTTAGTGAGTTACACGGGTAAGGACATGGGCTAAGACATGGCCGTGTGTCCTTATTTAGAATGCCCACATGGCCGTGTGACCCTTGTAGTTTTGAAAATTTGCAATGTCTTTTGAAAAATTCTACAAGTTTCTGATTTAGTCCTGACTTGTTTCTAATGCGAATTTAGGGCCTCTAGGGCTCATATAACAAACAGTATGTATGGTTTTAACTAGTTTTATTATGAATATGTATAAGTTATGTAATGATCGAAATTATGTTTGTTTGTACTGTAAACTTCGATAATACTCTATAACCCTGTTCTGACGACAAATACGGGTTAGGGGTGTTACAAATATGGGTAAATGAGGAGGATAAAGAGGATATGGATAAGGATAATGGGGAGATACCTTTCAAGAATGGTGAAGGGAAGACGAGACATAGGTCAGATTGTCAAGTACAAAGTGGATTTGTACATAAAGGGGTGGTTGAACAAGGAGAACAAAGAGAAACTTTTTACAATGAGGAGATATCGATGGCTACCAATAGGAAAGCTGACTAGACACAATGAAAATCTTAAGTTAGAACGTCTACGGTTTAGGGAGTCCACGGGGCATTAGAAGACTTCAACATATGTTAAAAATATATAATCCCCAGGTTGTCTTCTTCTTGGAGACAAAATTAGACAACTTTTAGAAGGAAAGGGTTGCGCGATGGTATGGATTTCATTATGGGGTTGATGTAGTGGCAATTGGTACAAGAGCGGGGTTAAGTCTTCGATGGAAAGATGATGTTTCAGGAAGTTTAAGGAGTTTCAAATAATCGCATTGATGTTAATATTAAGGATAATGGAGTTGGATCAACTTGGTGAATGACGGGGTTTTGTGGAGAACTGGAGGCTCGCGAAAGAAATGAGGCATGGAATATATTGAGTCATTTGGGAAGAGAGAAAGTTATGTCATCGTTGCTTTGTGGTGACTTTAATGAGATTTTTTACTCGTTTGAAAAGGAACGGGGTTTGCTAAGGGATGAAAGACGTATGGAAGAATTTAGGACAGCTCTGAATGATTGTCGATTGGAGGATGTGGGTTTTGTTGGTAGGTGGTTTACATAGGAGTGAGGTAACCTTCCTGAAACAAATATTAAAGAATGGCCTGATAGAGGGGTTGCGAAGAGTGAATGGATCAATTTATTTCCTGAATATTCAATTTGGTATTTGTCTCATTTTTTTTCTGACTATTGTTCTTTGTCTTTTCAAACTAAACAAGAGAGGGTGAACTGAAGAAGGGAAGGCTTTAGATTTGAAACATGGTGGACCATAAAGATGTCTTGTGAGGGGAAAGTTAAAAGGTTATGGTTGACGAGTAGAGGAGGGGTGATGGAGAGATTAGAGGCAGTAGGAAAAAAACTACAAAGGCGGGCAATGTGAATTAAAAAAAATTTGGAAAGGGTTGTCTAGAAAGTTACTTGCCTGAATTGAAGAACTTGATTGAATGGAGAGAACATATGAGAATTTGGCAGAACTGATTGTTGTCAAAATTCACTTAAATATGAAAATTGAGAAAGAAGAACAATATTGGGAGCAACGAGCATGGAGGAATTGGTTAAAAGAGGGTGATAAAAATAAAATAATTCATAATTATACATCCTAGAGAATAAGAGCAAATTGGGCTGATTAAATTGAGAATAAACAGGGACAAATAACTATGGACAAAAGAGCAATGGCTGAGGTGGTAAAGGGATATTTTGAAAACATGTTTTCTTTAGGAGAAGTTGGAAATCCTGAGTATTTTTTATTTAAGATTAAGGAATGTATTTCAATTAGTATGAAAAAAGACCTAATTGAAGACTTTACTATAGAAGAAATTATTCTTGCTCTTAAAAGCATGAGGCCAACCAAAGCTTCCGGGTGTGATGGGTTCCTAGCACTTTTTTTCCAAAAGTATTTGCACATTGTTAGGCAAGAGATTAGGGAATTCTATCTTGACATTTTAAATAATGAAGGCCTGGTTGATGAGATTAATTTGACAAACATTGTCCTCATTCCTAAAGTAGCCAGTCCAACCAACTTCAAAAATTTTTGCCCTATCAGCCTTTCTACAGTTATTTAGAATATTATTTCAAAGGCAGTGGCTAATTGACTTCAAATAGTATTGAACATTTGTATTGATAAAGCCCAAAGTACTTTTGTGCCAATAAGACTCATTACGGATAATGTTCTTTTAGCTTATGAATTAATGCATTCTTGAAAACAAAAATGATTGGGACAACATGGAAGTTTAGCTTTAAAATTGGACATGACTAAGGTGTATGATAGGGTGGAGTGGTCCTTTTTGGAGAAAGGAATGAAGAAGCTGGGATTTCCGAAATGATTTGTGTCCTTAATCATGCAATGTATTACAACAGTAACTTATTCGGTATGTTTGAATGGAAAGAGAGGTGAATGTTTCAAACCAACGAGGGGATTGCGAAGAGGTGATCTCTTAAGCCCCTACTTATTTTTAATTTGCGGTGAGCACTTAACCTCGTTGATGAGGTTAGCAGTTCAGGAAGGTACTATTAAAGGGGCAAAGGTAAGCTGTAAGGACCCTACTATTTCACATCTTCTTTTCGTTGATGATTGAATTTTATTTGGGGACGATACAGAAATGGGAGCCCATGATCTTAAGACTATCTTATGAGAACATGAAATTTGCTCTGGTCAACACAAAAATTTTAATAAATCAATGGCTTTCTTTAGTTCAAATGTTACAGAGCAAACAATGGAGCAAATAGCAAATATTTTGGAAGTCTGAACCTCATGAAATTCAGAGAAATATTTAGGGCTTCCAAACATGGCAGAGAGGGATAAAAAAAAAGAAATTTTTAGATCCTTAAAGATAGGATTGCATGCAAAGTTAGAGGGTGGAGTATAAGATTCTTGTCAATTAGGGGTAAGGAGGTATTCATAAAAGAAGTATTACAAGCAATTCCTACCTATTCTATGGCATGTTTTTTATTACCAAATTCTTTTTGCGTAGAATTGGAAAACATTATGGGGCAATTTTGGTGGCAAAAATGACATGATAAACATGGAATCTACTGGTGTGATTGGAGGATACTTAGAGAGTTGAAAGAAGATGGGGGAATAGGCTTTAGATGCTTATCAAAGTTTATCGTGGCTTTGTTAGCAAAATAAGGTTGGAATTTAATCTGTTATCCATATTCGTTATTAGCAAAGTCATTGAAAGCTAAATACTACCGAAATTCAGATTTCATACAAGCAAGGTTGGGAAACTTACCATCATATACCTATAAAAGTTTATGTCGGCTAAAGGACTTATTGAGAAAGGGATGTGTTGGCATGTTGGTTCAGGAACGAGACATGGGTCTCGAGTACTGATGAATATAAAACCCAGCATACTGAAATTGATCAAAATCTAGTCTATGTCTCAGATTTGATTGAACAAAACTCAAATTGATGGAGGGAAGAGTTAGGATGTAAAATTTGCACATTATAGAGATGCCTTTGATCTGAGGAGAGATCGAGTTGTCCGATAGTTTTCTTCTTGAGTTTGAAGACATAGAATGTCGAAGAGGGGCTATTTTACCCATCTAACCCAAAAATATTAATATTTACAAAAACGACCCTGCTTCAAAAACATTCACCAAAATGACTTGAAATGAATAATAGATTTGGGTTTTGGGAATCCAATGGGTGGCACTACCTAGTGTTTTGGCCCCATCATTACTTGATGATTGTGTCAAGCTTTAAAAAATGATTTTTTTTTTAGTTTGGGAACCCAATGACTGGTACCAAGGTATTTTTTTTAAATCGTATCATATTGGTATGCAAAAATACCAGTAGTTCAAAAAAATTGGTTCTAGCAATGTAATGGCCAACACTAGAGACAATAAAAAAAATTTTGGTGCTAGCCAGTAGATGGCCGGCACCAGGTACAATTTTCAGTTCCCAAGGCACATTTTTTTTACTTTGGGACACTGATGGCCGGCACTAGTGTATTTAAAAAAAATTGGGTGTTGGCCATGTAATGGCCGACACCAAGTACAATTTTCGGTTCCCAATGCATATTATTATTATTTTGGAACACTGATGGTCGGTACCAGTGTATTTTAAAAAAATTTTGGGTGCTGGCCATGTAATGGTAGGCACCAAATACAGTTTTTGCCTCCCAATGTAAGTTTTTTTTACTTTGGGACATTGATGGCTGGCACCACCTTTTTCGGGTCCCAAAATTCTTTTTTTTTGGTTTTGGGACACCGATGGATGGCACCAACTTTATCACATTAATTTTTTTTCTTATTTTGGAACACTGACGGCTAGCACTGTACCCTATATATAGTGGGTGGTTTGGGTTCTGATAGTGGAAATGGATGAGAATTTTTTTTTGAGAGAGCCATCAAAATGAAAGTGTTTTGTAGTATATCATCAAATGAGTTTTTTGTAGTGGATTGTAGATGGGAATTTTTCATAGTGTACAACCGAATTCAAGGCTGAATTATATACTGTCATGTTTTAACAGAGTTGAATTATATACTGTCATGTCCACCTTAAAAGTTATGCCATTAAGGGTTGGATGACTTTCTTCGCCATAGATGGCTAACCGAGATGTCCAACGCAGATGGACATTATCTATGGTACAATAGCATTTATTCCGCAACTTATAAGTGGGGTACTAATGCAATGTCGACCTGATTCAAGTAGAAGACGAGTAATTGTGAAGAAACTACTATTCAGAATAACTGTATTTTTTCTTTAGAATGTTTGTATTTTTTATATTTGTAAATTTAATGTAGTTTTTAAGGATTTAAGGTTTCATTTTTATATTTTCATGTATTAATTTCTTAGAATGCTTATGTTTTTTTTGTATCTGTAAATTTAATTTATTCTGTATTATATGTAGTTTTAATTTAAAATTTTCGTGTATTAATTTTACCCATCTGTTTGTAGTTTGTTGGGTGTTTAAATTTAATTTTGTGCGTATCATTTTTGTTTCATTTTTATATTTTTGTGTATTAATATTGTAGAATGTTTGTATTTTATTGTATCTGTAAATTTAATTTTTTTGTACTATTACTTTTTCGAATTATATATTTTTTATTAAATATTTCGAAGTCATTTATTCAAACAAATAATTATATTAGAGAAATTAAATTAATATTAAAAAGAGAATAATTACAAAATAAAGTAAATATTTACAAATAAAAATCAAAAATTGTTGTGATCTCGGCGATGTCCCTGGCGCTGGTGTGTAATGGTCGAGCTGCCTCCGTCGGCGATGCCGTGCACCTTGATGAGGCATTTAATAGTTGCTCAGTCTGACCTCCGGTGTCCCACCAAGTGTACTTAGAAAAGTAGTATAATCATATAAACCATAACCGGGAGTTAAGGGGTATTGCGTGACTGGAGGTGCCAATGGAAAAATATCCTCAGTAGTAGGTGTACGTGCTTCCCGATTGAGCTTCTGGTGGTATGAGGACGACCCGGATCGTGTCGAATGTTGAGGCTCGGGGTCGTCACCAAAAATATACTTGAACGATGGAGGAAATTGGGGCTCGAGCTCGGGCTCCGGATGGTGTGATGACGAACTGGATACTTTGTATTGGGGCTTGGGATCGGGGTTCGAGGTAGAATCAGTTTCGGTGTTCCCGAATGGTGGAACTCGGTTACGGCGCGGTCATGTGTTCCCATGTTGCCATCGGAAAGATTCCGATTGCGCGTCATTCAGGATCAGTATATAATGAGCTTGGAATATAAAGGGCTTCCCGTGTGCCATAAATCATTCTGCGTACTCACGCATAGGAGAGAACCCTCCCTCTCAGACATACAAGGGAGGGCGCGTCGAATGTCGATCATTCCACAGAAAGATATACGGTTTATGTTTTTCCGCCAAATTTAAAGTGTCCCGACCCGAACCCTTTTTCTCCATTCTGTGGACTTCTTTGATGTCGACAGGAGGGTTCGGGATAGGTTTTGTGCAACCGAACTGGCTCAATACCCGACCTCTATCGTGCCACCCTGGAAACACAAAAATTTACACATTTTTACATACCTTTTTAACTTAAAATAATACAATTTCGATAAAATTCTTGTCGAAAAAATAATTAATTTTTACAAAATAATTGAAGTGCACTAAAAATATGAACATGTTGGATTTTAGTTAATTTTATAATTAATTTTGATGAATTTTGGTTATTTCCGACAGATTTGCACAAAGGGCGAAAAATGGCTCGGCAGACACTGCTAGAAAGGCAAAATCGAGAAGCAATTTGAAGTATCGACGTGAACAAAATTTCATCCTAAGACTGTCCAAAATTATATGTATTAATTTATATCCAATTTCATTTGGGTTAATAAATTATTATTAATTAATTATGAAAAAAGTGGTCCAGTTGAACTGGACCGAGTGAACTGAACCGACCAAGAAATAGACAGCCCAAAAATCATCCCAAGAGCTGACCCAAATCAGCTTATTACCTGATTATTTAATCTTGCAAAGAGGCCCTTGAAGACTTGTTCAAGTTGCATTCAAACCCCTCCACAATTGGTGGCTTTATAGATTTGCCCCAAGCCTAAATTAGCAAAGTTGAAACTATCAACCTTGCCACATGTGTGGCCGGCCAAGGGAGGGCTCTTTGGCTGATAATTTTAGCTATTTTTAGAAGCCCTCCTCAACTATAAAAACCCCCTTAGGCTGGTCATTTTAGAAACACACCTCAAGCATTCACATATTTCCTCTCTTCTCTCCACTTTCTCTCTTCTTTTCCATTTCAAAATTCTCTTGCTCTCTTGCCGATTTCTCCTCTTGGGAAAAGGGCATTCATCAGCTATTTGGAGTAGCAATTGTTAGGTAACAAATGAATTAATTATTTAAACGGATTGAAATTGTAACTAATGGACATGGTACTTAATTAGTGCATGTTTAATCATCTAAGGTAGCTGAGGGTTAGATTAGCAATGGTATCTGACGATACATTTGCCTTGCATAACTTGCAAGATTATTGTGATTAAATTGTTTCAAGGTAAGGATACTTTGTTACCTCACATAGTTTTTTATGTGCTTATTAAATCAAGTTAATTGTTTGAATTGAAATAGGGATATGTACAAGAGATTATTTCGATTTAATAAGTATGTATGCGCAATAACATATTTGCCTATAAAGATTTGTTTAATCGGTTGAATTTACATAGGGATATAGTCAAGAGATAAATAGATTTTGGTAGGTGAGTATGTTCATAAGTTATCAAATTACCGAGTTGCCGTGAACTTATTCGTAACAATATGATGGTTGTCGATTCCTCCAATATAATCCTACACCTAATTTGCAAACTTGAGCAGTATAGGGAGTAGGGTCGATCCCTCAGACACTGGGTTCACGTAAAATTGTTGCTCTTTCTCGACCAGATTCGTGTCTGGACAGTTGTCATGCCCAAGAAATTAAATAAAAATGAGTAAAAAGTAAAAGCTGAAAACAATTAAATAAAAAACAGTTAAATAAAACAGAAGGAAAATCAATTAAACTTAGCTCAACTTCAGGGACAGGTTTTTCCTCGTCTTTGAACCGATCCTCGAAATTAGATGAACTTATTTTTTCCAATAAGCTAGTTATAGCTACCAAGGATGCCTCGAACACCAACTCTTCCTTGTGTAAATTAGTTATGGAACATCCTATAACTAACCCTTACCGATCGAACAACCAACGAAACGTTCGTGGTTTAGAACTCCGGCAACTTTACGTTCTAGAAGAGCCTAGCACGAACCAATGTCCTCAACCGCGTGGGTCATTTAAATCCGGTTACTACTTCCCTTGACGAAACCAAATATCAATCCCCACTTGGCATCCAATGTGTTCACGGAAAACCGATTAGACAATCGATCCTTTCGGAATTCCAACTGTACGTCTAACCACACTAACTCAAACAACGTCTTTTTTCACTTACTATTGATTCAACTTTGAGAGTTGATGAAGTCATACTCTTAATCCGGAGAAGTAATAAATACTAAAAATTAGGAATTGAATTGCCTGGGTTCGTAATTCACGGATCTTAACGAAGCTAACACCGACTTAAAGTTGAAATGGGTTTAGTTAACTAAGGTTTGGGGCATATTAGAGTTGGGCATATTTGGAGAGAGTTGGAAAAATGAAAAAGAAATGTAAGTGGATGGATGTGGGTGATGCAAGGTTTGGGTGCAGTATTTCCAAAGCTGGAAACTAATAAATGGAAAAATATAAGGAATCAATGTCAGCAAATAAATTTGCAAAAAGGAAAGAAAAGATTGAATTCAAAAGATGAAAGCTTGATTGAAAACTTGATGAATGAATGTACATAGTAGCCCCTATTTATACTAGTGGCCTTGAACAAATTTGCCTAATTAAAGGCCACTAGCCATAGAAAATTCAGGAAAACTATTCCCATGATATAAAAAATCCTTACATAATCTCCCACTAAGTCAAAATAAAATTTCAGCTAATTACATCTTGGAAAAATTTCGTTTTGACCCGTCTTCTTTGCTCATTTCTTCAATCTATCCCAATTGTTTTCTTTTTCTTCTATTTAGCCCCAAATTGCACCCCTATATAAAATTCAATATAAACATGGAAAAATCAGTGGTGCATTCTCATAAATTGACCAATTAAATTACGTAAAATATGTACTTTTTTGCATTTAATCAAATCCCCATATTTAGTTCATGCTAGTCTTCGAGCATTTTGTATGTATCTGTAAAAGGAAAATTTTCCTCCATAATAGGATTTGCCCCATGGTTTGCACAATTCAACAATTTAGTCCTCACATATTATCATCTCAAATAACCAAGCCTAAGAAATAAGAAGGACCTACCCTTCATTTTATTAATTTTTGTACTTGGGACATTTTCGAATTTTTTGACGCGAGACATAATGACAATCCAAGCACCATGTTCTGGTTACTTGATTCAGATATCTCTAAGCGGGTTATTTCGCCCTACTCGTGATAGCTAGTTAGCGAAGTCAGTGCAAAGAAATTGGACAGCCACACGAACCTTTTTACGCGAGATGTGATGACAACCCAAGCAACATATTTCGGTTACTCAGTTCAGTGTACAACCCCAATTTTCACTCTGAACATTCGTATCAGAGGAGTAATATTACTTCTTCTTTTTTTTCCAATCCAAAGCTATTGAAAAGTTTATACATAAAGATCTAAATATCTAATTATGTCAAACCATAAGTCGACCATCCCAATTTATAAAGAAATTTTTTTACCTTCTATAAGAAACATGCAAAAAGCGACAATAGATAAGCAAATTAGAACAAATTTATGTTCCCTCCCCCATACTTATTTTACATTGTCCCAATATAATTGAATTAGATTAAAGGATATAAAGTAAAAGTAAGTAGGAAAAGGAAAAAAAACTCCCCATGTATTTCAGCGTCGTGGAGGGTTGCCTCATAGGTGTGTGAGAACGTCTGTTACTAAGGTGTGTAAAGAGTCGAGTCCTTCCTCGATTTGGGTTAATCGAGTTTCGGTAGATGTGGGGGGCTTCAACTTTGTCTTAGAAGGTCTACATGCAAAATAAAATAAAATAGAAGGAATAAAAATAAAAATAAAAATAAAATGTGTAATTTTTATTTCTCAAATTTATAGATTAGCTAATGCTATGCTTAAATTATTAAAAACCTAGATTATGGGATTTAGTAAAATAGTCGTGATAAATGTACCAGGTAAGTTCCCAGGAAAGAGAGGTGAGTCACAATGAGCATTCTTAAGTACCAAGTCTTTCCTTAGACACAACTGATCCTCGACATGCATTTTCACTTTCCGTTTTACCTTCCAAAACATTTATTTGCGTAAAGGGAAAATTTTGGGTTGCCTCCCAACAGCGCTTTGTTTAATGTCGTTAGCTCGATGACCTATTATTCAAATTCTAGGCTCCTCGAGAATAATCTCCTCAACTGTGTGCATTTGAAAATTCTCGTAAAAGGGTTTCAGTCATTGATCATTCACCTTAAAGCACTTTCGGGTTTCTTCGCTTTGAATTTCCACTGCACCATTCGAAAATAAATTAGTAATAGTGAATGGACATATCCATTTGGATCGAAGCTTACCAGCAAAAATTTTTATGGTGGAGTCGTATAGGAGAACTTTTTGTCCTATTGAAAACTGCTTCCTAATGACTAACTTATCATGAAACGCCTTCGTCTTTTCTTTATAAACTCAAGCATTTTTATATACATCATTTCTAATTTCATCGATTCCTTGATGTCCAACTTCCGAGACCTTCCTGCAGACTCCATCTCCATACTACACTGCTTAACTACCCAAAATGCTTTGTGCTCTAATTCGACCGGGAGATGGCACAGTTTACCAAAAATGGGTCGATAATGTGACATGCCTATTGGCCCCTTGTAAGCTGTCCTATAAGCCCAAAGTGCATCATTTAGTCTCAAACTCCAATCCTTTCTGTTAAATTTAACAGTCTTTTCCAAAATAGACTTGATTTCTCGATTCGACACTTTAGCTTGCCCGTTTGTCTGTGGCTGGTAAGTAGTGGCAATTCGCTGAGTCACTCCATATTTCTCCATAAGTGCATTTACGAGCTTATTGTAAAAATGAGTTCCTATGTCACTGATTAATGCTCGTAAAGTGCCATACTTGGAAAAGATAAAACTTTTAAGAAAGTCAACCATAGTCTTAGTATTATCATTGCGAGTGGCTTTCACCTGTATCCACTTAGAAATGTAATCAACAGCTAAGAGTATATAAAAATTACCGAAAAAAGAAACGAAAGAACCCATAAAATCGATGCCCCACACATCAAAAATTTCGCAAATATGAATAGGAGTAAGGGGCATCTCATTTTGACGACTAAGATTGCCAACTTTTTGGCACCTTTCACAGGTTTTGCAGAATAAAAAGGCCTCATAAAATATGTTTGGTCAAAATAGTCCACATTTGAGAATTTTATGTGCGGTGCATTTAGGTCCAAAGTGTCCTCCACATGCATAAGAATGACAAAAAGTTAAGATAGACTGTACCTCTATTTCTGCTACACACCATCGAGTTACCTGATCGGAGCAATACTTCCAAAGGTAAGGGTCATCCCAAATCTAATACCGAGCATCTTTCTTTATCTTATATTTTTTAGACATTGGTAATTTCAAAGAAACAGTACCTGTAACGAGATAATTTACTATGTCTGCATACTAGAGATAAACCACATTTGCTGAAAATAGGTTTTCATCTGGGAAGTTGTCTTTCAACGGTGTGTCGTCTACTGGAATTGGTAATCGACTCGGATGGTCAGCTACTTAGTTTTTGCATCCTGTTTTATCCCAGATTTCAAAATCGAACTCTTGTAGGAGAAGAATCCACCTAATCAGTCGAGGTTTTGCCTCCTTCTTCCCTATTAAATGTTTCAAAGCTGGATGATCAGAAAAGATAATAACTTTATTTCCAACATGTAAGATCTAAATTTGTCTAAACCAAACACAACAGCTAATAATTCTTTTTCAGTGGTTGTGTAATTGCTTTGGGTAGCATCCAAAGTCTTCGAAGCATAGTAGATAACATGAGGCTCTTTCCTTATTCTTTGGCCAAGAACAGCTCCTACACTTCGGTCACTTGCGTCACACATGATTTCGAACGGGAAGTACCAATTTGGTGGTTGCACTATGGAGCAGAGACCAATTTCTGCTTCAGCACGTCAAATGCGTCTTTACAAGTTTGGTCAAATTCAAATTCTTTATCCTTTTATAACAGACTGTAAAGAGGTTGCGCGATTTTCGAAAAGTCTTTCATGAATCATCTGTAAAATCTTGCATGGCCAAGAAATGAACGAACTTCCCTCATAGATGTGGGGTAAGGTAATGAGTTAATAATATCCATTTTTGCTTTATCGACCTCAATTCCTTTCGAGGAAACTATATGACCTAAAATTAATCCTTTGTCAACCATGAAATGGCATTTTTCATAATTTAAAACAAGATTGAATTCTAGGCATCTTTGTAATATCTTAGTAAGATTATTGAGACATTTGTTAAAAGAGTTACCGTACACCGTGAATTCATCCATGAAGACTTCAATGATTTTCTTGACATAATCGGAGAATATGCTCACCATCCATCTCTGGAAAGTGGCTGGAGCATTACAGAGTCCAAATGGCATTCGTCTATACGCGAACATTCCAAAGGGGCACGTGAAAGTTGTTTTATCTTGATCCTCTGGTGCCAACGAAATTTAAAAAATCCCGAGTACCCATCGAGACAACAATAATGGGTTTTACCAGCTAATCCCTCGAGCATTTGATCGATGAAGGGAAGTGGAAAATGGTCTTTGTAGGTTGCTGCATTCAACTTTTTGTAATCGATGCAAACCCTCCATCCATTCTGGACTCGGGTAGGGACCAGCTCTCCTGACGAGTTTTTCACCATTGTCACGCCAGTTTTCTTGGGCATGACATGAACCAGGCTAACCCAATCACTGTCGGAGATCAGGTATATCATTCCAGTATCCAACAGTTTCTGGATCTCCTTCTTTACTACCTCCATCATGGGTGGATTAAGGCACCTCTGAGCATCTCTCTTTGGTTTCGTGTTATCTTCGATGGAAATTTTATGCATACAAGTGGATGGACTTAGCCCTTTTATGTCGGCTATTGTCAACCAATAGCTTCCTTATAATCTCTCAAAACTCGAACTAGACTTTCCTCCTCGTCTTTGGTTAGTTTGTTTGACACTATCACCGGTAAGGTGTCTTTCTCTCCCAAAAAGATGTACTTGAGGTGGTCAATTTAATGCTTTAAGCTCCAAGGTTGGTGGTTGGAAAACCGAGGGCAACATTTTAGTTTGGGAAGGTAATAGCTCAAATTGGTTACCTCAGTTCGTCAATGATGGTTCCGTCTCCAAGTGTTTGATAATTTCTCGCAACGGTTATTCTATAATTACTAATTCCTCGAGATGATTTAAAACATCCATGTCAATGCTTTTGTAAAGGACCGTTTCCAACTCATCATAGTCATGATATTCAAAATAAGATTGAGTTAAACAATCCATAATATCGATACTAGAAATATTTAATAGTGAGTTAGGATGACCCATAGCTTCGTAGACATTGAATTTCACGATTTCGCCATCAAACTCCATTGCCAGTGTTCCACTCCGAACTTTAATTTTTGCGCTTGTGGTACTTAGGAAAGGCCTTCCAAGCAAAATGTCAGACAAATTAGTTGAATTATCGTCCTCCATATTAATAATGTAGAAATTTGCAGGGAAAACTAATTCGTTAACTTTAACAATGACGTCTTCAAGCAACCTTTTGGGATAGACGATTGACCTGTCTGCCAACTGGATTATTACTCCTGTCTCTTTTAAAGGACTTGCATTAATCAACTTATAAATAGAATAAGGCATAACATTAATGGAAGCCCCTAAATCACACATGGCTTTCTTAATGCCTACATTACCTATCTCACAGGAAATAGCAAACATACATTGGTCCTTGTATTTGGGCGGAACTTTCTTTTGCAGTACTGTGAAGACATTTTCTCATACATTTACTCTTTCATTACCTATTAACCTCCTATTACTAGTACACAATTTCGTGAGGAATTTTGCATAACGAGAGATTTCTTTGATAGCGTCGAGCAAAGGGATATTTACCCTCACCTTCCTGAATGTTTCGAGGATTTCTTTCTCCATCTTCTCTTTCGTATCCTTTGCAAGCCTCCTTGGAAAAAGAGGTGGCATCACGACTGGTTTCTGAATTTTTTATTCCGATCTGGCTTTTGGATCAGATATATGCTTTTCCCGTTCCTTGTCTTGCCCATGACTTTTGTCTAGAACTGTTTCCAAAACTTTTCCACTACGAAGAGATATTGCACTTGTATTCTATCGAGGATTTGGATCTGTCTGGGAAGGTAATTGACCTTGAGATTTCAAACGATTAACTGCCATCGAGAGTTTACTAACTTGATTAGTTAACTCTTGTATTGATACGCCTGTCCCTTGTTGATATTTTGCAACATCAACAACAAGTCTTTCCACAACAGCTTCTAGAGATGTGCTCAGCTTGGGTTGTTGTGGTGGTTGCAGAGGTCTCGGTTAGTATGATGGATTATATCTGGGATTAGCTCCATAATTCAAGTTGGGATGATACTTTCACTCGGGATTGTAGGTGTTGGAGAAAGGATCCTAGTGTCTTTGTGGAGGTCCCGGAAAACCTCCGAGAGCATCAACATGTGCCGTTGAATTGTCGTTAAGGATTGGGCACAAATCCGTCGGATGTTTAGACGTAGTACAAATTCCACACAGTTGGGTCAGATTCTTCTTTTCTGTAAGCATAGATTGAACAATATTAGTAAGCTTATCTAATTTATCTTCTAAGGATGAAACATTTACCCCATTAACCCATCTTGTGGGTTCTGAATTCGGTCGATACAGTTGAGAATTTGCCGCCATGGTGGATATCAGTTCTTTTGCCCTTTGAGGAGTCATATTGACAAGCGCCCCTCCACTAGCAGCGTCAATCATCTTCATTTCCCTAGGGAGAAAACCCTCTTAGAAATACTGAAGAAGTGATTGTTCGGTCAAACTATGTTGAGGAAAACTTGCACAAAGTTTTTTGTACCGCTCCCAATAGTCATAAAGTAATTCACTCTCCATTTGGCGAATTCTCACTATCTCTCTCCTAAGTTCAGCTGCTCGCGATACTGGAAAGAATCTATTAAGAAATACACGAGATAAGTTATCCCACGTTGTAATAGAACCGGGGGGTAAGTAAAATAACCATTCTCTTGCTGTATCAACTAAAGAAAAAGGAAATGCCCGAAGTTTGATTTCATCTTCGGTTACTCCCTGGGGTTTCATGCTTGAGCAGACCATGTGGAATTCTCTCAAGTGAGTGTGTGGATTTTTGTTCTTCAAGCCCCGAAAAGTAGGCAAAAGGTGAATCAGGCCGGACTTTAACTCCAACGGGGTTTCTCCAGTTGGATAGTTGATGCATAATGGTGTTTGCTCGTTGGAAGCAGCGGCTAGTTGACGAATGGTTCGGTTTGCCAACCTTTTTGGTTCACTGAGGTTGTCTTCTGCTTCTTTTGTTTCAAAAAGTGGTTCGGTCTCAGGTTCAACCACCTCGACTTGTTTCCCACGTCGAATTGCCTCTGCACGAATTGCTTAGCTCAACTTTTCAACGTCAGATTCTAGGATCCCTTGTCCTAGCTCAACTTATGTTTTACTTGCATGTTTAAGAGCCTCTGTGTCTTTTCGTCATGCTCGTGCCAATTTCTCGATCTCTGGGTCGTATTCGAGATCTCCGGATGAAGATCTGGTCATGAAGACGATTTAAACAATTGTGAGTGTTGCCAGTCCCCGGAAACAACACCAAAACTGATGGTTGTCGATTCCACCAATATAATCCTACAACTAATTTGCAAACTTGAGCAATATAGGGAGTAGGGTCGATCCCTCAGAGACTGGGTTCACGTAAAATTGTTGCTCGACCAGATTCGTGTTTGGGTAGTTGTCGTGCCCAAGAAATTTGGGTGGACGATAAAAATTGAAAACTTGAAATAAAGAGAAAAAAATACGTAAAAAGTAAAAGCTAAAAACAATTAAATAAAAATAGTTTAATAAATCTGAAGGAAAATCAATTAAACTTAGCTCAGCTTCAGGCACGGGTTTTTCCTCGTCTCTAAATCGATCCTCAAAATTAGATGAACTCCTCTTTTCCAATAAGCTAGTTATAGCTACCAAAGACGCCTCAGACACCAACTCTTCCTTATGTAAATTAGTTATGGAACGTCCTATAACTAGCCCTTACCAATCGAATAACCAACGAAACGTTCGTGGTTTAGAACTCCGACAGCTTTGCGTTCTAGAAAAGCCTAGCTCGAACCAATTTCCTCAACCACGTGGGACATTTAAATCCGATTACTACTTCCCTTGATGGAACCAAACATCAATCCCCACTTGTCACGCCAATGTGTTCACGAAAAACCAATTAGACAATCGATCCTTTCGGAATTCGAACTGTACATCTAACCACACTAACTCAAACGACGTCTTGTTTTACTTGGTGTTGATTCGACTTTGTGAGTTGATGAAGTCATGCTCTGTATCCGGAGAAGTAATAAATACTAAAAATTAGGAATTGAATTGCTTGGGTTCGTAACTCATGGATCTTGACGAAGCTAACACTGACCTGAAGCTGAAATGGGTTTAGTTAACTAAGGTTTGGGGCATATTGGAGTTGGGCATATTTGGAGAGAGTTGGAAAAATGAAAAAGAAATGTAAGTGGATGGATGTGGGTGATGCAAGGTTTGGGTGCAGTATTTCCAAAGCTGGAAACTAATAAATGGAAAAATATAAGGAATCAATGTCAGCAAATAAATTTGCAAAAAGGAAAGAAAAGATTGAATTCAAAAGATGAAAGCTTGATTGAAAACTTGATGAATGAATGTACATAGTAGCCCCTATTTATACTAGTGGCCTTGAACAAATTTGCCTAATTAAAGGCCACTAGCCATGGAAAATTAAGGAAAAATATTCCCATGATATCAAAAATCCCTACATAATCTCCCACTAAGTCAAAATAAAATTCCAGTTAATTACATCTTGGAAAAATTCCGTTTTGGCTCATCTTCTTGGCCCATTTCTTCAATCTAGCCCAATTGTTTCCTTTTTCTTCTATTTAGCCCCAAATTGCACCCCTGTATAAAATTCAATATAAACATGGAAAAATCAGTGGTGCATTCTCATAAAGTGACCAATTAAATTACATAAAATATGTACTTTTTGCATGTAATCACAATATAAACATGACTTTAATAATTCTAAGTTAAGAAATGTAATTGATCTAACACAATTATGTCATCTTGATTAAAATCATATTTTAAAATCGTGCATTTGAGATTTATTTATTTAGTTCACTTAGTTTAAAATATTATTTTTTAATCACCCTCTTCAAACGAAATATTTTTCTTCGCCAAAGTGTTTTAAATAGCATTCACAAATAATTCTTTTCACAGTCCCTGTGGGTACGATAACTCGACATTTACTTTTCACTTTATTACTTGTTGCGATTGTGTACACTTGCACATTTCCGTCGTTCCACACCCCGCCATATGGAAATGAATCAACGGAACATTTAACACGAATAGTTGTTGCTGCTCGATAACCCATGATGGTATGAGCGCCGTAATCTCTTCATCGACATATGACATCCATAGAAACTGCATAATATAGACAACACGTTATTAGTTCATTTTTTGTGTGCAATTATTGTATTTAAAAAAGAAAGATTTAGAAACATATTTTACGCCATCCCTGAAATAAGTCTTTATCATCATACAGTCCACAGGTACGGTAACCGATCTCCCAATTCTCGATACAATTGCCCATTTAAAAAAATGAATAAATTATCGATTATTTTTTCCATGTAAAAATGAGTATAATATACTATACAATTAAAAAATAGTTGGCAAAATTGAACTATATATTTACCTGCTCACGAGTGGCCACACATACGGTTGGTGGCTCACTGATGCTAGAAATGGCATTCGGTATAATGCCCAATACTACAGTAGAAGGCAGTAACTGCCCATTGTTTACCTCACGGTATAAGCATGCAATACTGTAGAGCCCCAACCAAATCTTCTAACAAGCTTGAGATCCTCTAATAAAGGGAGATACATGATGTGGACTTTATTTTGATTGACGTTCGGCAATGGTATCCCACCTATAAGTTGCAGAATGAACGCTCTTACAGCGTAGATAATGTCCATCCGCGTTGGACTGCTCGGAAGATGCTGGAAGTTTTCTCTTAACCAAGTAAATTTAATATAGGTTAATCGTCATTCCACATCGTTTGGGGGGCACTCTTCCAAGTAACCGCTCGCAAGTGCCCCACAGATTGAGCACTTTTCCAAGCCCGGTCACTTTTTTGTCGTTTATAAGCAACCTCAGTTGGACTGCTATGTCTTGCAGTGTAATAGTTTTCTCCCCACACGGGAGGTGGAACGTATGTGTCTCCGGGCGCCATCTTTCAACTAAGGCCAATATTAAATCGGCCTGCAACTCAGATATCTTAATGTACACAGCTACCCCAAAACCTGCGACATTCAAATACGGCAAAACTCTTCGATCAAGAAAACAATCGGGATCATGCAACTGGGGTTTCACAATTCGATACAGATCCTGCATTTATAGTAAATATAGAATGTTATATTTCTTTTTTAAAAAAGAATTTAAATGAATATTTAAAATTAAATGAGACATTTTTCTTCTCGTTTAACTTATCCACATAGGATGCAATGTGGTTGTTGTCATTTAAAATAATATTAGGATTAGGATCCATGGAGCGATCGACGATGGTCGGCGGTGGTTAACGGTGAACGATGGTTGTCAGAGGTGTTTGGAGGTGATCGGTGGTCGCCGGTCAGCGGAGAGCGACAGTTATCGGTGATGGTTGGTGGTTTTGGGTTGAAGTACTCCATTTATAGTAGGGGGTCATAGTGGCTGAGTAGGAGCAAAATTGGGAAAAAAAACTTTTTTTAAATTCGCCAGGGTAATGCCGACAAATGGAAGGCCAAATTGGCCCTGGTCAATGCTGACGCAAGCTTGACACAGGCCCTGTCCTTTCAACTTTTTTTTTCATTTCATTTCATTTCCATTTCCATTTCTAATTTCATTTCCATTTCCATTTCCATTTCCATTTCATTAACATTTCCATTTCATTTAAATTATATTTTTTCCATTTAAATTTAATTATTTCTCATCTCAATTTTTAATTTATTTTCATTTAAACTTTTATTTCATTTCATAATCATCATTTCATTTCATATTCATTCAACATTTTTTTCATTAATTTTTTTCATTTAAATTTATTTTTTCCTAATATACAAAAAAAAATTCATATTAATCACAAGTAGTCTCATTTCAAGTTATCTTTTTTCAATTCAATTTTTTTTTCAATTTATTTCATATTTTTTCATGTTAATTAGAAGTAGTCTCAATATCAGGGTCATTTAAAATTTTTCATATTTTATTTAAAATTTTTCTCAATTTAAATATCATTCCATTACAAAATTTTAAATTTTATTTAAATTAAAAAAAATCATTTCATTTTTTTAGGGCTTTGTAGGCCTGAAATGTTGGGTCAGATCGTAGGCACTAGGCCTGCTGGTGCCGGCCACTGATATACCATTTCCCAGGCTTGCCAGAAGCCTGACCTAACATGTTCTTTCATCTCTTTTTTTTCATTTCATTTGTATTTCCATTTCAGTTCGTTTCAATTATCTTTTTTTTCCATTTAAATTTAATTTTTTTCTCATTTCATTTATATTATCTTTCTTCCCATATAAATTTAATTTTTTTTTCTCATTTCATTTAAATTATTTTTTTTCTATTTAAATATTATTTTTTCTCATTTCATTTAAATTATTTTTTATTCCATTTAAATTTAATTTTTTTCTCATTTCATTTAAATTATCTTTCTTTCCATTTTAATTTTAATTTTTTTCTCATTTCATTTAGATTTAATTTTTCTTCTCTTTTCATTTAAATGATCTTTCTTTCCATTTTAATTTACGTTTTTTACATATTAATTTTTCTCTCATTGTAATTTATTTCGTTTAATGTGTTTTAAATTAAATATGTATATTGTATTATATTTAATCAACTGTATAATTTGAATAAAGTATATCATTTGTATAATTTTTCATATTTTTACAATGTTTTTACAAGAACATGTGCTCAATAATATATCATTCGTCATCTTCGAGTCTGGCATTATGAGACGAATGACCGGAAACATAGACACGATGTGGGCAAGTTGATCGGTTGTGTCCGGATGTTCGACACACAGTGCACAGTTTGGGTTCGCCCGTCTCCCTTACATCCATGTCATTTTGAATTCTCGTAGATTGTGGTCGACCTTTAGGATGTCTACGAAGACTACGATTAAGCACCATCTCGAAAGCAGACTGTGGTGGAACTTCCCAATTTGAGACATCGGGGATTACAGGAAATTTTTCCCCATATACGAAATGTGCTTTGCAACGTGTAGATCTCGTCTATGAATTGTTCCACATTTAAGTTTGCTCTCGCAGAAGCTGCATGAACATGCGCACAAGGATATTGAAAAGTCTAAAATATCTCGCACTCGCATCGCCTGTTTCACAGATCAATTGTGTACGACCTAGGTGGAAGACCTGAACGACGGCTGATGTACTTTTAAACTTGGAAAGTCTCCAAGTCGCGCGAATACAATTCTGCTTTCATTGTTTGTGCCTTTCGACTATTTACCGCCATGGCCTTTCGAACGACCCCAACGTACACGTGCCTGGCCTCAATCTGCTTAACTTGTCTCAATCCCATCCCAAGCATCAATGTGGCCAACCTACAGAATGTTTCCAATAAAACAACATAAATCGACAGGTGACATGTGCGCCTCAATACAGAGTTGACCGCCTCTACCAGGTTGGTCATCATCTGCCCATACCGAAACCCATCATTGTAACTTTCAATCCGTTGCCAGTTCTTCATGCTACCCAACCATGTCTGGACATCTATTGGTAAAGATGACATCTGAGATTCAAGCCTCGCGAACCTCTGCCTGAATCTTTGTGGTTCTAACTCATAAGCTGCAGATGCAATTTGAAATCAGTATTTTAAAAACTTACAGGCTGAAAAAATTTGAAAAGGAATTTTTGAAATAAATACAAACAAATTTTTTTTACCCATGTTCACGAGTTCTTTTTCTAATCTTTATTCTTATAATCTCTATGGAAGTTTGCCGCGATGTGTCGGATGCAATAAACAGACCTCCACGGAACCCCCGATCGCCTTATTATAGCAAGTAATCATTTCGATCTATCTGATATAAGGCAAATGTTGTCTTCTCTGGCAATGTGCCTTCGCAGATTTCTAAAGAAAAATTCCTAAGACTTGAAGCACTCACGCTCCACGATGGCGAAAGTGATCGAAAGTACATTTAGGTTGTCGTCTTGTGCAACAGTAATCAAGAGTATTTGCATGTTTTTTTTCGTACAATGAGGTCTCATCCACCTGCACCATTGGCTTGCAGTGAGGGAATGCTTTAACACATGGCTCGAACGTCCAAAACAATCGGTGAAAAACCCGTTTCCCCAATTGTATCTCCCCGTCCAGGCCTTTATATGGTAGTGTTTGCAAATCAGTCACTGTCCTGAGCACATAGTCCCGCATCCTGGATATCCACCCTTGAAGCTCGTTGTATGATGCATCCTAGTCACCATACAACTCTCACATCACCATTTGCTTTGCCCACCATGCATTTTGGTACCACACTTTATACTTGAATCAAGCTTGCATGTCTGCAATAAGGACCGACACCTAAATAGTGGGCGACTTTTTCACCAAAATGATGATGCAGTTGCATATAATTTTTGCATCTAACTTTCGATGGTCTTGTGACATACGAGCAGATGTGCATGTGTGTGGACCTTCTAGTTTCCTTATTATCCACATCTTGTCTACTGCATTAACGCGGCTCGAACACGCCAGTTACAACCACTTGAGGCTTTTCAACATTCTCTTATGTACAAAGATTACGTCGACTTCGTTACTTTATAATTCACACCTAATTTCAAGCTAAGTTGTTTTATTGCATGTAAACAATATTTTTTGTTATCGAATTGTTATCCTACGAACAACTCTTCATTGTCGAATTCATCATCAAGTTGATGAGTCGGTACAACATTTGTATATCCTGGGAACTCGCGTACAAGAGTTGCATTAGGATCCACGTCGGTCATGAAGGACCCTGGATTATTTCTTATAACTATACTAGGGCCCGTGTTCCTGGTCGAATAGGGGTTTGCATTTTCACCCTCCACTGGCCCTTTCTCGTTTATCTCTTCAAGGATGTCATCCAAATTGGGATCATTGAAATCATTGTTGGGATCACGATGGAACTGATCATCATTATCAGACCCTTTATCACCATCTTCTATGGTGGCCAAGACTTCTAGATTGATTTCTAAACGAGTACACGAGTTTTTGATGTTATACAAACTTCCACCGCTGTTTGGATTTTCAAGAGTTCGCATTCACCGTCCAGAACCCGACTGATCTTCCCAGGAGACTTTAAGATCAAAATCAATTCCAGAGTGCTGGCTTGCTGGAATTACAACTTGAATGAGATCCGATTTAGCTATCTCCACGAACAACTCAATCAGGCTGGGATTTTCTATCTCAAAAGGGCAATAAAACTGCTATCATTGTGACTAGATCATCATCATCTTCAAGCTCCATTTCTGAGAATTTGAGCGGATTTTTTGAAACCGAAAATTTGTAAAACAACCTTAATATTTGCTTTTCACAATGGGTTGCTATCTTTGTACTGATTTTTCGTTTTAAATTCGCCAGCGAAACATGCTTGTTGAATCTCATTCCTATTTTTTTCCGACTTTGAAATGCACAACTTTCTTCAGTTGCGTTTATCATTTCTCCATCGAAATGAACATAAACAAACAAAATTTGGGAACTCATCTTAAAAAAATTTTGCTTCCTTCTCAACAAAGAAAAAACTAATATTTTTAATCTTGATTTTTAACTAATAAAGCAAACAAAAACTCAAATGGAAGACAAAACACCTATATATATCCAATAAATTTGGAAGATAAACTTTTTTTTAAATGGCACTACTGCCGACCATCAGTGTCCCAAAGTAAAAAAAATGTAGTGGGAGCCGAAAATTATACTTGGTGTTGGCCATCTACTGGCCTACACCCAAAATAGTTTTTTTTTCTTTTTTTAAATACACCGGCCATCAATGTCCCAAAATAAAAAAAAATTGCCTTGGGGACCAAAAATTGTACCTGGTGCCAGCTATCTATTGGCCAGCACAATTTTTTTTTATTAAATGTACTTGGTACCGACAATTACATGGCCCACACCCAAATTTTTTTTAAATACACTGGTGCCGGCCATCAGTGTTCCAAAATATAAAAAAGATACATTGGGAGCCGAAAATTGTACTTGGTGCTGGCCATAACATGACCAGCACCCAAAATTTTTTTTTAAAATACACTGGTACCGGCCATCAGTGTCACACAGTAAAAAAAATGTGCCTTGGGAACTGAAAATTGTACCTGGTGCCGGCCGTCTACTGGCCAGTACTAAAAAAAAATTTATTGTCTCTGGTGCTGGCCATTACATGGCCACAACCATTTTTTTAAATATTGATATTTTTGTATACCAGTATGATACGGATTTAAAAAAAACCCTAGTGTCGGCCATGGGTTCCCAAACTCAAAAAAATCATTTTTTTAAAGTCTAACACAATCATCAGGTAATGATAGGGCCAAAACACTAGGTAGTGCCGGCCATTGGGTTCCCAAAACCCAAATTTACTGTTCATTTCAAGTTATTTTGGTGAATGTTTTTGAACAAGAGTCATTTTTGTAAATATTACATTTTTTTGGTTAGATGGATAAAATAACCTTGAAGAGGATGAGGGACTGTCAGAAAAGGAGACTGGTTGCGGATATGTTTTCTTTTACGATTTTAGTGGGATAGAGTTAATTTTTATATAAAAATAAAAGTATTCATAAATGAGTTATATTCTGAAAAATGATTTATTCCTTTGAAAAGGGTATGTTAATTTACAAAAAAAATAAACTTATTTTTCATTGACTTAAGTTATTTTTAATTGGCCAAACTGTTTTTCATGAAATAAATACATAAAACTGTAAAAAATAGTTTTCTAAAATCATTTTCCGTGACAGAAGCATACTCTTACTTTATTCAAATTGGATTTATTCAATAAATGAGTTTTTTTACGTTATTCTGAATAAATTTTTAACATAAATAAAAAATCAAATTATTTAATTAATTTACTATACCATAATGAGCACGTCAATTTATAGTGAAAAGCGGAATCTAAGGTCAATTATCGAGCATGAATAAGTGTCCAACGGGTCATCAACTTTAATATTGGACGCTTTTGTGTTTGAATTGTTTTGGGTACTAATTGTGATATGAGAAAGTGCAAGGAAATTATTCTTATAACGAAAAAGTAGAAAGGAAAACTGTATGCATGAGTCTGTATATAATATTCTGAATCTTATCTCAAATGAAAACCTTGATTATACTAAAAAATGAAAATATCCACATAAAAGAAAAGCTTTAATGTGTGTGTAATATATTGCATGCTTGATTGATGATTGGATGTGACTGTGTTTCTTGGAACTTCATCCCAAAGTAACAGAGATGCAAAAGAAAAGTCGGCATGCGAAATAAAAACAAGATAATCAATTAACATCGATGTAAAATTTTAATAATATATATTTTTCTTTTACATCCCTTCATATATTTTTCTCTATTAATATTTTAATAATATAATCGTTAAATTTATAGATATAATTATATTTTTCATGTATGTAAATTTTCGAAGTGATCTAATATTTCTATCATATTAATTTAAAATAGTAAGTATAATAATATTTAATTAACAATGGAATTTTTTTATGTAATACAAATAATTGAATATTTTAATTTACATAAAATTTAGTATATATAATTTATATAAATAGAATATAAATTTAACAATTAAACCATTAAAATAGTAATAAAAAACGTAAAACTAAAAATATCTTTAAACGTTAATGTAAGTCACACTACATCAAAACAGGCTTTTAGCGGCGTTTTTAGTGGCGTTTGAACAAAAAACGCCACTAAAAATCAAGCATTAGCGGCGCTTTAGGAAAAACGCGCTAAAGATCCAGTACTAGTGGCGTTTTTTGGAAAACGCCGCTAAAAATGAACATTAGTGGCGTTTTTCAAAAAGCGCCGCAAAAAACCCAAGCACAACGACATCGTCTTTTATTTTTCAGGGCTTTAGCGGCGTTTTTCGAAAAGCGCCGCTAATGCTCGGGTCTTTAGCGGCGTTTTTAAAGAAGCGCCGCTAATGCTAAGGTCTTTAGCGGCGTTTTTGAAGAAGTGCCGCTAATGCTCGGGTCTTTAGCGGCATTTTTGGAGAAGCGCCGCTAATGCTCAGGTCTTTAGCTGCGTTTTTGGAGAAGCGCCGCTAGTGCTCTGGTCTTTAGCGGCGTTTCTTAAGAAGCGCCGCTAATGCTCTGGTCTTTAGCGGCGTTTTTGATAAAGCGCCGCTAATGCTCTATTTTTAGCGGCGTTTTTTAAAAAGCGCCGCAAAAAATATTTTTAAGTTTTTTGGGTACATGATTTAAAATACTATTATTTAAAATAATTTTTAAGTTTTTTGGGTACATTACTGAGTGTTTTTTAATTTACATACTAAATAATTTCTTATACACTGTTTTGCTTTGTTCATGAGCATTGCTTAGCTTATTAAATTAGATGCATTGTCTTTGTTTGGTCTTATATTAACCATCCATTGAATCTTAATGGTTGAATCTCTTGACTGTGATTATCTCTAAGAAGTATTAGAAGAAATATATTAATAAAAAAGTTCACAAGGTTAAAGTTTATAGAAAGTTATTCCACTTAAGAGGTAGACTGATCTCTAAAATAAATATTATTTTTCCATCTGTCTGCTAGGCTAGTTACAGAACTGCTGAATTTTGGATTGAAATCCATTTCTTTAAAGAACTGCTAGAATGTCCCTTGAAAGTGCTTGATTAATTTTGCTATCTATGTCTGATTCTTGTTAATATTTGTGATTCCAGCTAGCATTGATAACCGTAAGTAGTAGATCTTCATAAGCATTGGTTAATTCACAAAAGACTTGCAGTGCTTGAGTGTATGAGGTTCCTATAAGTGAAATAAAAAATAGTATAACTATCTCAAAGTTTTAAGTGTCTATGACGTGTTTGATATTTATATATTAAAAATATCTTATATAATCGTAAAAGAGATAGTATTAATTTTAAAATATTAAATTAATTATCATTATAGTTTAGGGATTATTGTTTATGGTTTATGGTTTAAGGGTTGGGGTTTAAGGTTTAGGGCCAGGTTTAGGATTTAGGGGTTAGGGGTTTAGAGTTAATCCTGCCATATTCATTAAATCATCCAAAAAAAGCATTTTAATTTATATTTTATTGATGTTTTTTAATTTATATATTAAATAATTTCATATATAATTGAAAAAGATAAGATAGTATTAATTTTAAAATATTTAATTAATTATCATTATAGTTTAGGGTTTATATGGTTTACGGTATATGGTTAATTTAATATTTAAAACCAGTTTAGGAGTTACTATTTTAAGGTTTGGGGATTATATATAGATTTAGGGATTATGGTTTAAGGGTTGGGATTTAAGGTTTAGGGGTTAGGAGTTAGAGATTTAGGGTTTTAAGGGTCGGGTTAAGGTTTAGGGTTTAGATTAATTGATTTTTTAATTTATATATTAAATATGTTCTTATATAATTGTAAAAGAGATAATAATAAATTTAATATATTAAAATTATGAGTATAGTTTATATTATGTAAGAGATATATAATAGATAGACTTTATGTATATTGAATGATTAATTTAGGGTTTAAGATTTATTTGAGATTTGTTAAATGATACAATTTTATACAATTAATTACTGCTTTTATATTTAAAAATATTTAATTTAAACCATTTGATATATTTGATATGGATATATAGGTAATTATTTAATTTAGATAGGACCAAATTATAAGAAAAAAATACAAAAATAAAAATGAAATAAGAAAACTAAAATTTATAATATTATTTAATTCTTTTAAATATTACTTAAAATTTTAATAATTCTTTTATGTATAATTTATATGAAAGATGCAATAATTGAATATAAAAAATATGAGAGCTTTAGCGGCGTTTTTAGCAAAAAACGTCGTTACTATGTATTAATATTTCTCAAAACGACGTCATTTCAATAAAAGAATTTAAATTTTTTAGTGACGTTTTCAAAAAAATCCACAAAAGGTACAATCCCGGCATTTTTTTTAAAAACGTCGCATGGCGCCGTTTTATCCCAAAATTTCCCTCTAAAAACCCTAATTTCAATTTTAAAAATTCTCCCCCCATTTTAGCCCTAAATTTCCCCCGTGAAACCCCTAATTTTCCCTCCTAAAACTCTTTTAACTTTGCAAACACGCCGTCTCTCTTGCTTTCAGTCCCTCCCTCCCTCCCTGCGACATTATAAAAAAAATCAACATATGCTGATAATGGGAAGATTTACTGGTTTCCCAGGCAAATACAAAGAGGTTACAACCAGTTTCTGGATTATTATCGGCTTTACTAGTAAAACAGGTTACAGAGGTTTCACAAACAGGTTACAGAGGTTACAGAGGTTACAACCATTGCTGTACCTTTGAGGTAAGAAATAAATCCCAGTCTGCAATTGAATCAGTATTTGGGATTATATTTTTAATTCACACTTATCTTTTTTTTATAGTAATTGATTTTTTTTATAGATTTTTAATTTTTTTAAATAGAATTTAAGAGAGACATCTGAAGTAATTTGGGGGAGTCTTCGTTTTACAGATTATTGGGTTTTGAGGGACGATAATGGGGAAGTTAGAAGGAAGATATCAGCAGTGTCAACCAGAGCTCACACCAGAAAATCTCATCAAAGTTCTTCTTTTAAGCTTTCTCCAGGTGTGTTTTACATTAGATTTATGTTTCATTTGATCCATTCAAATTTCAAGCTTTTCTGCTGGCGGATCATGATTTTTTTTTCTCATTGCGTATGTGGTTGATAAGCAGATATGAAAAGAACAACCTTTTGAATTCATTGTATTTGGTCACTGTTTCGAAAGGATAAGAACAGATTGTTCTTTTCATTTCTTGGTGACTTTGTTTTGATTGGCTTAGGACTTTGTTCATTTAGACTTCCACTGATTTTATACCTCAAAAGTGGTAGCATTTTAGGTAATAGCTGTTGAATGAGTGTTTAAATTAAACCATTTGAGTAAAAGGGCAAAATGTAATCCAACTTTTAGTACAGGCACTTCCATGATACTTTTACCATAATTTTTATATAATTAAATATATGTTTTTTTTATCTCAATACAGATTGCACACACACGCACACTCACAAGCATATATATATACACATACACAAAATACATGTGGGGTGGTAAAAACTGTTGTCCTTGTTTGGTTGTCGATTTCTAGAGGGATGATTCTTTTTTTTTTTTTTTGCTGTAACTATCATATTCTATTAATGTATGAAAAAGAGAATATAGTTTAAGTGAAAGTAAAATAGTAAATTAATCACCTACTTTTTCTTTTTTTCTGACTTGTATATATATACATATATATGTTATATGGCAGGTGAGGAAAGAAAAATTAGGAGACAGAATTACAGCACTTCACCAGCTTGTTTCACCATTTGGGAAGGTATAAAAAACTTTAGATATTTGCAAGAAAAGAAAAAAAAATCATGTTTTTAACTCAGTTAATTGCAATCATTTTGATGAATAGTTTAATTTCGGTAGATCACTAGATTTTTTATATTTTAAGTGTAGGCACATGTTGATCACTGGATTTTTTATATTTTGCTCCAGTATGAAGTACAGACATTCTTTGTTTCTTTTCTTTATCTAACACATACACTATTTTGTGCTTACTTTGAAGAGTGCAAAGGAGAAGCAATTCTTATATGATATTGTTGCAAATGGTTAGAATGGAATTGATGTGGATAAGTAAGTGAAACTTAATATACATGCTACACCACCTGCAGGTTCATGGAGACTATGCGAGTTTTGGGTGATGAGATCTGCTATCGTGCTAAAGACTGTTAGTATCATCTAATTCATTTACTTGCAAAATACATGTTTAGTTCTTTTAGTGTTTTTTACTCCTTAATAATGGTAATGGGTGCTCTTGCTAGATCTTAGTATCCACAAGTTATTTGCTACTCGTGCTGATCTTTAGCGAACTGTGTACACCCACTCTAAAGTGAAGGTATTCACAGAGTTAACTCTGGGTTCTATATTATCTCATTCAAACGTCTTTTTTACATTGTTATTTTTTCTCATCTTTTTCTTTTGTGTAATTAGTTGTGTAGGCTTCTTATATGAAATGGTGAGGTCTGATTTCATTTTTATTCAGGATCCTTGTGAGTACTGGAAGGTTGGACAACATGCTTAGCATTCTTTTGAGTTGCTAAAAATTTGGATTCCAAATGTATAACATGCTTTGCATTCTATTCTTTTTTTGAGTCCAGCTAGATGACACAATAATCAACACCATCGAGACAGCACCAGATGAAGAACTCCGAGAATCTAGAGATCTGATTCTGCACATTCGTAGGAGAAATTTGTATTAGGTGGAGAACTTCATTTTTGTGTTTTGATCATGGTAGCATGCAAACAAACATGCTATTATTATTATTTTTTAAATGTGAAAGACAAAACATACTGTATACTGTGTTATTTTCTGTGTTAGTTCTGTAACCAAGATTTACTTGATTAAGAAAATGCATTGTATATTTTATTACCTTGCATATGTATCATTTATTTTAGTTTTGATTTTAAATTTTTATTTTTACTTAAGTGTTCTAACTTTTGGATTTTAATTGTGTTATTAATTTATTATTTTAAATTCTAAATTTAAATTCATTAATTTTTATATTTATATTTAGTTTTAAAGTTAAAATTTTTGTAGAAAATTTAATTTAAATAATATTTTTTATTTATCCTTAAAACATAATATAATATTTATTATAGAAATAAATATTATTTGAAAAAAATTAATTTTTTTAAAAGATATATTTTTAGTGGCATTTGTTTGAAAAGCGCCGTTAAAAGCCATGGTCTTTAGCGGTGTTTGTGGTAAAAGTGCCACTAAAGGTCATGGTTTTTAGCGGCGTTTGTGGTAAAAGCGCCGCTAAAGGTCTTGGTCTTTAGCGGCGTTTGTGGTAAAAGCGCCGCTAAAGGTCTTGGTTTTTAGCGGCGTTTGTGGAAAAAGCGCCGCTAAAGTTAGCGACGCTGTCATTAGCAGTGTTTTTAGCGGCGCTAAAGTCTTTACATATTCTAACACTTTATTTTTTATTGTGTTAGTAGGTTAAAACACGTTGCACATTCTTTCATCCGTGCAACATAGTTCTTTGGTGTCTAGCCGATTTTGGACTCATAGTTCTATTAGGTTTGCCTTGTTTGTTGATTCTAATATATTATGATTGATTGATATAAATACTTTAAAAAGACTCACAAGATTAAATTTTACCTCATTGAGAATTTAATTTTATTTCTGAGTGTATAAGGTGAGGTTTGCTTAATTTTTATTTTAATTTCCTTTTGAGTGTTGTGTTTGTTTTCATGCTTTTACAATTACTCGTGACACTCATAACCGTAAAAACCATGATGAGATACCATTCGATGACAAAGAACAAGATATTACGTTTGAGAATATTATGGAGATGACCAATTTGACTAAGTATCAAACGAAACAAAAAGAGAGCATTAATCAGCTTACCAATCAAATTCAAATGCTAACTCAAATTGTTGCTCGTTTGGAGAATTCTTAGAACTTATAGTTTCGTGCTCATGATAGTGATGAAAATGGGGATTATGCACAGCTTCATATTCCTTTTATTACTGGTAGACGAGGATATCGTCACAATGATGAAACTTTGGGTATTTCTGATCGAGGCCAACCTTCTGTAGTTAAACCAAAGTTCAACATTCCACCATTCTGACTGAAGAATGATCCATATGCATATTGTGATTGAGAGGCTAAAATTGAGATCATGTTTCATTGTTGTAGATGCTTGGAGGAGGAGAAAGTCCATTGGTGACCTGTGGATTTTCAGATTATGCATTGAGGTGGTGGATTCAACTTGGAATTAACCGTCAAAGAAACCACCACGAAAGGGTAATTAAAACATGAGACGAGTTGAAGCAAGTGATGCGAAAGTGTTACATTCCTTCTCATTACTACAGAGAGGTCAAAACGAAACTTCAACGCTGTAACAACCCATTTTCAGTTATGTCAGAAATAGTGGTTTTGGGACCACAATTTTGATGAGTAAATTATTATTTTATTATTTATTTAATTTTTATGGGATTATATTAAGGTCGTATAAAAGTTTCGTTGAGAAATTTTGAGGTTTACATAGTTAATTAAGTAAAAATGACTAAATCATAAAAGATGAAGAAGTTGAGTTCTACTAATTAAAGGGTTCAAATGACTATGGAAAGGAAAGTTAATGGATTTATATGGTAACTATACCATAACGAATGCTAGTGGATGTGCATGGGCAAGATGTTATGGTAATTTTTAATAAGTAATAAGGTTAATATCGTAAATTAGTAAATAAGCTTAAAACAAAAGAAATTAAAACAAGTATCATCTTTTATTCTTCTTCAATAACCGATTTTTAAGAGAGGAGGAACTCCATTGTTGGTATCTTGGTTCAGCTAAGCTTATATTGATGCATGATATGTATTTTTCAACCCGTTTTTAATGATTTTTATGTTTTTGAATCTGTTTTAGCTTAATTTAGCTAGCCCGAAGGTTAATTTTCAAAAATATTAAAGGTTGAGGGACTTCCATGAATTCTTTTGAATGATTTTTTATGTTAATTGATAGATTATGAATCTTTTTTGAAAAATAAACAAGTTTTGTTAAGTGCTTTTTGATAAATTTTGGAATAAGGGATTAAATTGTTAAATGTGTAAATCTATAGGTTTTATTGTGAAATGATGGTAAATATGGGTTGTTTCAAGGTCCCTTGCATATATGGTTAACATGGATTTAGGTTAGAATGGTTAGATTTTAAGTTATGAGCTTAAAAACTAAATTGTGAAAAGTTAAAATATTAGGGGCAAATTGGTAATTTTGCATGAATATGAACTATGGATTAAATTAAACTCTAAAAGTACTTAATTGATTGAAATTATCTATTTAGATCAAGATAAATCACGTTCAAACTTAGATTGAGGAAAAGCTAAAGCTTTGGGTTAGTTTGACTATATTACTACACCCTAGTTATCGAGGTAAGTTCGTATGAACTGTAATCATTTTAATATTAGCTAAATTTGGTTTTTATTATATTGTTCTGAAATAAATGGAATTGAGTATAAATAAATTTATGTCATGATGTATTGATGGATTACGAATCCCTGTTGAACCTTAAGAATTCTTAGGATACAAATAACATGTCATTAGGGATTTCATGTTTCAGTTGTTGGTCTTGAATGTCATACCAATGGTTGAGTTCCTGCATTTGTTATAGATTCTCCACAGCTCATGTAAGTAGCATTGTGTAGCTTACATACCGACTTATAACTCGTGTGAGCAGACCCATTTCACAGCTCGTGTGAGCAGGCCCATTTCACAGCTCGTGTGAGCATTGATGTAAAGGAAATGTTACGGTTATATGTAAAGGCACACTTCGTGTGAGCTTTTCCTAGCGTCTGATGTAAGTCTAGATGGTTCAAGGAGTAAGAAATGGGAATGATATGGTAAGCATGTAAATGGATTGAATCATGACCTTATGAAAGGATTAATGATCTAAATGATGTTAGTACATATGGAAAATTTACATATCTTATGGTTGATTTCACTTATGTCATGGATAAGCATACTAACTTGCGAGTTGGTGATTTTTTTAGGCTTTTACTAAGCTTATGGCATTGGTGATGATATATGTTTAACTTTTGAATTGTATAAATGACATGTTTATACGAGCTTACTAAACACTTGTTGCATTCGTAGTTTCTTTCATTGTTTTATAGATTATCGAAAGCTGGACTGGTTGGAAGCTCATCGGAGATCTATCACACTATCTAGCAGCCTATTCGGTAGTTTTTCAATATTTTGGCCAAGGTTTATAATAGCATGTATAGGATGTTTTGTAATGGTGCTTCGGTATGGTTATGCTTTGAAGACTATGTTTAGTTGATGCACTTTAAGGTTTTACCAGGATTTATTAATTTTGTCACTTGCTAATGCTTGTAAATAAGGCTATTTTTGGGTATGTTTAGATTGGTTTGAAAATGGATATTTGTGATATGTTTTGGTAGGTAATTGAACTAGGTTATAATGCTTGAAATAGATAATGTTGACTTGTTTTGGGTATGAAATGTTTTGGTATATTTCTGGTGCCTTTGAATGGCATACTAGTTAGGTGATTTAGGATGTTTGAAATGGTATGTTTATGTATGTTTGAGTGGTGTTTGAACCCCTTGAATGTGTGCCCAAATGGTAAGAATGGTTAGGTAGGAAATGGTTTTGAAAAGTCTTGATTTTAGGTAAATTTTGGGTTCACATAGCCTGGGACACATGCTGTCACATGGTCATGTGAGACACACGGCCTGGCAACATGGATTGGGGTGTGTGGCAACTCAGATAGTTACACAGGTGTGGACACGGGCCGAGACACAAGGCAAAGCTCTTGATCTTCAAACCTACATTGATCTTGAGGAGGCGGTACACAAGGCAATTGAGATTGAGAAGCAATTTCAACAATGTCAATCTCGTCCATTTTGTGCATTACAATATTATAGAGGTATGAGTTCTAATTCTACTTTCAAGAATTCAAAACCTCCTTATGTTACTAATAAATTGCTACCAAAACATGATGAGACTAAAGCTTTTGAGTGGAAAAGTGGGGCTCCTACAAAACCTTCTTCTACATCTTCTATGCAGCCCACATCTACAATTTTTTCACCAAAATAATAAAGAGCTCGTGACATTGAATGTTTTACGTGCAAAGGGTGTGGGCACTATAGTCGTGATTGTGCCAACACGAGATTTTTGTTGATGAAAAAAGATAATGTGAGAATTTTTTCCCTTGAATCTATAGATTTAGATGAGATAGAAGCATCTTGTTCTCCTACTGAGATATATTGTACTAAATTGAATATTCATAATACTTGTGAGGGGAATATGGGAAGTGAGGAAAAAAATTGAAAAGACATAGAGTAAATAGACCTTAAGTAATAAAAGTATACTTGATGGTCCACTTTTGGTGAGTGAAAGTACATATGAGGTAAATTTGGAGAGTTCTCAAGTGGGAAAAGAAAATGAGAAACAAGAAAATATTCATGCAAATTTGAGGAATGATTATGTTTTAACTAACCCTAACTCAAATTTGTTTAGTGGTTTTTCTTTATTACAGGATTTCAATGATCCATTGACGGACTTCCAATTATATTACTCTAACATTGATAGACGATTTTACTTGTGGGAAAAAGGCAAGTTGAATATTGATAATTCCCACAAGTTCTACAAGGTAACAAAGGTAAGTAAACAATAGAAATTAATTTAATAATGCATACCTTGAATTTTTTTGTAGGTATGCTACTGATTTTGTTTGTAAAATATTTCCTTACAACATGTTTACTCGTTGGTCAAATTTCATTAAACCTTTGTCTGAAAGTTCAACTGATTTTATAGGTTTATCTACCTTTGTAAAGGTTAAAAATATTAATTTTGTTGCATTAAATAGGTTCTTTAAAGCATTTTATAGATTTTCTCTTACAACAAAATTTTCCATCTTGACCTTTAACGATGAATATTTACATAATAATATTAAACTTCTTGATTTTTATAATTATGTGAAATTCTTGACTTATTGCTAGAAATTCTTATGGATGACCATGCTTATTCAAAGAAACTTGCATATTATTTTTTACTTGATCACTCATGTGCCTAATATTTCTTTGTTTAGTGTTGATGGTTTGTTTTTGAAGAAGAGGCATGAACCATGCTAATTTGGGAGATCAAAATCATACCTTTGATCATGGAAATAGTTTTGGTGCACAAGAAGGCTTAGGTAAGTATTTGTTTCATTTTGTTATTATTTATTCTAATCCCTTTTCTTTTTGTGTAGCTAAATATTCGAGGATGAATATTCTTGAGGAAGGGGGGAATGATGCGAGTCTTAAAGCCCAAATTCAGACCCATGGATGTGATGGGCTTACATTACCTCAAGGTCCAACAACAATGTCAAAGGCCAAGCAAATCAAACCAAGATTCAATCAAATATAAGATTGAAGGACGAATCTTTTTGAGGAAAGGGGAATGATACATTCACGATTCGATGAAATTTATTAAATTCCATTCATTGAAGCTGGCAATTTTCAAGCTTGAGAAATTAGCATACTTTCGAAGACTTTTTAGATGAGTTCTTGACACTTTTAGGTTGAGATGTCTGCATTCTAAGATCTATCTCTTAGCTTCGAAACGCACTTTGAATCACTCAATTTTGAGTTTGGAAGCTTAAGTTATGACCATTTTAGTGAAGATTGCACGAGCAAAATTTCTGGACGGAATTATGATGGAAATTACAAGTTTCAAGCTTTTAATTAGAGTTTAAATCATATTGGATTCAGGTTTTAAGCTTAATTTTTATTATATATTAGCCCAATATTATCTTTAAAAAATTATCTTTAAAAAACCCTATTCAAACCCTATTCATCCCTCATCACAGGGGTTCGTCAAAGTAGCTCAAACAAGTTATGAAACTTTAGACTACTCATCCATGGAGTATTTTTAAAAATATATATTATTTTGAAAGAAATTTGAAGTATATTTTATTTCAAAAATATATTTTTCTTTTATATTTTTTAAAATGAATATATATAAATATGTTAATTTTTAAGTAAATATAGTGTTAAAGTAACTTGATTGGGACTTTTTTAGCCTAATATTACAAAAATATATATCGTAAATGGCATCCCAACCTAATTAATTACGGAGCTGGTATGGATGCTATAGTGATCGAGGGTGGTGCCTAACAAAGTGGCAACACCACCCTAATTTTTTGCCACCATCATCAGCCAATCATTAGGCTGTTATGAAAAAAATATAATTTTTTATTGGTAGAGGGTAGGCACCGGCAACACCGGTTTTTTTTGCCAATATACGAGTAAAAAGTGGGTTAAAATATGGGTTAGAGGGGTGGAGGAGATGTGTCAGGCAACACCTATAGTGAAGGAGCGCTGTCAAATATGATGAAGACACAGAGATAATGGTCACACTTTATTTTTGGGATCAGAGTGGCCACACTGAACCGATTTAGTTTTTTGTTGAGTTAGTTGATATGGAGCCAATTGAAGATTTCACTCCCTTAAGTGAAGAAGATAGAGTTCAAGATCTGTGTATAGAGGTTCTGAGAGTGTCTGTTGATAGGCGACCGATTGTACACGGGTTCAACATCGATCTTAATGCTCTACTCGCATCTGAGAACCCTAACTTGGGTCTCTGTTTACAAATACATCTGGTGGTGATTGAGACAGATACAGATGGTGATGATGGATATGATAATAATGGTCCTTTTGATCACGAGGTTGAAGATTATAGTGATCCCAATCTAGATTATATCTCGGATGATACAGATGGCGAAGGCCCGAATGATGATGGTAATGTTAACGCATTTTTAGTCGGGAACCCGAGTTGAGACATTGTCATTACACAATGGTCCTAGGGCCCACATGTCGATCGTAGATCCCGATGCGACACATGCATCTGAGTTCCTAGAGTACCTCGATATACTACCTTCTTATCGGTTGACCGAAGATCCCGAGCATGAGGAGTTGTTTGTGGGCCAAAATTTGTGACCAAAGAAGACTACGTATTTTCCATTAAGGGGTGTAACATGGATGTGTTGATTGACTACAAAGTTGTCGTGTCTAAATCGACATTGTACGTTGGGGAATGTTAGAGGTCAGAAGAAGGGTACAATTGACGGGTATGAGTCTCATTTATCCAAAGGTAAAAAATGTTGGAGATCTAGAAATTTGTTGGACCTCGCACTTCCACTTCTACACGTATAACGCAAGATCATCGCAAACTTGATGCTAAAACTATCTACAACTACATCATCCCAATGTTAAAGGACATGTCGACCATTCTTGTTTCGATACTGATTGTTGAAAGGCAATAACGGTTCCAATATTGAGTGTCATACAGAAAACATGGATAGTTAAATAAATTGCCATGGAGCAGTTGTACGAAAATTAGGATGCATTGTACAATGAACTATAGGGGTGGATAGCCACTATGCGGGACTACATGCCAGGGACTATCATTGAGTTGTAGACGTGACCTTATTACAACCCAGGCGACATACTACAATCGGGAAGAAGAATTTTCCACTGGATGTTCTAGACATTCGATCCATGCGTGTGGGCCTTTCCCCACTAAAAGCTGATTGTATAGATTGATGGAACCTAGTTATATGAAAAATATATGAAAATATTAGTTATTGCAATTGCTCAAGATGGGAACCGAAACTTGCTTCCAATAGTGTTTGCCTTTATGGAGTCGGAGAACATGGAATCATGGAAATTCTTTTTGAAAAACTTGTGAAAGTATGTCGTTAGACAAAAATATTTGTATCATATCAATAGATCGATGGGACTAATTGTCACAATTAGCTATTTCGATCTTTCATGGAGATTCATTTACTGCATCCAGCACATCGCCTCTAACTCCCATCAAGACTACAAGAATGCAAACTGGTGGAAACAAGTAGTGAACATGGGTAAATTTCGGTTTCAACATATATTTTAAATGTTCTTAATACTTACAAAAATTAATTCGAAAAGGTAATATGACACCCCTAAAGTGACCCTAGTCGGGAAGTGGTTTCGGGACCGCTAAGCCGAGTCACCGAAGTATTTGGATGTGATAATTATTGTCTAGAATATGTGAATATGAATGTGTGAAAGTTTTAAACTTCGATTTAGTCGATTGCATGTGAACCTAGTTAATAGGACTTATGTGTGACACTTTTGAAATGCGATAGGTTAATTTATAAGGACCTATTTAAGCATGTAGTGAAAATATTGGCTTTGCATGTCAAATACTCCTTTTGTATGCATAGTGGCCGGCCATGATGGAGCATATATTAGACTATGTGGTAAATTTCCATGAAGTGGTCATTATTTTAAGTAAAAGAAAAGAAATAATAAAAGAAATACTAAGGATACAAAAAGAAAAAAAAAGAAAGAGGGAGGCTATCACCTTGTTCTTCTTGGCCGATTGTAGAGAGGAAGATAGGAGGGTAGCATTCGGTCACTTGAAGCTTGAGAAGGTTAGTAAAATTTTGTTAGTTTTGAAATTTTAAGCTTAGTTTAAGTCATTTAGCTAGCTCCATATTAGCCCATTTGAAAACTTGGAATTTTTGATGGATGGATGGAGCATTTGGCTATGGTTATTAAAGAAGGAATTTGATTATTTCCTTTAAGTTTTGATGAAGAATGTGTTGAGTAAATTAGGGGTTTGAACACTTAAGGATTCGGCATTGTTCATGATTTTTTTTTAGAAGGTGAGTTTGAATGATATGAGTAATGTCATGTATGGGTTTCGGCTTTGATAAGTAAAAATATAAGGGTAATTGAAATGAATAATTGGAGGCTTAATCATCAAGAGGTTCGGCTATGGACTATAAGTGTTAGCTAATTCGGCACAAGAGTATAAATGTTAATTACTTTATAATTGAAGCCTTGAAGAATAGGTTGTGGATCATTAAAGTGTTGAAGGTTAAATCTTTAAGCTTGGTTAATTTGGACAATCGGCTATTCTCATGACACTAGATACAAGGGTATGAAAGGTTATCTATATATATAAGTTTAATTTATTCATGGTAACTTGGCATGTGGATTGGATATATGTTAGTTAATACATGCATTTGGAGGTGATGTGTTAAATAATTAGGTATACGGTTTGGTTTCATTATTGAGTATAAGGGCTAAGTGTTTTAAATTGCCTTTGATGTATACATGTTTATATTGAAATATTAAGGCTATGTTAGCCAATTGAGGGTTTCGGCCAAGATATTCAAATAGATTGGTGTGAATGTTTGAGTGATGAATTTGACTCTTGTGTCGAGTTGGGATGATATGTGTATTTATATAAAACTAAGTGCTGCTAAATAAATTCGATTATGCATGGTATTGAGCTAGTATCATGTTCGTTGGTACATGAGTAGAGCATATGTTTGATGTTTAATATCTAGTTAATAACATCTTTTGTACTTAGTTGTATGGTATACATGTATTAAATCGAATCGCTAAATTGATAAGTTATTTAATAAAATCTACTTGTTGAATCAAGCTCAAGAGCCAAGAGGGTCAAAATCTGATAAAGGAAAGGAAAAAGTGATCGAGTAGTCTATCCACAACTATTCAAAGTATTCGAGGTAAGTTTTAAGTATTAAAGCCTATAATGTGATTGAGTATGATATGTTAAGCACATATTAAAAGAATCATAACTCTATTGTAAATCTTTATGCATATAGCCTAATGGTTATTATGAAGTATAGGTAAGTTATTGATATGATATGTTGCCAAATGGATATGATATTATGAAGTGCTGAAAGGATATGTCAGAAGAGTAAAATTGTGATAAACCTGCTCAGGACAGCAGCAGTAACATGAATTTAGAAAATCACCATAAATTCATGGATTTGAATTAGAGGCTGAATGAGACATGAAATTAAAGCTTAATGAGTCTAGTTTCTTATAAAAGAAACCGTGTAAGCAAAGGAATTTCTGATAATGAGAAATTTGATTCGTAGTAAAGAGTGGTCAGATTAGTCAAGCAGTGAAACAGGGGAAACTTTAAGAAAAATCTGGTATTGATTGGCCAAACCTAAAATTCTGGAAATTTTATGGATGGAAGACATACGAGTCTATATTCAGGAAAAATTTACGGAAAGTGATTTGGAGTTTTGTAGCTCCAGTTATAAATAATTTAGTGACTATTGCTCAGGAAAAACAGCTTGTGCTGAATTTGAGATTGTGTTGTACACCTTGATAAACTTGTTTTAGTTGCTTATAAGCTATTGATTAAACCCATATGTGAATTCTAAATTGTGATAAGGCCTAATGGCCGATGTGATGAATGTGAAAGTGTATATATGTGATAAGGCCTAATGGCCGATGTGATGAATGTGAAAGTGTATATATGTGATAAGGCCTAATGGCCGATGTGATGAATGTGAAAGTGTATATATGTGAATAGGGCCTAATGGCCGATGTGATGAATGTGAAAGTGTATATATATGATAAGGCCTAATGGCCGATGTGATGAATGTGAAAGTGTATATATATGTGATAAGGCCTAATGGCCGATGTGATGAATGTGAAAGTGTATATATGTGACGTGGCCGAGTGGCCAACGTGATGGATGTGAAAGTGCATAAATGTGATAAGTCCCGAAGGGCATTTGTGTCAGTACTATATCCGGGTTAAAACCCCGCAGGCTTTATGCGAGAATATTATCACTGATTTATGTCCGTAAGCTTCGTGCTCGTACTATATCTGAGCTCTAAAGACCCGATGACTACGTGTGGGAATTTTTGTCCGGGTAAGACCCGATAACTTCATGTGGAGATTATGTCCGGGTAAGATTTCGTAATAAGAATTGCTTATAAATATATTCAATGCGAAAGGTTAAACAGGTATGTACTCCAAGTTTATATGTGAGCTTGATTTGCACTAAATCATAAGGTAGTTATGTGATGCATACGAGAGCAATCTATGAGACTATTCTTGTGATTATGTGACATCGGATCAGTGTGAGGGGTGATGTGAAATCATACGATATATCTATGTCACATGAGCTCACTTTTATGTGAAAGTTTATCTGCCTATTGTATATGATGAGATGTGCGTATTCGGAAAAGGGATGGTATGCCCGAAGGAAGAGTGAAATAAAAATACGAACAACTATGTTATAATTTGATTGTTATCTATTGCCACTGCTTAAAACTTACTAAGCATTGTAATGCTTACTCTGTTTACTCTGTTTCCTCTGTCTTATAGGTCTCATTGCGAAGCTACAGGCTCGGGGATCGTCAGCAACTAGTCACACTATCACTATCCACTGTTGGTACTGCTATGTTTTGGATTATCTTATGGCATGTATAAAATAGACTAGTGGCGGAGGAATATTTTGGTTAATGTATATAGCCATGCGAAAATGGCTTATATATGTTTGAGCATAATGTTATAATCATTTGGTATGGAATGGTTAATCACCATCATAATTTGTGCTATTTATGCTGAAAGGGCTAGTTGAATCATGGAAACTATGAAGTAGGTAAAGTCTACCTTAAAGGCAGATGCTGGCAGCAGCAGTGAAGTAGATTTGGAAAATCACTAAAAATAGTAGGATTGGAATTAAATAGTGAATAAATTATGTAATCGAACCTTGATGAATCTATTTTCATATGAAAGTAACGAAACAATCATATGAACAGTATATTAAGAGATATTAAAGTTCTCGTGAAACAGGGCCAGAACGGTTTCTGGATCTCCTGTTTCGACTTTGAAAATTTACCATAAATTAACCAGAGATAATTAGGAGTCATACCATATATGTGTAGATTCCTCTCTGAGTCTAGTTTCTATAGAAACAAACGGCATCAGTATTGAAGCTCTGTGCAGGGAGATATCCAAGTCGTAATGCCCAAGGGTCAGTGTAGTCGATCCCTGTAACATGGGAGACTTTGACTAATAAACTGTACTAATTGGCCCGACCAAAAATTCTAGAAAAAAAAATACGTAGATGGGCATATGAGTCTAGTTTCAGGGAAAAATCACGAAACCGATTTTTGAGTTGTGAAACTCAAGATATGATTTTTAAAGCGACTAGTACTCAGATTGGGCAGTGTCTGGAAAATTATTTTTATAAGGGGTTTAAAGTCTGTGAACCCCTCGTGTCCGACTCCGGCAACGGTCTCGGGTACGGGGTGTTACAATTTTATTGGTATCAGAGCTACGGTTTAGTCGATTCTAGGACTAACGTAGCACGCGTGAGTCTATTTATACATGCCATAAAGTGATAAAATGATAGTGTGATGATTTTTGGCTATTAAAATGTGTTTGCTGTATTGTAATGAATCTTGATCCCGATCGAGCTGTAGCAAGCTTCTGACTATGAGAATTTGCGATATAACTTCACTTAGATATGCCTAAATTATTAAGTTGATCAGGTACGTATCATGTACTCGTATTTGAATTTCGATTTGGATTGAATTATAAGGGTATAAGTGATGCAATTTTGAAAGAGTGTTATGACTATAAATGTGATTTTTGTATGTGGCTATGGAACTGGAAGTTGAATGGTCGAAAAGCGTGTTTTGTTTGTATTCGAGTAATGTAAATGATATACTAAGGTGTATTGCTATATGTGTATATGTATGTAGAGACGAAATTGTCGAATGTAAAAAGGCAGTGAAGCGTATAGAGTGGTTGGTTTTCAGCACTAAGTGTGCGAGCAATAAGTGTTCACGGTTGTGAGATTGGCACTAAGTGTGCGAGCAATAAGTGTTCACGGTTGTGAGATTGGCACTAAGTGTGCGGGCTTGAAATGCATGGCACTAAGTGTGCGAGTTTAAAGTACATGGCACTAAGTGTGCGTGGTTGATTATTAAGCACTATGTGTGCGAACCCACTATATATATATATTCTCTATCAATTATTTATATTAAGGGTGCGACCTTACCGAGTCGATTTCGGACAGTGGAAAGGGGTAAGTCTTCGAGTAATGACCCTACTATGTTATAAAGCCAATTGAAATCATGCTCTTTGTGTGTGGCTATTGAGCTGAAATTGGAAAGGTTTAATAAATGCTTTGTGTTTGAGCCTTAGTAACGAAAGTGAAATATGGACGTGTCATGATTGTTGATATATGTGTGCGTGAGCATTTGAATGATATCCGGGCTAAGTCCCGAAGGCAATTGAGCTAGTGATTATATCCGGGCTAAGACCCGAAGGCATTGGTACGAGTTACTAAATCCGGGCTAAATTTCGAAGAGCATTCGTGCTAGTGAGGTATCCGGACTAAGTTCCGAAGAGCATTCGTGCTGGTGTTATATCCGGGCTAGGTTCCGAAGAGCAATCATGCTGGTGACATGTATTCGGGCCTTCGTGCCTAGTAGGCTTCGTGCCGGTAATTTGAGCAAAGTTTAAGTATTCATTACTATACGAATTCAAAATTTAAATGAGATGATATGTTTAAAAGTGCACATACATGATGTTTATAGACTTGGTTAAGTCATATCAATGTGTATTAACGAATGCATAAGAGCACTATGTATGTGAATAATTAGAGGCACTGTGTGTGTGCGAATTTCCTTTAACCGAGCACTATGAGTGCGAGATCGGTCAGTGGGCACTAAGTGTGTGAAGTGGAATTCATGTAAGACCTCGTTTGGGACGAAGGCATTGATTTGAGATAGTGTGTAAGACCATGTCTGGGACCTGGCATTGACTCGATATGTGAGAATATGTAAGACCATATCTAGGATATGGCATTGTAAGAGTTATATGTGCTATTGCTGAATGGACACTATTTTGTTAATCTTGTTCAAGAAATTATTTTGATTAAGTTTCGACATTCGAAAGTTTGAAAGAATTTTTGATGAATGTTGATAATTTTGGATATACGAGTTATGCGCTAGAATAAATCTCAAGCTAGTGTATTACATTAGGCTCTATGCCTATTCGACTGTATACGGGTAACGTTAACTATGATTGAATGTGCTAAATGAACTAAATGTTCAGGTACGTGGAAGTTGACTTTTCTTTTGGAAATGAGTTAAGTCGAATGTTGAGTATATGTGTACTTTTGGTTGGGTTACAGCTTATACATGAATGAAAATGTGGGTTACAAATATGTGGGTTGATGATGTGAATTATACATGTTAATATGTGCTTAATGTGTGTTTGAAATGCATTTATGAATTAAATTAAGTGATTATTGCTTATGAAATCAAGAAAATGAGATATTTGTGCATACTTGTAGAAATGTTTATGTATTTGTTTTAAGATAAGAAAATGATTTTATAGATCGATGCGAAATCAATAATGAATTACAATAGCTATCGATGAGCTAATGTTTATATGAATATAATTCAATAAGAGGACGTTATCCTAAACTATGCATCGGTAGAAATTTTCGAGGACGAAAATCCCTAAAGGGGGGAGAGTTGTGACACCCTAAAGTGACCCTAGTCGGGAAGTGGTTTCGGGACCGCTAAGCCGAGTCACCGAAGTATTTGGATGTGATAATTATTGTCAAGAATATGTGAATATGAATGTGTGAAAGTTTTAAACTTCGATTTAGTCGATTGCATGTGAACCTAGTTAATAGGACTTATGTGTGACACTTTTGAAATGCGATAGGTTAATTTATAAGGACCTATTTAAGCATGTAGTGAAAATATTGGCTTTGCATGTCAAATACTCCTTTTGTATGCATAGTGGCCGGCCATGATGGAGCATATATTAGACTATGTGGTAAATTTCCATGACGTGGTCATTATTTTAAGTAAAAGAAAAGAAATAATAAAAGAAATACTAAGGATACAAAAAGAAAAAAAAAAGAAAGAGGGAGGCTATCACCTTGTTCTTCTTGGCCGATTGTAGAGAGGAAGATAGGAGGGTAGCATTCGGTCACTTGAAGCTTGAGAAGGTTAGTAAAATTTTGTTAGTTTTGAAATTTTAAGCTTAGTTTAAGTCATTTAGCTAGCTCCATATTAGCCCATTTGAAAACTTGGAATTTTTGATGGATGGATGGAGCATTCGGCTATGGTTATTAAAGAAGGAATTTGATTATTTCCTTTAAGTTTTGATGAAGAATGTGTTGAGTAAATTAGGGGTTTGAACACTTAAGGATTCGGCATTGTTCATGATTTTTTTTAGAAGGTGAGTTTGAATGATATGAGTAATGTCATGTATGGGTTTCGGCTTTGATAAGTAAAAATATAAGGGTAATTGAAATGAATAATTGGAGGCTTAATCATCAAGAGGTTCGGCTATGGACTATAAGTGTTAGCTAATTCGGCACAAGAGTATAAATGTTAATTACTTTATAATTGAAGCCTTGAAGAATAGGTTGTGGATCATTAAAGTGTTGAAGGTTAAATCTTTAAGCTTGGTTAATTTGGACATTCGGCTATTCTCATGACACTAGATACAAGGGTATGAAAGGTTATCTATATATATAAGTTTAATTTATTCATGGTAACTTGGCATGTGGATTGGATATATGTTAGTTAATACATGCATTTGGAGGTGATGTGTTAAATAATTAGGTATACGGTTTGGTTTCATTATTGAGTATAAGGGCTAAGTGTTTTAAATTGCCTTTGATGTATACATGTTTATATTGAAATATTAAGGCTATGTTAGCCAATTGAGGGTTTTGGCCAAGATATTCAAATAGATTGGTGTGAATGTTTGAGTGATGAATTTGACTCTTGTGTCGAGTTGGGATGATATGTGTATTTATATAAAACTAAGTGCTACTAAATAAATTCGATTATGCATGGTATTGAGCTAGTATCATGTTCGTTGGTACATGAGTAGAGCATATGTTTGATGTTTAATATCTAGTTAATAACATCTTTTGTACTTAGTTGTATGGTATACATGTATTAAATCGAATCGCTAAATTGATAAGTTATTTAATAAAATCTACTTGTTGAATCAAGCTCAAGAGCCAAGAGGGTCAAAATCTGATAAAGGAAAGGAAAAAGTGATCGAGTAGTCTATCCACAACTATTCAAAGTATTCGAGGTAAGTTTTAAGTATTAAAGCCTATAATGTGATTGAGTATGATATGTTAAGCACATATTAAAAGAATCATAACTCTATTGTAAATCTTTATGCATATAGCCTAATGGTTATTATGAAGTATAGGTAAGTTATTGATATGATATGTTGCCAAATGGATATGATATTATGAAGTGCTGAAAGGATATGTCAGAAGAGTAAAATTGTGATAAACCTGCTCAGGACAGCAGCAGTAACATGAATTTAGAAAATCACCTTAAATTCATGGATTTGAATTAGAGGCTGAATGAGACATGAAATTAAAGCTTAATGAGTCTAGTTTCTTATAAAAGAAACCGTGTAAGCAAAGGAATTTCTGATAATGAGAAATTTGATTCGTAGTAAAGAGTGGTCAGATTAGTCAAGCAGTGAAACAGGGGAAACTTTAAGAAAAATCTGGTATTGATTGGCCAAACCTAAAATTCTGGAAATTTTATGGATGGAAGACATACGAGTCTATATTCAGGAAAAATTTACGGAAAGTGATTTGGAGTTTTGTAGCTCCAGTTATAAATAATTTAGTGACTATTGCTTAGGAAAAACAGCTTGTGCTGAATTTGAGATTGTGTTGTAAACCTTGATAAACTTGTTTTAGTTGCTTATAAGCTATTGATTAAACCCATATGTGAATTCTAAATTGTGATAAGGCCTAATGGCCGATGTGATGAATGTGAAAGTGTATATATGTGAAAAGGCCTAATGGCCGATGTGATGAATGTGAAAGTGTATATATGTGATAAGGCCTAATGGCCAATGTGATGAATGTGAAAGTGTATATATGTGATAAGGCCTAATGGCCGATGTGATGAATGTGAAAGTGTATATATGTGAATAGGGCCTAATGGCCGATGTGATGAATGTGAAAGTGTATATATATGATAAGGCCTAATGGCCGATGTGATGAATGTGAAAGTGTATATATATGTGATAAGGCCTAATGGCCGATGTGATGAATGTGAAAGTGTATATATGTGACGGGGCCGAGTGGCCAACGTGATGGATGTGAAAGTGCATAAATGTGATAAGTCCCGAAGGGCATTTGTGTCAGTACTATATCTGGGTTAAAACCCCGCAGGCTTTATGCGAGAATATTATCACTGATTTATGTCCGTAAGCTTCGTGCTCGTACTATATCTGAGCTCTAAAGACCCGATGACTACGTGTGGGAATTTTTGTCCGGGTAAGACCCGATAACTTCGTGTGGAGATTATGTCCGGGTAAGATTTCGTAATAAGAATTGCTTATAAATATATTCAATGCGAAAGGTTAAACAGGTATGTACTCCAAGTTTATATGTGAGCTTGATTTGCACTAAATCATAAGGTAGTTATGTGATGCATACGAGAGCAATCTATGAGACTATTCTTGTGATTATGTGACATCGGATCAGTGTGAGGGGTGATGTGAAATCATACGATATATCTATGTCACATGAGCTCACTTTTATGTGAAAGTTTATCTGCCTATTGTATATGATGAGATGTGCGTATTCGGAAAAGGGATGGTATGCCCGAAGGAAGAGTGAAATAAAAATACGAACAACTATGTTATAATTTGATTGTTATCTATTGCCACTGCTTAAAACTTACTAAGCATTGTAATGCTTACTCTGTTTACTCTGTTTCCTCTGTCTTATAGATCTCATTGCGAAGCTACAGGCTCGGGGATCGTCAGCAACTAGT